>NC_080162.1:188164269-188498019 GCF_950295315.1 Erinaceus europaeus
GGTTACTATTGTTGTTGTTATTGCTGTCATCCTTGTTGGATAGGACAGAGAGAAATCGAGAGAGGAGGGGAAGACAGTGAGGGGGAGAGAAAGGTAGACATCTGCAGACCCACCTCACCATCCATGAAGCGGACCCCGCCCCTGCAGGTGTTGAGCCTGGGGCTCAAATCCCCAGTCTGTTTCTATCTTTCCCTAGTGGGATATGGCTCTACAGAGTTAAGGTTCCAGGACACATTGGTGAAGTTGTCTGTGGAGGGAGTTCAGGATGGGATCATAGTAGCATCTGCAACTTGGTGGCTGAGACAGTAAGATATAAAGCAGGACAAAATGTCTAATAAAACGAAACCCAAAAGTAGGAACAGAACAGGGATTTTTAGGGTGGAAAGAAGCTAGGAAGTCTATTTTAGGTATATTCCTCGGGGCCCATATCTTTACTAATCATTGTGTGAGTTTTGTAGTTAACATGAAGATGGACTAGAACTATTGTCTGGTGAGATGGTGTCAGATGAATTCTGCTTTGACAGCTGACTCAGACCTACTAGCCGTAGCATTTCCATCACTGGAATTTTGCTTCATTTTTCTGTGATTCTTTCTAACCTGTAAGAGGGAAACAAACCCCTCCTCAGCTGCTATGTTTTTTTTTTTTCATTTTCAGTGAAAATGAAAAAGCAACCTGAAATGGAAAAAAAAAATAAACATAACAGCTAGAAGGTGATTTACAAAGTCGAGTACAGAACCTTGTAACACACTTGGGCAAAAAGGAAGCTGATAAGATTGTTTTCCTCTTTTTTCTCACCCTCTATTAAAAAAGAAAGGGGTGGGAGAAGTGCGGGGGAGGGCATGGTTACCAGGAGCTCTAGAAGTCCCTAAAAGAGATAATCCTGTTGGCAAAAAAAAAAAAAAAAAAACAAACAAAAAATAAAACAAAACAAAATAGTGGTATAATACCCCTGATGTAATGTATATACAGTTCATTATTCAACCTCAGATAACTATGAGCTTTTTCAAAAACAAAGGGAAAGCCTGAGAGACCACAGTGAGCAGAGTGTATTCCTTGCCATATACAGGGTCCAGATTCTGGCTACAGCACCACAGAGAAGGCATCATAGCATATGGGGAATTTCTAGTGCTATGGTATCTCTCCCTCTCTTCAGTCTTGTGTGGCCTGGGTTTGAATCTGGGACATGCATGTGAAAATCAGATCTTGACAGAAAAACTCCGCTATAATCTCTCTTCCCCCTGTGTGAAGCTTTCTTCTGATTTTGATCACTCACTTGTTTGTGGATTTTAGTTAGAATGTTAAAAAAAAATCAGTCCTGTTCTAGCTTCATAAATAACAGCATTATAAGCTTGGTCTGAACAAAAATTTCTTTTTTAAAATTTCTTTTTATTTTAAATATTTATTTATTTGATAGAGACAGAGAGAAATTGAGAAGAGAGGGAGATAGTGAGGGAAAAAGACAGAGAGACAACTGCAGCCCTACTTCACCATTCATGAAGCTTCCCTCCTGCTGGGGGGGACCAGGGGCTTGAACCTGTGTCCTTGTGCACTGTAATGAGTGTGTTTAACCAGGTGTGCCACTTTACTGGCCCCTGAACAAGAATTTCTATACTTTCGTTAAAAGGTAACATGACCTTTTATTTTGACATTTGACCTATTGATTCTTAAACTACCCTTGTTTTTTTTATCATTGTTATTATTATTATTATTATTGCTATAATTGTTGGACAGGACAGAGAGAAATGGGGAGAGGTGGGAAAGACAGAGAGGGGGAGAGAAAGCAGACCTGCTTTACTGCTTGTGAAGCGATGCCCCTGCAGGTGGGGAGCTGGGGCTCTAACCGGGATCCTTGTACCTGTCCAAGCGCTTTGTGCCACGTGCGCTTAACCCGCTGCACTACTGCCTGTTCTCCCTATTTAAAAAAAATATTTGTTTATTTATTCCCTTTTGTTGCCCTTGTTGTTTTATTTGTAGTTATTATTGTTGTGGTCGTTGTTGGATAGGACAGAGAGAAATGGAGAGAGGAGGGGAAGACAGAGAGGGGGAGAGAAAGACAGACACCTGCAGACCTGCTTCACCGCCTGTGAAGCGACTCCCCTGCAGGTGGGGAGCCGGGGTTGAACCGGGATCTTTATGCCAGTCCTTGCACTCTGTGTCATGTGCGCTTAACCCGCTTTGCTACCGCATGACTCCCAGCCATTGGTCTCCCTTTTAAACTACTTTTTTATTGCTAGAAATTAAAAATGAGTAGTCTTAGAAATGTATTGCCTTGAAAGTCAACTTGGGTTTTTTTTTTCCTTTCACAAAATTACAGTAATGATCATTGTATATTATGTGGTTGAGTATTTTTTTTAATTTTTGTACTGGTCAGAGAAAACAGCAAAAATTGTGACTAATGTGACTAATTTTCAGTTCTATTAGTATTATTATTACTGTGCAGACTTTCTCATCATTTGCTACTCTATTTCAACTTTAGCTATTTTTTTTCCCTACCCCTATTGTACCTTGGCCTGATTGCCTCTGTATTTTTGCTTAATTATAATTAAATGTAGTTGTAAACAAAATGATTAAATATACATACTTATAAACAACTTAATCATGAATAGTTAATATATTAATAAATATTATATATTAATTAATATTGGAAGAATATATAGCAAAACAAAGCACAATTGCTTAAAAGTCATAGATTTAAGTAGCTAACTAAATGTAAAACAAACTCATAATTCTTGATGTTCTATATTGGCTTTGGTACAAGTTGCACAAACTTTAGTAAACTTGAAACTGACAAAGGAAATTTACTTAAACCGAAAACACAGAGTATGCATGAGTGTAAGGCATTTCTTGCTATACATGTGATTTATAGCAAGTAAGTTAAATCAGATGATATCTCTAAGAGGATTGACTACATTTGCATGCCCAAGAGCAATGGGAAATAATGACTTTAATTATTCAGTAAATGATAGGCATTAAAAAGGTCTAACCTTATTCAATGAAAACTGTTTTGAGCCAGAAAAGATTGATCAACATCCCATGAGCTACTGTTAGCAGACTTCACGAGTCAGATACTGGGTCTTGGAAGGATTCTGTTCTGTGAGCACTGCCAAAAAGGTATTTTCTTTTTTTTAACTTTTATTTAAGAAAGAATTAATTAACAAAACCATAAGGTAGGAGGGGTATAACTCAAAAAGGTATTTTCTAATCCCGGGCTGTTTGATGGGACATAGGAAATATTTCAACTAAAATATATGAAAAATCCTGATAGTGGTGATGGTGGTTCTAACAATAAAATAGCCACCATCTATAGAGCCTTACTCTGTGCCAAATATTATGCTAAACATTTTACTTTGTTATGTCATTCAATCATTCCATCAACCCTGTGAGGGAGGTTCTGTTATTTTCATACTTTTGCAGATGGGAATAAAATATTAAGGAGTTTACTAGACAGGGTAGGCTAACTGCTCTTAATAACTACAACATCTGTGTTGTCTAACACAATCAAGGCTTATTTCTCTCTCAATGAAATGAGGGCCCAGGAGACAAATGCTCTCTCCTATATAGCCATTTGAGATGCAGATTCTTTTCATCTGATAGTCCTACCATCCTTGGGGCTTCACGGTCTCCCCCTGTATCCTCTGCACCTGTCTGAGAGCCAAGATAAGGGATAGTTTGCAGAATGACTGTTCTTTACTGTAACCAGGGATGGTACAGAGTTCCTTTGCTCACAATTTATGGGAAAAATTCACCTAATTTCAAGGGACTCTGACAGTTGTGCGATGTGAGGAAGAAAAAACAGTCTTGATGAACCAAAGTCTTTAAACAAGGACTTGATGAAGGTCACGTTGCTGTGGAGTGGCAGAACTGAAAAGCAAACTCAGAAAGACAAGCACTGTGTGATTTCACTCATATGTGATACATAAAGAAACAAAATTAATGAACAAACAAAATAAAACAAAAAAAACCCTCTTAACTATGAAAACAAGATAGAGGTTACTAGAAATGAGGGGGAAAAGTGGATACAGTAATGATGAAAGATGTTCATCGTATTGTGAAGGGTAGAAACAAGTCTTTACCAATGTTTTCCTCTAAGTATTTGATTGTTTCTGGTCTGACATCTAGGTCTTTGATCCATTTGGAGTTGATTTTTGTTTCTGGTGAGATAAAGTGGTTCAATTTCATTCTTCTGCATGTTTCAACCCAGTTTTTCCAGCACCATTTATTGAAGAGAGCCTCCTTTTTCCATTTAATCCTTTGGACCCCCTTATCAAAGATTAGATGCCCATAGGTGTTGGGATTTACTTCTGGGCTTTCAATTCTGTTCCACTGGTCTGTATGCCTATTTTTGTTCCAGTACCATGCTGTTTTGATGATGATGGCTTTATAATATAGTTTAAGGTCTGGGAGTGTGATGCCTCCATTTCTGTTTCTTTTCCTTAAGATGGTTTTGGCAATTCTAGGTGTTTTCAGGTTCCAGATAAATGATTGTAGCGTTTGTTCTATTCTCTTAAAGAAGCCTGGTGGAACTTTGATGGGTATTGCATTAAATTTGTATATGGCTCTGGGGAGAATATTCATTTTGATGATATTTATTCTTCCAATCCATGAGAATGGGATATCTTTCCATTTCTTGGTATCAGTTTCTATCTCCTTGAGTAGCGACTCATAGTTTTCAGTATACAAGTCTTTCACTTCTTTGGTCAACTTTATTCCTAGGTATTTGATTGATTTTGCTGAAACAGTAAATGGGAGTGATTTCTGGATGTCTTCTTCTTCAGATTTAGTGTTTGCATAAAGAAATGCCACTGATTTTTGTACATTGATTTTGTAGCCTGATACCTTGCTATATTGCCTAACAACTTCCAGTAATTTTCTACTGGATTCTTTAGGTCTTTCTATGTATACTATCATATCATCTGCAAATAGTGAGAGCTTGACTTCTTCCCTTCCAATCTGTATCCCTTTGATTTCTTTCTCTTTCCTGATTGCTATGGCAAGAACTTCCAATACTATGTTGAAGAGTAACGGTGACAGTGGACAGCCCTGTCTAGTCCCCGATCTGAGGGGGAATGCTTTCAGCTTCTCTCCATTGAGTATGATGTTGGCTGTAGGTTTGCTATATATAGACTCCACTATCTTGAGGAATTTCCCATCTATTCCCATTTTCTGTAGAGTTTTGAGCATGAATGGGTATGGACCTTCCATATGACCCAATAATTCCTCTCCTGGGGTTATACCCCAAGGACTCCATAACACCCAACCAAAAAGAGGTGTGTACTCCTATGTTCATAGCAGCACAATTCATAATAGCTAAAACCTGGAAGCAACCCAGGTGCCCAACACCAGATGAGTGGCTGAGAAAGCTGTGGTATATATACACAATGGAATACTATGCAGCTATCAAGAACAATGAACCCACCTTCTCTGACCCATCTTGGACAGAGCTAGAAGGAATTATGTTAAGTGAACTAAGTCAGAAAGATAAAGATGAGTATGGGATGATCCCACTCATCAACAGAAGCTGACTAAGAAGATCTGAAAGGGAAACTAAAAGCAGGACCTGATCAAATTTTAAGTAGGGCACCAAAGTAAAAACCCAGTGGTGAGGGGTAGGCATGTAGCTTCCTGGGCCAGTGGGGGGTGGGAGTGGGCGGGAGGGATGGGTCACAGTCCTTTGGTGGTGGGAATGGTGTTCATGTACACTCCTAGCAAAATGTAGACATATAAATCAGTAGCTAATTAATATGAGAGGGGGAAATCAATTGTATGTCTCAAAGTTTCTCAAAAGACAAACTGAATCTTTTTAATATATAGGCTATGTATTTGATATGCGGACTCTCTCAAAAGCCTAGACCAAGTAGATTAGAAGCTTCCAATAGCACAGCTATATACAAGATACTGGGTACTGTCCAGCAAACCATAACAAAGGGACTTTTCAAAGTTAACCCAATTAACAAATAATGTGATGATAATATTAACTATTGAGTGTCTTTTTGAACCCTAAGACAGCAGGAACCTCACATCTTCACTATAGAGCCCCTACTTCCCCCAGTCCTGGAACCCTTGGATAGGGCCCACTTTCCCGTATGCATCTCCCAATCCAAACCAAATAACATTGCATCTGCCGATCACAACCTAACCAAAGCAACGATTGCTACCTCAACATGCTTCACCTCAGAATGTATCCAGAGACTTCACGTGTGGAATGACAACCCTTCAGCTTCATTACTCGGGTGAGACCTTTCCTTTAATAGTACACTCTAATTTCATCTCAGGTAGTTCACTTTCTAACAAAGTCCCATAACCTAGATATACACCAGTTTCTGTGAGAGAGAGCTTATGTGCACACATATCCATAAACTACTGCAAAATATATACCTGAAAGCAGGACTACACTAGAGTTTGCAGTGAGTACCTCCCTAACACTTCCTCTCCACTATTCCAAGCTTGGGATCCATGATTGCTCAACAAATTGTTTGGCTTCATATGTTAACTCTGTTTTCAATCACCAGGTTCCAGATGCCACCAGGATGCTGGCTAGGCTTCCCTGGATTGAAGACCCCACCAATATGTCCTGGAGCTCAGCTTCCCCAGAGTCACACCCTACTAGGGAAAGAGAGAGGCAGACTGGGGGTATGGACCGACCAGTCAACGCCCATGTTCAGCGGGGAAGCAATTACAGAAGCCAGACCTTCTACCTTCTGCATCCCTCAACGACCCTGGGTCCATGCTCCCAGAGGGATAGAGAATGGGAAAGCTATCAGGGGAGGGGGTGGGTTATGGGGATTGGGTGTTGGGAATTGTGTGGAGTTGTACCCCTCCTACCTTATGCTTTTGTTCACTAATCCTTTCTTAAATAAAAAATTAAAAAAAAAAAAAGAAACAAGTCTTTTAGTGATGAACATCATGTAATACATGCAGATTTATTTATAACATTATATACCTCAAAACCCATATATTGTTAGAAACCGGTGTTACTTTAATAAAAAAATTTAAGGCAATAATAAAAATAGTGTAAAAAGATCATTGTAACAGATGAACCACTTCACATGGTTCAATCTAATACTTATAGGAAATGAGCATATGAATTAAGTAATAATCTGTTGACAGTACATCACTCCATAGCACGTACTCAGCTTTTATCAAATAATCTTATTTTGACTATTGGAAATCCCAAGTCAGAATGACCTGTGTTGAGAACAGAGACTGCATAGCTTCTTCTAGCATGATTCTGCATGAATATTTGAGCAGGGTCTTTCTTGGTGGGAGTATGCTGGCTCTTTTTTTTTCATTTTTTATTTCTATGGTGAAAACTTGCTAGTTTTTTAAAAAATACTACCCTACTTTTCCTAATAAATTTGAGAAATATATTTTATTTATTTATTTACTTATTTATTGTAGCTCTTTAGGAGGGGAATAATACAAGGGAATCAATGTCAGTTAAAACATGTTTATTCCTTAGCAGAGTGTGTATGTATAAAGTCCTAAGATACAGTGAAGACAAGTTGTAACAGAGAAGAATCATATTAAATAGGGACTACTAGATAGTGGTTGGTTGGAGGCCACTGTGCACCTTCTGGGGTTGAAGAATTCAGGTCATTAAAAAGAAGAAAGGACAGGGTAGAAAACTGGGTGCTATTGGAGATGAAGTTTAACCTGATCACAGTTTTGTATAGGACTGACTTTGCAGTGACTGTAGAATGAATAGGGAATTGACTCTTTTACATGTGTATGTGCTCATTCTGGAAAGCATCATACGTGTTATGAAACATTTCCTTTTTTAGTTATTTTTCATTTTTAAAATTTATTTGTTAAAAAATTTTAAAAAATTGACAAGGCCATAAGATGAAAGGGGTACAATTCCACACAGTTCTCACTACCAGAGTTCCATATCACCTCCCCTCCCTTGAAATATTTCCTATTCTTACCCCCTGATGATCTTGGATCCGTGCTCCCAGAGGGTTATAGGACACTTATGAGGTGTACTGTCCTGAAGGTCTTGGCCTGTAGAATTAAAATTACATTTATATATAAGCAGGAACTGAGAGCACATAGTAGATGCTGGATAAAACTTTTATTTGTTTTGTGGTGTTATTGGTTTATAAGACTATAAATGTTTTAGAAGTACAATTGTACATCTCTTCAAAGTATATACTTATGCCACAACCACCACCAAAGTACAAATATCCCTCTAGCAAAGTCCGTCAGGTCTTTTCCACCACGTAACCCATTTCACTCCCATCCCTACTCTTTCATAACCTTAATTCTGTAGTCTAACTACAGAAGTTTGTCTTTAGTTAACTTTGTTTTCCTTGCTTTCTTTTTTTTATGTCCCCCATATTGGTGAGATAATTCTTTATTTTCATTTTATGTAAGTCTGTTTGTTATTTCTTGTAGACTTGGTTTACTAGTAATAGTAGTGAATTCCTTAAACTGTTGCTTGTCTGTAGATGTCTTCATCATTTCTTCAAACCTTAGTGATAACTTAGCTGAATAGATTATTCTTGGAGGGAAGTCTTTTCCATATCAAGCAATGGATATTCATAATTGTCTTGAATGATCATTTGTATCTCTGCCTTGTCAGCTGTAATATCTCCTTTTTTATTTCTGAATGATTTTACCAAAGGTTTTTCTCTTAGTGAGTGTGGCTAGTGGTTTATCTACTGTGAAGCGACTCCCCTGCAGGTGGGGAGCCAGGGGTTTGAACTGGGATCCTTACACCGGTCCTTGTGCTTTGCACCACATGCACTTAACCCACTGCGCTATAGCACGACACCCCCCCCCCCGTCTTTTTGATTTCTATTTCATTTATTCCTACTCTGATATTAACTATTTTCTATCTCCTGCTGACTATTGAATCCCTTTGTTGCTTCATTTCTAGTTGATTCAATTGGATTGTTAGATAGTTGATTAGTGATCTCTGCTCTTTATTAATGTGGTCCTGTATTGCTATGAACTTCCCTCACAAGACTGCTTGTTCTTAATTAAGCAGGGTTTGATAGCTGGTTTATTCATTTTCCTAGATATTGAGGTAAGTCTTAATTTCAATTTCTCCAGTGGCCCATTCAGAAGTATGTTGTTTAGTCTCCATACTTTGGAGGAGTTTCTTTTTCTTTTTTTCTTTTTGTGGTTGGTTTCTAATTTCATACCATCATGGTCTGAAAAGATGCTTTTTGTGATGTTAATAGTCACATATTTGTCTAGGCTGTCTTTGTGACCCAACATATGGTTAATGTGAATGTTCCATGTGTACTTGAGAAGAATATGTATTGATTTCTTCTCTTGGGATGGAAAGTCATATATATTTAGGTCCATCTTGTGTATGGTTTCATTTAAGTCCACTATCTCCCTGTTGATTTTTTGTCCAGATGATCTGTCTCTCATCATAAGTGATATGTTAAGATCTCCTATTATTTTGTTGCTATTGATGTCTCCTTTGAGTAAGTAAGTGCTTGTCATATATATTTGGGTACACCTGTGTTTGGAGCATCTATATTTATAATGGTTATGTCTTCATGTTGGATTGATCCTTTGGCCTTTATGGAGTATCCCTCCTTGTGTCTGCTTTCTTTACCTAAAAGTATATTTTATCTGAAAACAGAATAGCTATTGCTGCCCTTTTTTCTGTACTACTGGCTTGGAACATCTTGCTTTAATCTTATATTAAGCTTCTGTTTATCTTTGGTTGTGTTTTCCTGAAGATATATAGTAGATGGATCTTGTTCTTTAATCTAGCTACAGGTGAATTTAGGCTATTCATATTTAGGGTATTTACTGATATATATGGTTTACTTACATTCATTCTGGTTTATGTTTAGAAGTTCTTTTAAATTGTTGATTCTTTCCCCATTTGATTTGATCTGTCATTTTGTGTGGATGAGTTTCTAAATGATTTCCTCACTTTTACTCTTTATTCCCTGTTTTGTATTGTGAGTGTAGTAACTAACAGTATTTTTAAAAACATCTTTTAAAATTGGTCTTGATTAACTCACATTTGATAGTAATTGATTCTCTCCTATTTCCTATTTTATTGCTCTCTCCTTTCTTTCTTTCTCCTTTCTTTCTGTTCCTGATGTGTTCTTAGTTCTATTCTATTGTTATTCACCTTGTTTAGAACATGTATTCCTTTGCTTCTTTCTCTCTTTCTTTCTTTCTCTCTCTCTCTTTCTTTCTTTCTTTTTTTGTGGGACTCATTTCAGTGAATCTTGCAAGGTAGGGTTAATGGTTGCAAATTTATTTAACTTTTTTTTTTTTATTTAACATGTTTGAGAAGACCTTTCTCTCTCATATTTAAAGGATAATTTTTCAGTATAGAGTATCCATGGCTGGAAGTTCTTATCTTTTAGTACTTTGAACATGCATTGCACTATCTCCTTGCTTCCAGGTTTTGTGAAGAGAATTCTGATGAAAGCCTGATAACTCTACCATTGTTTGTTACTACTTTCTCTAGCAGCTGGCAATATTTTTCTTGTTATTGAGTTTTGGTAGTTTTACAATTATGTCTCTTGATGTTGGTAATTTTGCACTCAGGAATCACTGTCATTCTGGTTCCTGGATGCTTATGTTCTGAGGATTTGAGCAGAAGAGAAAAATTTTCAGATATTTCCTTGAATATGACCTCTGTTCCTTCTTCTTGTCCACTTCCTCAGGAATTCCTATCACTCTTTTGCTCGACCTTTTGATGGAGTCTGCAGTTTTATCGAAAGTTGTTTCATTCTTTCTAAACCTCTGTTCTCCATCATCTTTAAATTGAAAGAATGAGATAATTGTATTTTGTTGCTTAATATTCTGTTCTCTGCATTAGTCAGTCTACTTCTTAAACCTCCTACCTGAGATTATACTGCACCCAAAGTATTTTATTTCACACTTTGCAATTCTGTTTGAAGTTTTCTTTTATTTCTTTTTTTTAATTCATTATCTTTATTTATTGAATAGCAACAGCCAGAAATTGAGAGGGTAGGGTGAGATAGAGAGGAATAGAGACAGAATAACACTGGAAGCACTTCTTTACCACTTGAAAATCTTCCCCCTGTATATGGAGACTGGGGCTCAGACCTGGGTTCTTACACATTGTAACATGTGTGCTCAACCAAGTGTACTGCCACCTGTTTGAGTTTTCATGCATCCTAACTGTTTGGTGAAATCTGATTGAAGTTCTTCTTCCATATTTTATAATTTGTTAGAAAAGTATGTCTTGGGTTTTTCCTTTGTGTTTCCTAGCTCCTTAGTGAAATATTCTTTCAACTCTTGAATATGCTTCTCCATATAATGCCTAGATTCTTCATAATGAGTTTTCTTTCTTTTTCTTGCTTCCAGGGCTATTTCTGGGGCTCAGTGCTAGCACTATGAATCCACTGCTCCTGTGGCCATTTTTTCCCACTTTTTAAATTGGATAGGACAGATCGAAATTGAGAGAGGAGGGGAGGGGAAGATAGAGAAGGAGAGAGAAAGACACCCGCAGACCTGCTTCACTGCTTGTGAAGCACCTCCATTGCCAGTGGGGAGCTGGGGGCTCAATCTGGGATCCTTGTGCAGGTCCTTGTGATTCATGCTATGAGCACTTAACCTGGCTTGCCACTGTCTGTTCCCCCCATAATAAGTTTTTTATAGTCTTTCTCTACTAGTCCCTCTATGTCTATAATTTCTTGGAGTTCTTCTGTTTTTTTATCTGAATGATTTGTTATATTTTTGGACTTTGGTTTTGCAGTTTCTCTTCAGTTTACACATTTATTGTGTTGGTTATTGCTGGGCCAGCAGGTGGTGCTATTGTGATTATTGGATTTTGCTTTGTTTATATATTGATTGGTGGGGGCTGGGTGCTGGCCTTTATGTTCCTTGAGCTCTTTCTATACTCTGTGTGGTGTATATATATGGCTTTCTCTTTAGAATTTCAGCCTGCATCCAAGTGTCATGGGTTTGCTGTGAGGTGGCAGCTGAGTCTCAATTTTGTGGATACCACAGCTATGGTTTTATGATGTTTGTTAAGCTCGATATTTATTAGTCTTTGTTTTGGGGGGGATTCTATGCTGTCCTCTGTTACTCCCTAGCCACGTCTCATGGAAATCTGTATTGATTTTGTATCATGCCACTTTGCTGAATTTCTTAATTATTTCCAGCAGTTTAAAAAAAATTTTTTTGGAGTCTTTGGTTTTCTCTAGATATATTATCACATTATCAGCAAATAGTGATAATTTGATTTCTTCCTTTCTAATATTTATACCTTTGGCATCTTTTTTTTTGTCTGATAGCAGTGTTGAGAACCTCAAGGACTATATTGAATAAAAGTAGAGGTAGTGGATATCCTTGTCTGTTTTCAGATTTTAGGGGGGGGAAGCCTTTAGCTATTTACCACTGAGAATGATCTTAGCTGTGTGTTTGTCATAAATGGTCTTTATTTTGTTGAGGAGTTGTCTTTCTGTTCCCAGTTTCTATAGGGTCTTAATCATAAATGTGTGTTGGGTCTTGTCAAATGCCTTTTTGGTATCAATTTATATTACCATGTAATTTTTCTTTTTTGTTGATATGATGAATTACACTGATTGACATGGTTTTTGAGCCATCTTTGTTTCCCAGGGATGAATCCTTTTTGGTCTTGGTGAACTAGTCTCTTGATTTGTTGTTGAATTTTATTTACTAAGATCTAGTTCAAAATCTTTACATCAGTGTTCATCAGGGATAATATATATGTTTTTTGTAGTGTTCTTGTTGGGGGGATCAAAATGTATTTTCCATCAATATTCTTAAGTTAGGGAATATTTCTTATTCAAGTAATGCAGTGTTAGTGCATGTTCCTATTTTAGTTTTGCTTTTTCATGCCATGATGTATACAATCCTAGATTTTCCTTTCTGGTTTCTGGCTGGTCTCATTTTAGGTGAGATGCAAAGTAATTGTTAACTATTACTGTACTTACATTCTCAGTGTCTTTGTGGAAATTTAGTGATAGTTATCTTTTTTATTTTGTCATTTTATATTTGTGATTAATAGTAGTTTATGAGATTACAAGATTACAGGGTAAAGTTTTGCACTGTAAAGTTGTGCCCTCACCCTCCCAATGATCATAACCATAGCTTTCACAAAATCTTAGAAGCAGTTTTGTTCATTCAGGTTTCATTTTTTCCCCCAAGTTCATGTTTCAGTTCTCTAGATTAGTAACAGTTATCTTATTAGGGATAGTTTGTGTTTAATTTTTGTTTTTTTTTTTAGAACTGTTTTGTAGTTACCCCCACTTTTTTTTTTGCCTTCAGTGTTATTGCTGGAGCTCAATGCCTGCACTACAAATCCACTACTCCTGTGGCCATTTTTTTCAATTTTTTGGATAGGACAGAGATAAATTGAAAGGGAGAGGGAGATAGAAAGGGAGAGAGAAGATAGACACCTGTAGACCTGCTTTACCACTTGTGAAGTGAACATCCTGCATGAGGGGAGCAAGTGACTCCAACTGGGACCTTTGAGCGGGTCCTTGAGCTTTGTGCTATGTGCACTCAACCCGTTGTGCCACCACCCAGCCCCTGTCGTTTTTCTAATTGTATATATACATAATATGTTTACTTCTCCCTTTTCTTTTTTATAGTATTCCTGTGAGATAACCAAATGGAAACAGCTTTGACAGTCTTTAGGTTTAGCTCTCCTGAAATAAAATTTTCATAAATATTCTCTGTACATTTTTTTCTTTAGTCATTTATGAAAAGTTCAAGAACAGTAGGCATGAGAAGAGGGATTTTAGCTTAAAATCTAAGTTTCTGCTCCTGATTTTAGGGGTGTTGGCAGTTGTGGATTAGTCTTTCAAAAAAATTTTTTTTTATTTTGCTATCAAACTCACAGGTGACTGAAACTCACCCAGGCAGTTATCTTACCCTTTGAAGATATTTGTTTAGCTGTGGATGGGGTTATTACATTTTTCAGAGAGCTTTGTAACCTTTAGATTGGACGTTTTAAAGACTCTACTGGAAGAAGATACACCAGATGGTAAAAGGGGAAAAAGCCAATCTAATCTAAAATTCGGTAATAAATGAATTTTTATTTAATTTTTATGCTAATGACTAATAGCAAAGTCAATACAAATGACACCAAAGATATATTAGATGCGTATTATAGTAAAAATTTTGATTTTTGTTGCTGTAGTCTTTTAGATTGCCATATCCCATCTTGTGTACTGTGACTCAGGAGTAGAAAAAAAGATCCTGTTGTCAGTAGGAACTACACTAGCTAGCTGCTTTAGTCAAGCAAATACCACCTTTAAAAATTAATTTTTAGTGAATTAGTAATGGACTATAAAATCACGAGATTTCATGGGAGTATTTACATACTATTGTATGGCTAAAGTCACTACACTGATCACAACAGTTCAGTATCACCTCCCCCGGTACCCCGCTACCCTAATAACCACCGTATTTGTCACAATGCCTAAGAAATAGTCTGGTTACTTTTTTTTTTTTTTTAGATCAGCTTGCTTAGTTATCTATATTTCCACCTATGAGCAAAACTGTACAGAAAAACTATCATCTTTCTTCCTGAGGAGTGGCGGTATAGGAGCCCAAAACACGGAAGAATTTCATATAAGAGATTATGAAGTTAGTTATTGTTTGCACCAACTTAACAGAATCTTCTTGGTTTCAAGTATTCTGTATGTTTGCACATTAAATTATTCATAACTGAAGTATAAGGTCAGACTTTATGTGCCTATCACAAAGAGATCTGGGACATAAGTAATCAGGGTTTTAGGAGATAGTGTGAATGAGTTGGGTTCAGGAAAAAGTGACTACATTTGACAGGAAGACAGGAAGAGGGACAGAAACAGTCACCAGATAGGAAAGCACTGTACAGTGCAAGAGGATCTACTTCCATAAGTTTCCAAGCTGGGAACATCTGTTCTATGGAATGTACATGTCGTCACTGGATTTAAGCAGTGAAATACTTTTTATTTCATTATCTTATTTTATTTATTTACTTTTTAAATTTCTTTATTGGGGGATTAATGATTTACAGTCAATAGTAAAACATAATGGTTTGTACATGATTTATTTTATTTTATTTTATTTTATAAAATTGCCACCAGGGTTATTGCTGGGGCTTAGTAGTTGCATGACAAATCCACTGCTTCCAGCATTCACTTTTTATCTTTATTTTATAGAACAGGGAGAAATTGAGAGGGTAGGGGAGATAGAGAGCAAAAGAGCAAAGAGAGGGCTCTGCTGTGGCACATCTGGTTAAGCACACGTGTCACCATGGGTAAGGACCTGGATTGGAGGCTCCAGGAGGGAGGATGCTTCCTAAGTGGTAAACCAGGTCTTCAGGTGTCGATCTTTCTCCTTCCCTCTCTGCCACCCCTTTTCCCTCTTAATTTCTCTCTGTCCTGTCAAAAAAATAAATAAATAAAAAGAAAAAATGGAAAAATAGTCACTAGGAACAATGGACGTAGTGTGGGCGCTGAGCCCCAGCAATAATCCCGCTGAAAAAAGGAAAGAAAAGAAAAAAGAGAGCCAAAGAGAAAGTCTTTTTCAGCACTGCTTCCCTGTTTTTCAATCTTTCTTCTTTCATATGGGGACCTGGGCTTGAACCTGTGTCCTTGCACATGGTAATGTGCACTCAGTCAGGTGCATCAGCGCCCAGCCTGGATCTCATTTAAAAATACATACTTAATATGTGCATTATAATGCACATAACACAGTGCTATAATTTAACTATATAATTTATATATAAATGTATTTGTATAGGTATTACGTGTTCATTCATTTTTTATTGATGGGATGCTACATCTCATACTTCAATATAGGGAGATTAGTTTACTGGTGAGTCAAAGTTGGCAGCAGTGTACATGGCCACCTCAAATATTCATTGGCATTGAACTGCAGGTGACGTGCTATCAATCCTGAACATAGCAATGGTGAAATAACTGGTAAAATCTAAGAATTTTGCAGTTTTCTGACCAAGGCCCTTCTTTCTCCTCTCCTGTTCCCCCTCCATTCTTTACCTCTTCCCTTATCCATCCTCCTTTCCCTTTTCCTTCTTTCTTTGCCTCCCTACCTCCCTCCCTGTCTCTCCTTTCCCAGAGTCCTTTGCTTTGGCGCCATATTCTGTGTCCAGTCCATGATTCACTTTATGTTTGTTCTCCATCCCTGTCTCCCTTTGTTAAGTCCTACTTATTAGAGAAATCTTTCGGTACTCGTCCTTCTTTTTTTGGTTTATCTTACTTAACGTGATGTCCTCAAGTTCCCTTCAAGAGGATACAAAGGAGATAACGTCATAATTTTAACAGTTGAGTAGTATTCTAACATGTAAACATGTCACAATTTTTATCCATTCATCTGTCATTGGACATCTGGGTTGCTTCTAGTTTTGGCTATTATGAATTGTGCTGCTATAAGCATAGGTGTACATGAATATCTTCTGATAGGTGCTTCTGTTTCCTTTGGATAAATCCGCAGGAGAAAAATTTCTGGGTGATAGGGTAGGTCCATTTCTGATGTTCTTAGAAAGCTCCAGACTATTTTCCACAAAGCCAACTACAGCTTTCTAAGCCTCTCCTCAGTTGTTGGGCATATGGGTTGCTCTCAGGTTTGGGTTATTACAAACTGTGTTGGTAGGAATGTAGATTAACATAGATCTCTTCAGATTATCTTTGTTTCCTTTGGATAAACCCCCAAAAGAAGAATTGCTAGATTACAGGGTGGGTCTATTTCTAGCATTCTGAGAAGTTGCCGGACTGCTTTCTACAGGGGTTGGGCAGTTGGAGTTTGTCTTTCCTAATGTATGACATTATCACAGAGTAAAATTGTATCTTATTGTTGTCTTTATTTGCATTTCGTTGATAATCAGTAGCTTTTAGCATTTTTTCTCATGTCTGTTGGCCTTCTTGATATCTCTATGTGTGTGTATGAAAATTTTGTTCCCATGTTGTCTCCATTTTTTCAAATGGGCCTTATTTTTTCTGTTGCTGTGTTTGGCAAGTTCTTTATGCTTTTCAAAAAATTATGCATTTATTTTTATTGCCACCAGGCTTATTGCTGGTGCTACACCATTCTCATTGGCCTTATTTTTTTCTTCTAATTTTTATTTGTATCTTATAGGACAGAGAGAAATTGAGAGAGGAAAGGGAAATAGAGAGGGAGAGAAAAACCTGCTTTTACACTCATGAAACAGTACCCCCTCCCCTTGCAGGTGGGGATCAGGGTCTTGAACCCAGGTCCTTGAGCTTGGTAATATCTATGCTTAACCGAGTGTGCCATTGCCTAGCTCTGTGGTGAATTCTTTATGTATTTTGGTTGTTATCCATTTGTCTGATGAATGACATGCAAAGAAAACATTTCCACTGTTGTTGAATGGACAAGAATTCTGTATTCTGCAAGCCTGTTATCTCAGTAATTAGGATCATGTTTGGTCCATGGATAATTGTTCAACAAATACTAGGTGAACCAGTGATGGCAGAATTTCTTGGTAGCAACCAGGCACATTGTAGTTATTGAGAAATGCTTGTTGAACTCAATGGAATCTCCTAGAAACTGGAGAAGAATGTTAAATTGATGTCTTAGAATAAATATGTAAATATTATGCTTATTTAACACTTAATATTGAATGTTTCCATAGAGACAAATTACATGTAAAACTCTTGACATGTTTTTATCTGTTTCTTTTAGTTTTTCTACACCTCAAAAATGTTTTTGTTTGTTTGTTTGAAATGAAACCCAATGGATTAAACCATCTGCCTACTGTTTACAAAATGAAAGAATTATTTTCTCCCAAATGAATGAGATATCCTAGAATGTAAACCCTTAGAGGGCAAGAATTAGTATTTTCAAGTTTTTTAATATTCTATCATGGAAAAATATGAAGCCATGCGCTCAGAAGATAATAATACACACCAGCTGATTATGATAAAGCATCTTGAAACCAGATTTAAAATAGTTCTTTATTTTCCAGTTTGTCCAAGTATCTATATTTAGTAACAAAAAATTCAAAAACCAGATAGATCTTTGTTATGCATATTTCCAAAAGCAATTTTTATATTTAATGATATAAAATATTAAAATCTCAAACATCTTTTAGATAGTTTTAAAAATGAAAAGATAAAAATTAAATGAGGTTCCTTGCTTTCTAGGTTTTTACACCGTTCCCAGTGTTTTTTTTTAAAATTAAACTTTATATTTTTTTAATTACAGAAAGAAACAAAGGTAGAGAGAGACCACTAGTATATTGCTCCAATCTGGTTTGTTGTGGTGTTGGGGATTGAACCTGGGACCTCTGGGGCTTTAAGAATGTAAGTCTGGTGCACTATTGTATGTACTGTGTTCCCATACTCCAGAGTTATTTAAAAAAATTACTGGCTTATTAAGGTCAATGTAAAGTGGGTTGTAGTATAAAATTAACTCAACAGGAAACCTCTCTGAATGCTCATACAATATTTTAAAGAAATATAATCACAGTAAGGGTAAGAATTTAGGGGTAGGGAGACAGCATAATAGTTCTGCAAAAAGACTTTCATATCTGAGGCTCCAAGGCTCCAGATTCAATCCCAGTTTCACCATAAGCCAGAGAGCTCAGCAGTGCTCTGGTCTTTCTGTGTCTTTTTCTCTATGTATCTCTCTTATTAAAATAAAATAAATAATATAAAAGAGAATAAGAATTTAGGCACCCCCACTCTAGTAATGATCTTCTAGGAATCCCAGATTCTAGTTGTGGCTAGTTTTAAATAAATGTTCAGAAGATCTTTGAGATACAGCATTTCATCCCCCATTCCAGAGAGAATGTCCAGTGGACAGAACTAATTTCTTTGGAGCCTGGACTGTATGCTGAGTGCATAGCAGCATATACATTCTACCAGGTGTGCTACTGCCTGGCCTTGAGTTTTAAAATTTTTATAACTATATTTTTAGAGGCCATCTTCTCTTTTCCAAGTCTATCTTGCCTTATGTCCTGTTTAATAATACTATTTACTTATACTTTCTATATTCAGTAATCAAACTACTTTATATCCCATGGATTATTAATCTCTGGGATGTTGTTTCTCCTAGATTTTGTTTATGATGACTTCTTTCGCATGCTACTTTGTAATTCTGGTGGGGGAACTCATTCTTACTGGGATTTTACATTTGAGAAGTCTGCATTGTCTAGATTCATGAGAAGATATATATGTCCCTTAAAAGAAATTTTATGTTCAGTTCTTTTTTAGGTGCTCTAGGGGGTATTACAAGTCAGGTGCTACATTTATTTTACATAACAACTTTATGAACTTGATAGAGATTTATAATTACATATTTTCTAATATTGGAATGAGATAATGTTTCTACCTCAAGTATAGACTGGACTAGACAAGGTATCTTATTAGCAAATGCTGGGACGGTGATATTTTTCTGGTTTGACTTTTTAAAAATTTCTTTATTGGGGAATTAATATTTTACATTTGAGAGTAAATATAATAGTTTGTACATGCATAACATTTCCCAGTTTACCATATAGCAGTGCAACCCCCACTAGGTCCTCTGTCATCCTTTTTAGACCTGTATTCTCCCCCCCCCCCCATCCACTCCAGAGTCTTTTACTTTGGTGCAATACGCCAATTGTGTTTTCTCTTCTGATCTTGTTTTTCAACTTCTGCCTGATAGTGAGATCATCCCATATTCATCCTTCTGTTTCTGACTTATTTCACTTAACATAAATTTTTCAAGGTCCATTCAAGATTGGTTGAAAACAGTGAAGTTTTTTATAGGAGTAGTATTCCATTGTATATATATACCACAACTTGCTCAGCCACTCATCTGTTGTTGGACACCTGGGTTGCTTCCAGGTTTTGGCTATTATAAATTGTGCTGCTAAGAACATATGTGTCCACAGATCTTTTTGGATGGGTGTGTTGGGTTCCTTAGGATATATCCCCAGGAGAGGAATTGCAGGATCATAGGGTAGGTCCATTTTTAGCCTTCTGAGAGTTCTCCAGACTGTTCTCCACAGAGGTTTGACCAGTTGACATTCCCACCAGCAGTGAAGGAGAGTTCCTTTGACCCCACAACCTCTCCAGCATTTGTTGCTGCTACCTTTTCTGATGTATCACATTCTTACAGGAGTGAAGTGGTATCTCATTGTTGTCTTTATTTGCATTTCTCTGCCAGTCAAAGACTTGGAGCATTTTTCATGTGTTTCTTAGCCTTTTTGAACTCTTCTGTGGTGAATATTCTGTCCATGTCCTCTCCCCATTTTTGTATGGGGCTATTTGTTTTCTTGTTGACTTTGGCAAGCTCTTTATATATGTTGGTTATTAGCCTCTTGTCTGATGTATGGCATGTAAAGATCTTCTCCCATTCTATGAGGGGTCTCTTGGTTTGGGTAGTGGTTTCTTTTGCTGTGCAGAAGCTTTTTAATTTGATGTAGTCCCATAGGTTTATGCTTGCCTTAGTATTCTTTATAACTGGATTCATTTCATTGAAGACGTCTTTAAAATTTATGCAGAAAAGACTTCTGTGAATATTTTCCTCTAAGTATCTGATAGTTTCTGGTCTAACATCCAACTCCTTGATCAACTTGAAATTTACTTTTGTGTTTGGTGATAGTGGTTCAGTTTCATTCTTCTGCATATTTCAACCCATTGTTTCCAATACCATTTGTTGAAGAGACTCTGGTTTCCCCATTTAATAGTCTGGGCCCCTTTGTCAAAGATTAGATGTCCTAAGTGTGGGGGCTTACTTTGATCTTTCTAATTCTGTATTCAGCCTCATTTATTCTATTTTCTATTATCTCTACTATTTTCTGGAGTTCAACTATTTTATTACCCAGTTCATCTATTTTATTACCTATTATATTACTATAACTATATTATAGTTCTGATACTGTTTTATCTTGTTCAGCTAGTTGTGTTCTTACCTCAGCTATTTCAGCTTTCAGCTCTCTAATAACCTTGAGATAATTAGTGTTTTCTTCCAGTGTCTTAGTCGTTGTTTCTGCATTTCTGATGACAATTCTTTCAAACTCTTTACTCACCCCTGTGATTATTTTCTTAACTAGTGTTTGGATGCTGACATCATTATTTTGTGCCTCAACCTTTGAGGGGCTTTTAGCTGGACTCTTGTCCTGGTTCATTTCTCCAATATTTCTTCTTGTTGGTTTAACCATTTTATATAGTATGTTATGAGGTCCCTTTTTCAGTACTTTCAAATTACTGATCACTCTTGCCTGGATTGACTTGTGTCTAAGTAAGGTAATTAAAGAGTTCACAGTTGTGGAAATTGATGGTTATTTCAGTAGTATTTTAATCTCTGAGTTGGAGCTTAGTGGCTCAAAAGCCTCTTTAGTGCTTTTTCTTCCCTGTAGGCTATGGGAGCTTGAGGGCTTTTAAACTATAAGTAGGCTGCTTAGCTTAATCACTGCCTTCTGACGAAGAGATAAAGCAGGGTGTGGCAGAGTTAATCCAGTGGTCATGCAAAGAGACTCTCACAGCCCCACTGCTAGGCCACGGAGGTATAGCTCTTTTCCTGAGTTTCCTGGTTAGTTCTCTGTCTCCTGGGATCAGCAAAGGGCCTCCCTTCTGCTGCCCCAGATTCTGAGGGCAGCAGCAATGGAGACTCACAGTTGCATTTGGTGGTTCTTACGGGAGTCCTCTCCTCCCTTCAGCCATCTTTTTGTTGGTGAAACAGACTGGAGGTGGTGTTTCAACTGGTAAACTGTCGGACTGTTACAGCCACTTAATCTCTTCCTAGGCTCCTGTCTGCCCACAAGCCACACTTGTTTGCACTCACTGGTGATTTGGTGTGTTTGAAGTCGTTCTAGTCCTATCTTGTTGTGGTCCCAGGTGGTCTCCATTGGTATTCCTACTTGAGGATAGGAGAGAAACACAGGTATCTCGGAAGAGGGCAGGAGAGAAACAGGGCTGCTGCTGCTCTGTAGCCCTGCCTCTGGAAGTCTGGTTTGACTTTTTTTCTCCTCTGAAATCATACTTTTTTTTTTTTTTTTTAAATTTCTCCTTATCTATGAGCATTATACTACAAGTCCTCATTTTTAGATTGAAGGCCATGTCTGCTGTCTTTGTTGGATCATTTAAACACAGAACACTTGATTTTGATAAACAGCAAATGTTTTCACATATAGTAAAAAACTAAAGATGTTCCATCAACAATTTCTTTTTTAATTTTTGGCCCTTAATGATTTTGATTCCTATTTCTGTGACCTTAGGTATTCACTTAAAATAAATTAAAAGAAATGAATCTATACATTTTTTGCAGTTTCATAGTGTTTATTTTTTTTAATATAAGCCACTATCTAGGTATAAATGGAAGTTAACTTTCTGTAATAGTTGCTATATGAGTAGTAGATGTCTATGATACATCATATGTGGGTGTTTGATCAATAAAGATGTCTGCATCTTTACTACAATATTATTTCAGTAATTTTTATCTGTATTTCCAAGTGTAACAGAGTTGCAGTAATTATTTAACCCTGTATTAAAAAAAAACCAAATATGAACAAGACATAGCATAAAGTGAGTATCATGTTCTTTCTAAAATACTTTTAAGTATTTATTATTGGATAGAAACAGAGAAATTGAGAGGGGAGGGGAAGGTGGAGGAGGGGAGAGTATGAGAGACACCTGCAGCCTTGCTTCACTATTCATGAAGCTTCCCCTGCAGGTGAGGACCAGGGACTTGTGTTTATGGTGGTGCAGGGGATTGAACCTGGGACTTTGGAGACTCAGGCATGAGTCTCTCTTTGCATAATCATTATGCTATCTACCCCTACCCCAAAGGATGTTTCGAAGAAGGGCATTACCTTCTTTGAACTACACTATTTTCTCAGTCTTTTTTTTTTAAGATATAGTTTTTTAAAAATATTTATTTTATTTATTTATTCCCTTTTGTTGCCCTTGTTGTTTTATTGTTATAGTTATTATTGTTGTTGTTGTTGTTGGATAGGACAGAGAGAAATGGAGAGAGGAGGGGAAGACAGAGAGGAGGAGAGAAAGATAGACACCTGAAGACCTGCTTCACCGCTTGTGAAGCGACTCCCCTGCAGGTGGGGAGCCGGGGTTCGAACCGGGAGCACTGTTAAGCTCTGACTTATGATGGTGATGGGGATTGAAACTGGGAAGCTCAGAGCCTCAGACATGATCATCCTTCTGCATAACCATTATGCTATTTCTCCTGCTCACTCAAACACTTTTCACAATTTAACATTCATATTCACACAAGTGTGGAGGAGTGTGGGACTAAATCATGTTATTGTCCTCACTGAGCGGGCATCATATTCTTTCAGCCTTTGGGTTCTAATGACCCATTTAGGACACAGGAACCCAGATATTCAGCAGGAAGAGAATTATTATGTTTACCACTGTTATCTCTCAGAAAAATCAACGTGGAGTACCTTATACATTTAACTCAAAAAGTCCAGGGACCTTAAAACATTATTGCTTCTAGATTTGACCACAGAAGAAGGACTTGATATTAGTCTTGACATGTCTTTAGCGGCACTGTTTCTTCTTTTATACAGAGAGGGTGGGAACTGGAATTTATATTTCAACCAAAAGCAAAAAGAGCAATATTTAGTCTCAGCTAACAGACTTTCCCCAAGCCCTATTGTAACTTAAGCACACTGGTGGCAGCTTTTGACGCATAAAAAAAAAGTCCTCATTACAGAGCACATACCACTAAGTGAAGCAAATGTACAAAGTGGGGTTTCCTGTTTTAATAAATAAGCACTGTGTGACATCTGGTGAAGATGTCTAAGCAGTCCCCTTTGTTCACTTTCGCTTAGACTGATGAGGTTTTCAAGTTGAGAAACTGCCCTGTTAGTAAAGGAAGCACATGAAGAAACATGACTATTAGTTTTTCTTCACTGCAAATGTCTGAAAATTTCACATCTAGAGTCTGTAGTTATTATAGGATTTGGCGTGTGGGTGGCTGAAAATATGGTACTTGGCCTTTTGGTGCCAAACTTTCACGCAGCTTCAGCTGTCTGTATACAAAAGACACAGCAGAGTGTGTCGCTTTACTTTTAATATTCGGAATTGTTCGGCTTGCCAGCGGAATAGTGAATATGTGGATGGTGCTGTTGATCTTGGAGCCTGCTCGTCTCAGAGAAGCTTAATTGATGAAGTTGCTGTTAGGAACAGAGTGAGCATGTGGGTGGGGGATGGCTTAGCGCAAGTCTGCAAATTAGAAACTGTTGCCCTTGCCACCATCTCCTCTTGAATTCACTCACTGCCCCCCATGCCCAGTCTTTTTTCATTTTCCTCCTCTCCTGCCTTGAACAAATGGCTTTGAACTTACTCTGACTCCTAATCCTTGTCTCAAGAGAAACTAATGGACCCAATTGAAAGAGCAACCAAATGGGGATTCTTTAGTTGAATTTTTCTTAAATTTTGCTAGGGTTTTGGAAATGGTGAAAAAGAAAGAAAGGGAAAGGAGGAGGGAGGGACGGAGGGACAGAGGGAGAGAGAGAGAGAGAGAGAGAGAGAGAGAACAAGAACTAAAGGGCTAAAGGGGGTCAGGCAGTAATGCAGCGTGTTAAGCGCACATGGTGTGAAGTGGAGGACCAGCATAAGGATCCTGGTTTGAGCCCCAGGTTCCCCACCTGCAGGGGGGGTCACCTCACAAGAGGTGAAGCAGGTGTAGAGATGTGTATCTTTCTCCCTTTCTGTCTCCCCTCCTCTCTCAATTTCACTCTGTCTTATCCAAAAACGACAACAACATCAGTAGCAACAATAACAATAATGATAACAACAAGGGCAACAAGAATGGCAACAAAATGGGAAAAGATGGCCTCCAGGAGCAGTGGATTCATGGTGCAAGCACCAAGCCCCAGCGATAACCCTAGAGAGAGACACCTGCAGTCCACTTGTGAAGCTTTCCCCCTGCAGGTGGGTACCAGGGGCTTGAACCTGGGTCCTTGTGCACTGTAATGTGTGTGCTTAACCAGGTGCACCAACACCTGGACCCTGATATTCTTCTAAAATTCTTTGATTTGAAGTGAGCTGTGATCTGCAGTGGCTATTTCCCCCCTCCCAGTTGTTTGCATGTTCTTGCCTTTGATTTTCTCCTACTTCTGTTTTTCTGCATCTGCATTTTTGCCTAGTTAAATGAAACCCTATTAAAGCCTTAACTCATAAGGAAATTGGGAAGAGTTATGGGATGACTAAGTGGTGCTACCCAGGACAGTTTATTTATTTATTTATTTATTTATTTATTTATTTATTTATATTTAAGAAAGGATTAATTAACAAAACCATAGGGTAGGAGGGGTACAACTCCACACAATTCCCACCACCCAATCTCCATAACCCACCCCCTCCCTGATAGCTTTCCCATTCTCTATCTCTCTGGGAGCATGGACCCAGGGTCATTGTGGGTTGCAGAAGGTAGAAGGTCTGGCTTCTGTAATTGCTTCCCCGCTGAATATGGGCGTTGACTGGTCGGTCCATACTCCCAGTCTGCCTCTCTCTTTCCCTAGTAGGGTGTGTCTCTGGGGAAGCTGAGCTCCAGGACACATTGGTGGGGTCTTCAATCCAGGGAAGCCTGGCCAGCATCCTGGTGGCATCTGGAACCTGGTGATTGAAAAGAGAGTTAACATATGAAGCCAAACAATTTGTTGAACAATCATAGACCCAAAGCTTGGAATAATGGAGAGGAAGTGTTAGGGAGGTACTCACTGCAAACTCTAGTGTACTTCTGCTTTCAGGTATATATTTTGCAGTAGTTTATGGATACGTGAGAACATAAGCTCTCTCTCACAGAAACTGGTGTATATCTAGGTTATGGGACTTTGTTTGAAAGTGAACCACCTGAGATGAAATTAGAGTATACTATTAAAGGAAAGGTCTCACCCGAGTAATGAAGCTGAAGGGTTGTCATTCCACACGTGAAGTCTCTGGACACAGTCTGAAGTGAAGCATGTTGAGGTGGCAATCGTTGCGTTGGTTAGGTTGTGATCGGCGGATGCAATATTATTTGATATGGATTGGGAGAGGCATATGGGAAAGTGGGCCCTATCCAAGGGTTCCAGGACTAGGGGAAGTAGGGGCTCTATAGTGGAGATGTGAGGTTCCTGCTGTCTTAGGGTTCCAAAAGACAATCGATAGTTAATGTTATCATCACATTATTTGGTGATTGGGTTAACTTTGAAAAGTCCTTTTGTTAGGGTTTGCTGTACAGTACCCAGTATCTTGTATATAGCTGTGCTATTGGATGCTTCTAATCTACTTGGTCTAGGCTTTTGAGAGAGTCCGCATATCAAATACACAGCCTATGTATTAAAAAGATTCAGTTTGTGTTTTGAAAAACTTTGAGACATACAATTGATTTTCCCCCTCTCAAATTGATTAACTAGTGATTTATATGTCTCCATTTTGCTAGGAGTGTACATAAACACCATTCCCACCACCAAAAGACTGTGACCCATCCCTCCCACCCACTCCCACCCACTCCCACCCCCCACTGGCCCAGGAAGCTGCATGCCTACCCCTCACCACAGGGCTTTTACTTTGGTGCCCTCAGTTTATTTATTTTTAATTTCTTTATTGGGAAATTAATGGTTTACAGTTGACAGTAAAATACAATAATTTGTACATGTGTAACATTTCCCAGTTTTCCACATAACAGTTTAACACCCACTGGGTCCTCCGCTGCCATCATGTTCCAGGACTTGAGCCCTCCTCCCTACCCCAGAGTCTTTTATTACTTTGGTGCAATACACCATCTCCAGTCCAAATTCTGTTTAGTGTTTTCCCCTCTGACCTTGTATTTCAACTTCTCTCTGTGAGGGAGATCATGCCATATTCATTCTTTTGTTTCAGACTTATTTCACTTAACATGATTTCTTCAAGTTCTATGCAAGATGGGCTGAAAATGGTGAAATCACCATTTTTAATAGCTGAGTAGTATTCCATTGTGTATATATACCACAACTTGCTCAGCCACTCATCTGTTGTTGGACACCTGGGTTGCTTCCAGGTTTTGGCTATTACAAATTGTGCTGCTAAGAACATATGTGTACACAGATTTTTTTGGATGGGTGTGTTGGGTTCCTTAGGATATATCCCCAGGAGAGGAATTGCGGGGTCTTAGGGTAGGTCCACCCCCAGCCTTCTGAGTATTCTCCAGCCTGCTCTCCACACAGGACAGTTTTTTAAATCACTTCACGAGGGAGCTTTTAATGGTTTACAGTACAGTAAAATTTATACATGGGTAAAATTTATCCCTTCACTATGATGGGTGTCTCCAGAGCACTTTGCACACCAACTTCAGTCTTTTTCACCATCTTGCATCAGGACTTCAAAGCCCAGTGTGCCAGTAAAAAAGGATTTGTCAGGGATGAATCCATACAGGGCATTTTCTTGAGATGGTTAAGATCCATGGGCCACTGAAACTCTGGGTACAACACGTAGCACTCTTGTCATACCCAAGGTGATTTCCATGTGTGAATTCTAACTTAGAAAAAGGACGGAGGGTGTGGTGCTGTTGTCATTCTTGGTCATGTTCACAAGGTTTCCTCCCACCCATGAAACCTGCCCTTCCTGCTTTACAGAATTTTACTGTGGTGGGTATGATACAATGATTACAAGAAGTGATTATTTCGTTCCTACAGTTTCTTCTATCATTTATACAACTTTTAAAAGTTTTATTTATTGAGAGAGAGAGAGAAAAAAAAGGAGGAGGAGGAGGAGAACTAGAAGATCACTCTTTCATATGCAGTGCTAGGGATCAAACTTGTGACCTAATGCCCGAGAATCTAGTCCTCTCTTCACTGCTGTATCCCAGACCTCTGTGCAGCGAGTTTTTAACTGAAAGTTTCTAGTGGGGTCACCTGGTTGGGACTGGCAATTTAAAGAAAAAAATTAGAATATTCTCTCTCCCCTAGATGCTCACTGTCTAATGAGGTAAGACCAGAATTTAAGAAGTGTTGCAGATTCTGCCTAAAGATTACTAAGAAATTCAGTGTTTGCTATACAGTAGAGCTCCGCTCCTCCTTTGGAATGGGAGGGTTCTGTGAGACAGCTCAGTCTGAATGCCCACACGACTGGCAGGGCATGTGCGAGAGATGTGATGGTGTAGATAAGGCCAAGGCTGGGGGAGAGGGTCAGGAGAGCTCTATTCAGTATCCTGATAATGCTAGCAGACAGAGTCTGGTTCCATAGTCTCGAGGAGGAGAGAGAAGATACCATTCCTTTTAGAGATTTCTGCCTTATCTCAGCAGTACTCATGAACTTCAGAAATATTTGCTTTTTCACTTTCTTCTAGGGACACACAATAACCATTAACTATGTCTTGCCAGATTGAGTATATGTGTATGTTCAAATCCTTAAATAAAAGATTTACATCGTTGCACTCCCCAAACTAACATATAACAATAAATTAATATTTTTTAAAAAGCCAGTGAGGAGAAGCCAGACCTTCCACCCTCTGCACCCCATAATGATCATGGGTCCATACTCCCAAATGAATAAAGAATAGGGAACCTTCCAATAGAGAGGATGGGGTGCAGAACTCTGATGGTGGGAATTGTATGAAATTGTACCCCTGTTATCCCATAATCTTGTCAATCATTATTAAATCTCATACACACGCACACGCACATGCACACGCACATGCACACACAAACACACACTCCAGTGAGGAAAGTAAAGCATAACTAATAAGAGGATAGGAAGAATAAATTAAGCAGGGGATGAGGTTAAGTACACAGTACACAAACTATAGGATCTTTGGTATTTGTTAGAGGTCAAAAGCACATTTAGTTAATTGTGGTGGAGTATTTATAACATAAAATTTACCACTTTAACTATTTTAAATGTATGGTTACCTTAGTATTTCTATAATTATTATTACTGTCCAGCTCCAGATTTTTTTTACTTCACATTGTACTCATTGCACCCATTAAACAGTAACTCCTATTTATTTATTTATTTATTTATTCATTCCCTTTTGTTGTACACATTGCACCCATTAAACAGTAACTCCTATTTATTTATTTATTTATTTATTCATTCCCTTTTGTTGCCCTTGTTTTATTGTTGTAGTTATTATTGTATTGTTACTGATGTCATCGTTGTTGGATAGGACAGAGAGAAATGGAGAGAGGAGGGGGAGACAGAGAGGAGGAGAGAAATAAAGACACCTGCAGACATGCTTCACCGTTTGTGAAATGACTCCCCTGCAGATGGGGAGCCGGGGGCTCGAACCGGGGTCCTTCTGCTGGTCCTTGAGGAGTTTTGCGCCACCTGCGCTTAACTCGCAGCGTTGCCACCCGACTCCCATAAACAGTAACTGCTCATCCCCCGTCCCTGCTTCTCCTCATTATCCCCAGTCCCCTCTTAATCTCTGTGAGCTTGCTACTTTAGATACTCCATAGCGGTAAGATAATAGTAGTTTTTATATCCTGTAGAAAATGGCTTGTTTTACTCACTGTATTTTCTCAAAGTTTACCCATGTCATATAATGTTCTAGAATGTCTTTTTCCAGATTGAGTAATACTCCCTAGCATGTTTAAGCCACATTCTGTCTGTGTATTCATCTGTCACTGGATACTGAGTTATTTCTGTTTCATGGCTGTTGTGGACAGAATTACTATGAATATGTAATATGTGTATGAATTACTGTTTTACTTCCTTAAATTCTTCTGGGTATATACCCAGATTTTGGGGGGGGGGTTGCTGGACCATTTGATAGTTTTTATGTGTAATTATCTGAGAAACAACCATTTCAAGAAGTAACAAATAATAAATTAGATGGTTCACAGAATCCCTAAGTCAAACACAGATCAATTATTTGTGAGACTAAGAAAAAACTCCCATGGCTACTCAAGAAGAAGGTGCCTTCCCCAGAGCCCTACCCTACTAGGGAAAGATAGAAACAGGTTGGGGGTATGGATTGATCTACTAATGTCCATGTCCAGCAGAGAAGCAATCACCGAAGCCAGACCATCCACCTTCTGCACCCTATGAAGAATTTTGGTCCATACATCCCAGAGGAATAAAGAACCGAGAACCTTCCAATGGAGGGGATGGCATATAGAACTCTGGTGGTGGCAACTGTATGGAATTGTACCCCTGTTATCTTAGAATCTTGTTAATCATGATTAAATCACTAATAAAAATTAAAAAACAACAACAAGAAGAAGGTGCTCTGTATGGTGATGAGAAACTCTGCTCACAGTAATCCAATAGATACTAGTCCTGTTCTAGGCTGTTCAGTGTGGTTGATGATACGCTGTGAAAGGACAGGTTGCTGCCACAGACTTTGTGGTCCAGACTGTATGAGTGGAACGGTTCTCTCAAGATGGAAGTTCCAAAGAAGAAAATGGTTAGCAAGGGAGAGAGATGTTAAGGGAGGAGGAATTTTCTTTAAGAAAGCGCTTTTAGGCACTTTGCAATTTAGAAACACCCCCTCTGCCCAGGATAAACTGGTCTTTATTTGTCTCTACAGCAGACCATATAGCTGATTAACCACAGCTTTTACAAACTTCAAGTGGGCCATTCAAGTTGCCTTACTGCTGCTTAATGTCCTGTACTGAGATCACTCTTCCTGCAGTGCCTACCTGGTGTTTTGTTTTTATTAGAAATTCACCTCATCTTGTCTACTGAGGGGAAAGAAAAGGGAAATTATACCCCAGAGCTCAGCACGCCCATAAAATGGCAGAGGCTCCTGAAGAAGGCTGCACTGAACCCCAAGGCCCCGGCTGCATGAGCGGTAATGAAATGCATGACTACAGGAGATAATAATAATTGCAGCAATGGCTCGTTACAGCTCCCGGATGATTTGGTGCTGTCAGGAGTGCGCTGTCCTCTGACATCCCAGGAGGCGAATGGCATCAGTGACTGCAGGCCCTGATTGGGGCAGTGAAATATTGCTGGCAAAAATTAAAAGGTCCTCGTGTCAAAATAATTCATGATATGCATATCTTCCATTCTGATGAAATGGCTGATATCCAGATTAGCAAGATAATAAAACTGATCAGGCTACAGTTAAACAATTTAAGTTGGAGAGCTGTTCATTTTGTAGGTGTCACTTGTCAGATCAAGGGGTCAAAGCAGAATGAAAGGCTCTCCCCAGTCACCTTCCGATGATGTGGATCTGGAGTGTTCTTCATGGTTTGTCCAAAGTTTTCATCATCGGGCTGCCGACTAGCATTACTGAAGCAGGCTGTATTCTGACATTCAAATCCCCGGAATGACAGGTTATTAGGCGAGGAGAACTGGTTCTACATACATTAAGAGCCATATCTCTGACCTGTAATGTGAACTGATAGTGATATTATAATTGAGTGAGTCTGGAAAAAAGAAGGAGGGGGTCTTTATTAAAACATGGAACGAGAAAGGAAAGCATTTATATTCCTGATGATTTGTGGGTTTGGAAAGTAAGCTTTTTGGTGGTGATTTATTCTCCATTTCTAAAGTGCTGAGAGGTATGCATTGCATTTAACTGGTGTAGCAGTTTTTTACCTAAGATAACACAAACTCTCAGCCTCCTCTCCACATGCTGAGCAGGCACGGATCAAAAGAGACTCCTTCCATTAACAGGCCCAGCTTTAAAATGAACACAATGAACCCAAGTACCACCCGAGGCTGGGACTGTACCATTTGGGATATTTACCTCATAGTGCTGGCTTCACACCTTGCTTTCCTGGGTCTGAACTCACTCTTCTTTGCAGAACTGAGCCACAGGGGCAGGGGAAGTGGCCTCTTTTATTGGTGTCAGCGACTCCATTGTGAGTGGTGTCATGCACTGAGCGACTAATTTAATGTCCGTTAATGGGGTCTCAGATGATTTCCTTCAGACTACTCATGAAATAGTCTAGCTTAAAAGGGAATGAGGCAGACATATCATTGAATTTGAGGGTGTTTGTGGAACCTTTCAAACAGCCTGTAAGGAAACTCAGTGTTGTGTTGTATATATATATATGTGTGTGTGTGTGTGTGTGTGTGTGTGTGTGTGTGTGTTCAGGTTCGTGCATATGTACTCCATGTGTGTGCACATGAATACACACATTTGAGATCTGCTTCCGACTTCTAGGATGAGAAGTTCCCAGAGAATATTTTAATATAGCATGGACTAGGGTGGACTTCATCAACGACAAACTAAGTAGTGATCTAGGGCAAGTTAAGCCATATCTCCATCTGTAAAGTGGCAGTAACGGCAGTGATGGTGGTGCACCTAGTTGAGTTTGCACTCAAGTCAAACCCACAAATCATCAGAAATATAAATGCTCTCCTTTCTAGTTCCATGTTTTCATAAAGATCCCACCTTCTTTTTCCTTTTTTCTCCAGACTCAACTATAACATCACTGTCAGTTCACATTACAGTTTAGAGATATGGTGCCGTGCAAGGACCCGGGTTCGAGGCCCTTCCCATTCCCCACTTTTAGGGCAGACACTTCACAGGCGGTAAAGCAGGTCTGCAGGTGTCTCTTTTTCTCTCTCCATTTTCCCCTCCCCTCTTAATTTCTTTCTGTCCTTTTTAATAAAAACAGAAAGGGAAATAAAATGGCAGTAACAGTTGCCATGGTGCTGTGATGGGGAAGAAATGACATGATGGACACGAGAGCCATTATGAGCTAAAATACAAAGTATTGTCATTCACAGTAAGAGTATCACTGACAAATGTCTAGTCACATGCAGATGTAAGGGCTTATTGCGCCTTACAGTTTTAGATAGTGTCATGGGCATGCTGATGCAGAGGACAGAATATGGTGTTTTTAAACACTTTGGAAACAGTTTATTCAGTTTTTGTTTAATTCATATTATTGTAACAATGACCTATTTTTCATTTTATACTTTTTTGCCACAACAAAAGGAGGTGCCACAACATTTACCCAAACTGAAATAGTGAATATCACTCTTAATTTACAGAAGGTAGGAAAACAGGCATTCATAAGTGCTGAGAGAGTTAGCAAGGAGAGAGTGCAGAGACAAGAACTCTCTGAACTTAAGAAATTGGACTTGGGGAACTGAGTGAATGATGGTGACATTTCCAGAGATTATGAATGCTGAGAGAAGGACAGTTTCTGGGTATAAACACTGAGAGTTCTGTTTAGGGCACACTAAGAGTAAAAAGCGTTCCCGGAAGATGGCAGACTGAGAAGCTGCTAGTGGCTTGAGCTCTGATCACATCTTCTGGAAACGGTAGGATTTTCAGCCTTTAGTAGGCCAGTCAATAAGGGGTCCTAGTGGTGACACCAAGGAGGTGACTATAACTTAATTTGGGTTAAGAATTAGAGTAGAAAAAAAGGGAACAAAATTTTTTTTCCTTTTAATTATTAAGCACACCGCCTTCCGCCCCCACCCAACCCCCCCGCACCTAACAAGTCCCTGGGGACCAGCTCCTAGCAGAATCCCCAGCTGAGCTTCTGTCTTTACCAAATTCCTGTCCCACCAGGGAGTATCATTCATTCTAAGTCTATACCCTTCTGAAACCTCTGGCCTTTTTTCTTTCTGAGTACCCAGCCCCGCATAGCTAATTAAATAATTAAAAATAAATAAATTAATTAAAAAAACTCTTTCCTTTCACCGCTCTTTTATGACTGTTCTTTTTCTTATCTTTTTCTCTCTCTCTTTCTTTTTTAATTCTGTTTCTCATTCTTGTCATCCTTTCTTCCTTAATCCTACAGCTCCCAAAGCCACAGGCCCCAGCCCCCACAGCACCAAACAGTGTGCTTTTTTGAATTCACTGATACACATTTGGGAATTATTTTGGGGAAGAATTCTGACTCAGAGTGGACTCTCTATGTGTGTATGTCTGCTCTAATTCCCTTTCCCCTCTTGGTACCCCTAGAATATACAGTGGATAGTAGACTTGCATAACTGCTATCCCTTCTTTTTTTTTTTTTTTTTCTTTTTTCTATTTCTTCTTCACTGGGATTTGGTTACTATTCTTTCATGGACTGGAGAAATTGTTTGGCTAACTGGTAGTGATTAAACTGCTTCAATACTTGCTTCAGTTGCTACTGTAATTCCTGAGGTTGGTGAGTGCAATTGTCATAAAGGTATTTAGTACAGTGTTGCTTATACTCAAGACACAACAACTGAGGAACAACAGAGCATAAAAAAAAAAGAAACACATAAATCAAAAAATTGGGTAGATCAAAAACAAATAAAACTGCTACTCCAATGAATGAAGACAAGAGCCCAGAAGAAACTACAAATCAGCCAGAAGTAACTATAGATAAGAAAAGTATGCAAGCAATAATAAACTTATTAATCACAGAAAACAACATTGGAGGAAAGGAATGGTAGTATTAGGGAAACAACAGTTGAGACCCCCAAGGAAAATACTGATTATCTTGAGGCAATTAGAGAACTGAAAGCTAAAATAGCTGTAATGAAGAAAGAAGCTGAGGCAAGGGAAAGCAGACTAACAGAAGCAGAAAACAGAATTAGTCAGACAGAGGATGAGATAGAGAAAATGAAGAAAGAGGTGAAAGAGCTTAAAAAGAGATTGAGAGACACTGAAAACAACAACAGAGACATATGGGATGATCTCAAAAGAAGTAACATTTGCGTAATTGGCCTGCCAGAGGAAGAAAGAGAGGAAGGGGAAGCAAACATTCTAGAGGAAATAATAAAAGAAACCTTCCCAGACCTGAATAACAGAAAGGACATCAAGATTCAAGAGGCCCAGAGAGTACCAAACAGAATCAACCCAGACCTGAAGACACCAAGACATATCATAGTCACAATGAGAAGAAGTAAGGATAAAGAAAGGATCCTAAAGGCTGCAAGAAAGAAACAAAAAGTCACATACAAGGGAAAACCCATAAAATTATCTGCAGACTTCTCCACTCAAACTCTAAAAGCCAGAAGAGAATGGCAAGATATCTATTGAGCCCTGAATGAAAAAGGGTTTCAACCAAGGATAATATATCCTGCTAGACTTTCATTCAAACTAGATGGAGGGATCAAAACCTTCTTAGACAAACATCAATTAAAGGAGGCAACCATCACCAAACCGGCCCTGAAAGAGGTTCTAAAAGATCTCTTATAAAGGAGAACATCACTAAAATACTGGCAATATATCAGAGCAAACAAAAAAAAATTTTTTTGAACAATGGCACTACAATACATTAAATCCATAATATCAATAAATGTTAATGGCTGAAACTCACCCATCAAAAGGCACAGAGTTGAGGGATGGATCAGAAAACATAATCCAACCATATGCTGCTTGCAAGAATCCCATCTGTCACAACAAGATAAACACAGACTTAAAGTGAAAGGATGGAAAACTATCATACAGGCTAACGGACCACAAAAAAGGGCAGGAACAGCCATTCTCATCTCAGACACGATAGATTTTAAATTAAATAAAGTAATAAAAGATAGGCAAGGACATTACATAATGATTAGAGGATCAATCAGCCAAAAAGACTTAACAATCATTAACATCTATGCACCCAATGAGGGACCATCTAAATATGTCAAGCACTTACTGAAAGAATTTCAAAAATATATCAATAGTAATACAATAATAGTGGGAGACTTCAATACCCCAATCTTACACTTAGACAGATCAACAAAGCAGAGAACCAACAAGATACAAGAGAATTGAGTGAAGAGATTGACAGACTAGACCTCTTGGACATTTTCAGAGTCCTCCACCCCCAAAAACTGGAATACACCTTCTTTTCAAATCCACATAACACATGCTCAAGGATAGACCACATGTTAGGCCACAAAGACAGCATCAATAAATTCAAGAACATTGAAATCATCCCTAGTATATTCTCAGACCACAGTGGAGTAAAACTAACATTTAACAACAGACAGACAATTATTAAAAGTCACAGAATTTGGAAACTAAACAACATACTCCTAAGAACCACTGGGTCAGAGACTCACTCAAGCAGGAAATTCAAATGTTCCTGGAAACAAATGAAAATGAAGACACAACCTATCAAAATATTTGGGACACAGCTAAAGCAGTACTGAGAGGGAAACTTATAGCCATACAATCACATATTAAACACCAAGAAGAAGCTCAAATGAACAACCTTACTGCACACCTCAAGGACTTAGAGGAAGAGGAACAAAGGAACCCTAAAGCATCCAGAAGGACAGAAATCACTAAAGTTAGAGCAGAAATAAACAACATCGAAAATAAAAGAACCATACAAAAGATCAATGAAGCCAAATGTTGGTTCTTTGAAAGATTAAACAAAATTGACAAACCCCTAGCCAGACTCACCAAACAAAAAAGAGAGAAGACTCAAATTAATAGAATTGTAAACAGTGCAGGAGATATCACAACTGACACCACAGAAATCCAGAGAATCCTGCGAAACTTCTATAAAGAACTATACGCCACCAAGCTAGAGAATCTGGAAGAAATGGAACAATTCATAGAAGCATATGCCCTTCCAAAACTGAACCAAGAAGAACTACAAAATCTAAATGCACCAATCACAGACAAAGAAATTGAAACCGTTATTAAGAACCTCCCCAACAACAAAAGTCCTGGACCAGATGGCTTCACAAATGAATTCTACAAAACTTTCAGGAAACAGTTAGTATCCATACTTCTTAAGCTTTTCCATAAGACTGAAGAAACAGGAATACTCCCTTCCACCTTCTATGAAGCCAACATCACCCTGATACCAAAAGCTGATAAGGACAGAACAAAAAAGGAAAACTACAGACCAGTATCTCTGATAAACATAGATGCCAAAATATTAAACAAGATATTGGCCAACCGGATACAGCAACAGATCAAACGACCAAGTGTGATTCAACCAGGAATGCAAGGCTGGTTCAACATCCATAAGTCAATCAATGTCATTCACCACATCAATAAAAGCAAAGCCAAAAACCACATGATTATCTCAATAGATGCAGAGAAAGCCTTTGACAAAATCCAACACCCATTCATGTTCAAAACTCTACAAAAAATGGGAATAGATGGGAAATTCCTCAAGATAGTGGAGTCTCTATATAGCACACCTACAGCCAACATCATACTCAATGGACAGAAGCTGAAAGCATTCCCCCTCAGATTGGGGACTAGACAGGGCTGTCCACTGTCACCGTTACTCTTCAACATAGTATTGGAAGTTCTTGCCATAGCTATTAGGCAAGAGAAAGAAATCAAAGGAATACAGATTGGAAGGGAAGAAGTCAAGCTCTCACTATTTGCAGATGATATGATAGTATACATAGAAAAACCTAAAGAATCCAGCAAAAAACTACTGGAAGTTATTAGGCAATATAGCAAGGTATGAGGCTACAAAATCAATGTACAAAAATCAGTGGCATTTCTCTATGCAAACACTAAATCTGAAGAAGAAGACATCCAGAAATCACTCCCATTTACTGTTTCAGCAAAATCAATCAAATACCTAGGAATAAAGTTGACCAAAGAAGTGAAAGACTTATATACTGAAAACTATGAGTCGCTACTCAAGGAAATAGAAACTGATACCAAGAAATGGAAAGATATCCCATGCTCATGGATTGGAAGAATAAATATCATCAAAATGAATATTCTCCCCAGAGCCATATACAAATTTAATGCAATACCCATCAAAGTTCCACCAAGCTTCTTTAAGAGAATAGAACAAACACTACAGTCATTTATCTGGAACCTGAAAACACCTAGAATTGCCAAAACCATCTTGAGGAAAAGAAACAGAAATGGAGGTATCACACTCCCAGACCTTAAACTATATTATAAAGCCGTCATCATCAAAACAGCATGGTAGTGGAACAAAATAGGCACACAGACCAGTGGAACAGAATTGAAAGCCCAGAAATAAATACCCACACCTATGGACATCTAATCTTTGATAAGGGGGCCCAAAGGATTAAATGGAAGAAGGAGGCTCTCTTCAATAAATGGTTCTGGGAAAACTGGGTTGTAACATGCAGAAGAATGAAATTGAACTTTATCTCGCCAGAAACAAAAGTCAACTCCAAATGGATCAAAGAACTAGATGTCAGACCAGAAACAATCAAATACTTAGAGGAAAACATTGGTAAAACGCTTTCCCACCTACACCTCAAGGACATTTTTGATGAATCAAACCCAATTGCAAGGAAGACTAAAGCAGAAACAAACCAATGGGACTACATCAAATTGAAAAACTTCTGCACATCTAAAGAAACTATTAAACAAACAAAGAGACCCCTCACAGAATGGGAGAAGATCTTCACATGCCATACATCAGACAAGACACTAATCACCAAAATATATAAAGAGCTCAGCAAACTTAGCACCAAAAAAGCAAATGACCCCATCCAAAAATGGGCAGAGTATATGAACAAAACTTTTACCTCAGAGGAGATCCAAAAGGCTAACAAACATATGAAAAACTGCTCTAGGTCACTGATTGTCAGAGAAATGCAAATTAAGACAACACTAAGATACCACCTCACTCCTGTTAGAATGGCATACATCAAAAAGGACAGCAACAACAAATGCTGGAGAGGTTGTGGGGACAGAGGAACCCTTTACATTGCTGGTGGGATTGTAAGTTGGTATAACCTCTGTGTAGAGCAGTCTGGAAAACTCTCAGAAGGCTAGACATGGACCTTCCATATGATCCAGTAATTCCTCTCCTGGGGTTATACCCCAAGGACTCCATAACACCCAACCAAAAAGAGGTGTGTACTCCTATGTTCATAGCAGCACAATTCATAATAGCTAAAACCTGGAAGCAACCCAGGTGCCCAACACCAGATGAGTGGCTGAGAAAGCTGTGGTATATATACACAATGGAATACTATGCAGCTATCAAGAACAATGAACCCACCTTCTCTGACCCATCTTGGACGGAGCTAGAAGGTATTATGTTAAGTGAGCTAAGTCAGAAAGATAAAGATGAGTATGGGATGATCCCACTCATCAACAGAAGTTGACTAAGAAGATCTGAAAGGGAAACTAAAAGCAGGACCTGACCAAATTGTAAGTAGGGCACCAAAGTAATAACCCTGAGGTGAGGGGTAGACATGTAGCTTCCTGGGCCAGTGGGGTGTGGGAGTGGGTGGGAGGTATGGGTCACAGTATTTTGGTGGTGGGAATGGTGTTTATGTACACTCCTAGTAAAATGTAGTCATATACATCACTAGTTAATTAATATGAGAGGGGGAAAATTAATTGTACGTATCAAAGTTTTTCAAAACAGAAACTGAATCTTTTCTCAATATATGCAGTATAATTGAGAATGCAGACTCTCTCAAAAGACTAGACCACGTAGATCAGAAGCATCCAATAGCACAGCTATATACAAGATACTGGTTACTGTACAGCAAACCCTAACAAAAGGACCTTTCAAAGTTAACCCAATTACCAAATAATGTGATGATAACATTAACTATCGATTGTCTTTTTGAACCTTAAGACAGCAGGAACCTCACATCTCCACTATAGAGCCTCTACTTTCCCCAGTCCTGGAACCATTGGATAGGGCCCACTTTCCCGTATGCCTCTCCCAATCCATATCAAATAATATTGCATCTGCCGTTCACAACCTAACCAACACAACAATTGCCACCTCAACATGCTTCACTTCAGACTGTGTCCAGAGACTACATGTGTAGAATGACAACCCTTCAGCTTCATTTCTCGGGTGAAACCTTTCCTTTCATAGTATACTCTAATTTCATCTCAGGTGGTTCACTTTCTAACAAAGTCCCAAAACCTAGATATACACCATTTTCTGTGAGAGAGAGCATATGTTCACACGTATCCGTAAACTACTGCAAATTATATACCTGAAAGCAGAAGTACGCTAGAGTTTGCAGTGAGTATCCCCCTATCACTTCCTCTCCACTGTTCCAAGCTTTGGGTCCATGATTGCTCAACAACTTGTTTGGCTTCGTATGTTAACTCTCTTTTCAATCACCAGGTTCCAGATGCCACCAGGATGCTGGCCAGGCTTCCCTGGACTGAAGACCCCATCAACGTGTCCTGGAGCTCCGCTTCCCCAGAGACCCACCCAACTAGGGAAAGAGAGAGGCAGACTGGCAGTATGGACCGACCAGTCAACGCCCATGTTCAGAGGGGAAGCAATTACAGAAGCCAGACCTTCTACCTTCTGCAACCCACAATGACCCTGGGTCCATGCTCCATTCAGAGGGATAGAGAATGGGAAAGCTATCAGGGGAGGGGGTGGGATATGGAGAATGGGTGGTGGGAATTATGTGGAATTGTACCCCTCCTACCCTATGGTTTTGTTAATTAATACTTTCTTAAATAAAAAGAAAAAAGAGTAAAAAGCCTGTTATATTATGCTTTCTGCTATTAGTTTAAAATATTTTTAGATAACTTTTATATTCACATAGGAAAAATGCTAGAAATTAATGAATTTACAATGCTATAAATGAAAGTTAAATAGATTACAAATATCTGCTTAAGTTCAGCAAATCGAATTTAACATGTATAAGATTTACTTATATGCACAGGACACATACACACATATATAACTCTAGGGAATTCCATGAAAAGGTAATGTATAGTAGTATCAGGTAGTCATAATGTGGATTAGGGTTTTCCTAGAATTTTTCCTGGATGAAGGTATATATTTTGGTGGGAGGGCAGTCTTGAAGCCTTGAGCATGTATAATTTCACTGTTCCCTGGTCCACTTTTTTATTATTATTTTTACTTCAGATATATAGAGAGGGAGGTAGGGAGGGAGCGAGGGAGAGAAAGAGAGAGAGACAGAGACAGAGACAGACAGACACAGGCTATAGTCCCACTCTTATCTTCCTTGGCACTCCCCTACTGTTATCCATGGCATTCTCATAATGGTGTTGGGATTCGAACCTGGGGCCTTATGCATAGTAATGCTTGCATGATACTGGGTGAATTATCTACTAATTTTAAGGAGGTTTATTTAGAAATAGACCAGGGAAGATAGATTGATGAAAGGTAAATTTAAGGCATGGAAGAACATGATACTCATTAGTACTAGCTTTCATATATGTGGTTGAATGCTAGTCTATTCAAACAACAGTTTCTAATAGAGTAAAATTGTAGTTAAATCTCAAGTAGAGACAGAAAATGTAGTAATGGAAGAACAAGAAGAGCTGAACTCTGAGGTCCCAGGTTCAGTTTCTGGCAACAGGGTTACCTAGAGCTAGGCAATATTCTGGTAAATAAACCAACACACAAACAAACTAGCATTTTCTTTTTTTATCTGCAGTTTTTTAAATTTGTAATTGATATTGGGTTACAAGATTGTAAGATTACAGTGTATATAGTTCCAACACACCACATCCACTACCAAAGTCCTGTGTGTCCACCCCTCGCCTCACAAAGATTACCACCATAAGAACTCACATTTTAGAAGTGGCTTTAAGGAGTGGTTCAGATAGAATGCAATGACTGCCTAAATTCATATGCAAAGGATACTTTCCCAAAGCCTGTCCTTGAGCTGTGGGATAGGGACTGGCAATTTAAGTCCTGTTGCAGTTGAGTGACAAAAAGCACTCTTAAAACATATCTGTATACTGATAAAATAGTAAATATAGTATAAAATGATCAGGTATCAAAGGACTCCTGGCCAGAGTACAATCCTGGGTAGTGGGTTATTGAATAGTTAAAAGTCCAATTCTGCATCTGCATGCCTGTTCTTGAAGATTTCTCTGTATGACTTATATCTTGTTTGTTTATTTATTTATTTATTTAAAAAAGGAGACATTAACAAAACAATAGGATAAGAGGGGTGCAACTCCACACAATTCCCACCACCAGATCTCTGTATCCCTTCCCCTCCCCAATAGCTTTCCTATTCTTTATCTTTCTGGGAGCATGGACTCAGGGTCACTGTGGGATGCAGAAGGTGGAAGGTCTGGCTTCTGTAATTGCTTCCCCGCTGAACATGGATGTTGACAGGTCGATCCATACTCCCAGCCTGCCTCTCTCTTTCCCTAGTAGGGTGGGACTCTGGGGAAGCGGAGCTCCAGGACACATTGGCGGGGTTGCCTGTCCAGGGAAGTCTGGTCGGCATCATACTGGCATCTGGAACCTGGTGGCTGAAAAGAGAGTTAACATACAAAGCCAAACAAATTGTTGACCGGTCGTGGACCTGAAGGCTGGAATAGTGCAGATGAAGTGTTGGGGGGTACTCACTGTAGACTATTGTGTACTTTTGCTTTCAGGTATGTATTTTGCCCTAGTTTATGGATATGTGTGAATATATGCTGTATCTCACCTAGTCTATATCTAGGCTTTGGGACTTTGTTAGGAAGTGAACCGCCTAGAATGGAATTAGAGAATCCTATGAAAGGAAAGGGCTCACCTGAGTAATGAAGCTGAAGGGTTGTCATTCCACACCTGAAGTCTCTGGACACAGTCTATAGTGAAGCATGCTGAGGTGGTACTCGTTGTGTTGATTAGGTTGGGATTGGCAGATGCAATATTATTTGGTATGAATTGAGAGAAGCATGCAGGAAAGTGTGCCCCACCCTAAGGTTCCAGGACTGGGGGAAATATAGGCTCTATAGTGGAGGTGTGAGGTTCCTGCTGTCTTAGGGTTTAAGAAGACAATAAATAGATATTGTTATGATCACATTATTTGATAATTGGGTTAACTTTGAAAAATCCCTTTGTTAGGATTTGCTGTATCATACCCGACATCACCATAATTTATGTCCTTTGACATTGTTTGTTTATAATGTGCCACCGGTTGCTTCTGTTGTCCCTGGGAGGTCTTGGACAGAGCTAGAAGGAATTATGTTAAGTGACTAAGTCAGAAAGATAAAGATGATTATGGGATGATCCCACTCATCAACAGAAGTTGAGAAGGAAGAATAGAGAGGTTAACTAAAAGCAGGATTTGACTAAAATTGGAGTAGGGCACCAAAGTAAAAACCCTGGGGTGAGGGTGAGGGTGGATATTCGGCTTCCTGGGGTGGCGGGGGGTGGGTGGGTGGGATGGGTCACAGTCTTTTGGTGGTGGGAATGGTGTTTATGTACATTCCTATTAATTTGTAGACATATGAATCACTATTTTTTAATTTATTTTTTATTTTCTATTTTAATTTCTTTATTGGGGAATTAATGTTTTGCATTTGACAGTAAATACAATAGTTTGTACATGTGCAACTTTCCCCAGTTTTTTAATTTATCTATGAGAAAGATAGAAGGAGAGAGAAAGAAGCAGACATCACACTGGCACATGTGCTGCTGGGGATCAAACTCGGGACCTCATGTTTGAGAGTCCAAAGCTTTATCACTGCGCCACCTCCCTAATGAGAGGGAAAAAATTGATTGTATGTCTCAAACTTTTTAAAGCACAGACTGAGTCTTTTTAAGACATATCCTGTAACTGGGCTGCTGCTTAATTTGTTGACATAGTAGAGAGAGGAGAATTGGGAATGGGAGTGTTTGGATTAACACTTCTTCTTCTAGCGTTTCCGTAGCCAGTCAACAGCGTCAGGTTGAGCCTGATGTAAAGTTTCGAGACCTCCTTTGAATCTGGAGAGGTGGCAGTCGTTGACTATGTGGGTCATAGTCTGTCTGGAGCCGCAGGGGCAGTTCGGGTCGTCTCTGGCTCCCCAGCGATGGAACATAGCGGCGCACCGGCCATGGCCTGTTCGATAGCGATTGAGGAGGGCCCAATCATAACGTGCTAGGTCAAAGCCGGGTTGACGCTTGCAGGGGTCTGTGATGAGGTGTTTGTTCTTTACCTCAGCTGACTGCCAACTCTGTTTCCAAGAGTCTGGAACAGAGAAGTTCAGTGTAGGCGTAGGGGACCAGATTGGGTGACGAGACATCAAGCGTTGGACAGGGTGGGGGAAGATATCCGCGTATATTGGCAGGTCCAGTCGAGCATAGACGTGGGAAATGAACTTAGATGATGCCGCATCCCGACGAATATCTGGCGGGATTAACACTGATGTAAATCAGCTTTTTTGTGTATGTTTAGGGGCTTTTAAATTTGTTTGGGCTACACTGGCTGCAGAAAGCAGTTTTGTTTATGTTATTTATATCAGTGTAGATATTTTGAATTATTAAGCTAAAGCACTTAGTAGGAGCTGGCATGAAAGTCACTGTGTAATCTTGTTCTTAATTTTAGGGCTGTTTAAAATAGAAACTAAAGAACGTTGCATTTTAAGATTAATGATTGAGTTTATACTATCTATCCATTGAGTAGTCTCCCAATGTACTTGAATTTGAAAAGTAATTCTTTCTTTCTCCCCTTCCCTTCCCTTCCCTCCATTCCTCCCTCCCTCCCTTCCTTCCTTCCTTCTTTCCTTCCTTCCTTCCTTCCTTCCTTCCTTCCTTCCTTCCTTCCTTCCTTCCTTTTTTTCTTTTTCCACCAGGGTTATTGTTGGGGCTTAGTGCCTGCACTATGAATCCTCTACTCATAGCAGCCTTTTAGAAAAATAGAAACAGAGAGAAACTGAGAGGAAAGGGGGCAATAGTAGAAAGGAGGAGAGATGCAAGGACCGGTGTAGGGATCCCGGTTCGAGCCCCTGGCTCCCCACCTGCAAGTGGTGAAGCAGGTCTGCAGGTGTCTATCTTTCTCTCCCCCTTTCTGTCTTCCCCTCTTCTCTCCATTTCTCTTTGTCCTATCCAACAACGATGACAACAACAGCAGCAATAATAACTACAATAATAAAAAACAAGGGCAACAAAAGGGAAAATAAATATTTAAAAAAAATAAAAAAGAAAGGAGAGACACTTGTAGTACTGCTTCACCTCTTGTGAAGTTTTCCCGCCTGTAGGTTGGGACTAGGGGCTTGAACCTGGCTACTTGCACACTATAATGTATGTCCTTCCTGGTATGCTATAACCCAGACCCCCATAAACATTGTCATCATGTCTGTTACACTAATGTGTAAGGAGGAATGAATGGGGGACTAGGTCACTTAGGGTGTTACTCAGTCTTTCTTTGACTGATTTATTTCCATGGGAGCATCTATTCATTCTATTATCAGAATAGTGTTCTATTCATATTATTTCAGAAGTACATATTATTGCACACTACCAAGAGGGTTGAGATCAGCAAGTGCCCTGAATTTGTATATACCAGTGTTTATTTACAGACTATAATAATTTCAGAGTGAAAGTACAACTGAACATGAAGTAAGGTGCTAGGTTAAAGTTAGTTAACTTTTTATTTATGTTGAAAGCATAAGTCGAAGAAATTACAACTTGAGTTTTTATAAGAACCAGCATAAATAGTATACTCTTGTTAAAATATTTATTTAATATTGGATAGAGAGAAATTGAGAGGGGTGGGGAGACAGAGAGAGAAAGAGACAGAAAGACACCCGCAAGCCTGCTTCATCACTCATAAAGCTTTTTCCCTGCAGGTGGGGACCAGGGGCATGAACCCTACACACTGTAATGTGAGAGCTTAGCTAGGCTTGGCCTCCTCATGTTATATTCTTATGTACGGCCTGTACATTTTTTTTTTGCACATTATAAATACTGATTTTTTTTCATTTCAAAGATACCGTTGTTTAATTTATAGTAAACACACATGGTATTTAGTTCAGATGTGAAATCTGTAATTGGATATTGACTCTAATGAGTCTTGTATGTTAAATTGTTAAGGTTTCTACAAAGTCTTACTTTAGATCATAGGTCTAAAGTGTTTCAGAATTTCCCAGTGTAGAAAATAAAAGTGGAAAGCATTTTGGAATGACCTAATTTGGTTGTGAAGTATACCTAGGGACTTTGGTTCTCACTATCTTTTGTGGATATAATAGCCCTGGTTTTCATTATAATTATCTCATTATCTTTAGTCTCATAGTATGTGGAAGAATCACTTCTAATATACATCTTAAATTATCAGCAAGAGGGGGCAACTAGAGGAGAGAGAGAAAGAGAGAGAGAGATGAAAGGAGGAGGAGGAGTAGGGGAAAGGGAAGAAGAAGGGGCCAGAGGAGGAGGAGGGGGGAGAGAGCTGTTTATGATTGTGTTTTGCAACAGAATGAGTGATGATATGGCTTAACCTCCTTTCACAGGATAGTTTATTCTTGTATCTTTTGTGTGTGTGTGACATTTTAAACACACTCGATGAAACAATCCAGCCTTCTTCCTATTGTGAAGCATTGAAGCTTGGTGCTCAGAGCATATGCTCTGAACCTGACAGCCTGGGTTTGAATCCCTGCAGTCTAACTGTGATTTTTGGAGGGAATACTTCCATCCATTTGTGCTTTGAATTCTTTGTGAAATGTAGACCTATGACAAATGGTATTTATCTCATGAGATTTAGGCAAGGGTTAAACTAATCAGTGCAGCTCACTTTTATTAGAGTTAACTAATACTATTATTAAATTTATTATAATTATTATATTAGTAATAGTTAATACTATTATCCACAATTTCTCATGATAGTCTCTTCACTTATTTTATTTAAATTTTTTATTAGTGATTTAATATTGATTTACAAAATTGTGAGACAACAGGGATACAATTTCATACAGTTTCCAACACCACAGTTCTGTGTCCTCATTCCCTCCATTGGAAACTGCAGTAGTTCTCCCACGGTCACAGATATGGGTTAACTGATGTGATACAATATATATATATATATAATTTTTCTATGGTTCTGCTTTCACTTCCTTTCTTTTTTTAAAATTTTATTTATAAAATGGAAACACTGACAAGACCATAGGATAAAAGAGGTACAATTCCACACAATTCCCACCACCAGATCTCCATATCCCATCCCTTCTCCTGATAGTTTTCCTATTCTTTATCCCTCTGGGAGTATGGACCCAGGGTCATTATGGGGTGCAGAAGGTGGAAGGTCTGGCTTCTGTAATTGCTTCCCTGCTGAACATGGGCGTTGACAGGTTGATCATACTCCCAGACTGTCTCTCTCTTTCCCTAGTGGAACAAGGATCTGGGGAGGTGGGGCTCCAGGGCACATTGGTGGGGTCATCTCTCCAGGGAAGTTTGGTCGGCATCATGCTAGCATCTGGAACCTGGTGGCTGAAAGAAGAGTTAACATATAAAGCCAAACAAATTTTTCACTAATCATGAACCTAAAGACAAGAATATTGCAGATAAAGATTTGGGGTCTCCATTTTGGAAATAGCTAGTAGGTCTATTTTAAGTATATTCCAAGGGGCCCATGACTTCACTAGTTTTTGCCTGAGCCTGACATCTGATATGTAGGTGGACCCAAGTTATTGTCTGGGGAGATGATGTCATGGCTGAAAAAATGGCTAGAAAGCTGGATCAGGGAAGATAGTAGCTTCCAGATATAGGGAAAATGTACAGATTTTGTTAACTGTAAACCCCATAGATTTGGTCTGGGGCCCATATTCAGCTTAGGAGCCTATGTGTCCTCTGCATCCCTGTAGGTCTGAGCTCACATTCTGTGGTCATGAGTAGGAACATTCCAAGCTGCCCCAGTTTCGGGACCCATCTTCCTCAGGTGGTAGAGTATGCTATCAGCCTCCATTCAGAGGATGGAAGGTTCTCTACCATTGTTGCCCTGTGACAGTGTTATCTTCATTGCTCCTCAGTGAGATGGGCCTTTGCCCTTTCCCTTGCAGTCTGTAGGATTCTGGGCAGGTGCCTGCTCCACTACCTTTATTCTGCTTTTGAGGCTTTGCACTTTACCACACCATTTCCCAACACTGTTTAGCATTTTCAGGTATTAGAATATATACTTTTATTTTATTTGTTAATCAGTTTATTTTATTATTTATTATTGAATAGAGACAGACAGAAATTGAGAAAGGAGAGGGAGATAAGAAAGGGAAAGAGGCAGAGAGACACCTGCAGCCTTGTTTTACCACTCACGAAGCTTTCCCCCGTAGGTGAGGAGCAGGGGCTTGAACCTGCATTCCTGCACACTGTAATATCTACGCTTATCCAGGTGCACCACCACTTGGCCCCCAGAATACACATTTTTAACAGATCAAACTTTAGGATGGGTGGGGCCAATGGAGGAACCAGGCAAGAAGAGGGCCCCTGAAAACCAAAGGAAAACTCTTGAGAGTTGGAGGCTAAGGGGAGACTCCAAAGGGAGCCAGCTTCTTGCTGTGTGGATCCGACAGTGCTCCTATCTGGCGGAGGTGTTGGATGGGTCATTCTTTGCTCTTTTTTTCTTTTTTCATCACTGGGGGTCAATTTTTTAGGTAGAGACAGAGACAGGGAAATGGAGAAGACATCACAGCATCAGAGCTTCTCCTAGTGTGGGAGCCGAGCTCGAACCTGGTTTGCTGGTATGGCAGAGCAAACACCCTCTCAGATAAGCTGTCTTTCTGTCCCAGCTGGATTCTTTCTTTAGGACTTTGACCGTGAATGCTTGTAGTTCTGATTCCTGCCTACAGGGGGCAGCACTGTAGTTCTGGACATTCGTCTGTAACCTCATGCTTCCCCACTCCTTGTTTTCTTTCTGAAATACGCTGTTTTTACAGCCCATCTAATTTGGGTGTAAGCTTGGCCAGACTCATTGCCATTTTCATATATATTATTTCAGCTTTTCACACAATCTGCAATTTATTTTATTGACTTTCTAATAAATGGGGGAGGGGAGAAAGCTCTTATTTCCATATGGACTGTGCATTTTGGAGGGCTTCTTTCTCATGGCTCAGTACTAGAGCAAATCCACCCTGGCTCCCTTTCATCCCTCCCATTTGAGGTTATGTGTCTCTCCTCTCCTAATTTTTCATTAGATTATAATAATAGTCTGAGGAAAGGGTGATTTGATATGTGATATATTTCATTATGCTCTTATGCTAAGGGTAGCCTCTAAAGTGGGAGAGCATTACTAATTTTTCAGCACAGTAATTTATTCTGCAGTATTTAAATGTTGTAATTTTCACACGGAGGCACATGCTGCCACATCTATCTTCCCCTGGACCAGTCTGTCTTGCTCTTTCCTTTTCATCTGTTTTGTTTTTGCATATTTTTTTCATAAATTCGACAGATGGCCTCTTGATGAATCCTTGATAATACTGTCATGTAAAGCAGCTAAGACTAGAAATCATCTCACAGCAATTTTTCATTGCAAAGGGAAAATTGAATAGAGACAAACATCACTAAGACCATAACAACAGCCACAAAAATATCTACCTCATGTAAATAAAGAGGACAGGCTTGTCTCTTCATGCTTCTGCACAAATGCCAGTGTCCTTTTAAAGTCCTTTGAATATTTTATGCTGTGTTGAGATCCCCCTTCCAGCCGTGGGTTTGGTTCCGATTTGTGGGTTTTCCTATTCCCAGCGTTTGCAGTCTTTTACACATATTTTCCCTTCTCCTCAGCCCCTCCTTTCAGTGCGTGGTAATTGTGGATCAGGTGAAGTTTGCTTCCCCTCATTTCAAGGTCATGCACCAGTAGGACCATTTTCCTGACTCAGAGGGCATGTAATTTCACAGCCGTGTACTCCTCATTAATCCCCCTGAGTGGGGGCTCAGGAAGTTCCAGATCACAGGTTTGCTTTTGTCTCGTTCTCTGACTCAGTGCTTCACAAAGGGATTAGATTAACCCCTTTGATTGTATTGGTACCTCACTGTATTATGTTAGAAATAGTGATTTCTTTTACCCTCTCTCTTGCCTCCATTCTCCTCCCATCGCTATTTCCTATCCTCCTATTTTTTCCTCTTATTTAATGAATAGGTTGCAGTTCATTAAAGGGAGACTTGTGATAAATACAGCAATTTTTTTTACTGGCATTAAGTCTAGCTTTCCCCCCTGATATATATATATATATCCATGTATCTATGAAATCTCCACGATTATTGCACAGGTGAAGATTTTTTATTCAGTGAGTGTGGATTTAAGTCTATGGGTCTGAATTCAGTTTCTAAAAATTCAAATATCCTGAAATTTAGAACATTTTTCTACCTCTATGACGTTGGGATCAAAGATGAACAGGCCCAGATGTCAGATAGAATCTGTCTTCATTCTGAAGCTATCCTGTCTTAAGTCTGATGGCTTCTGTGACCCTCACTGGTCATGAAAAGGACTTATCTGAGAGATTTTATCATTTCTTAGGATATCGGCACCATTGCAAATGTTCTTTGCAGGTATTAAAATTTACTGAACTTTTGTTGGTAGCATTACCAGTTTATATCCACCCAGTGACTTTCTGTGTCAGGTAATTACTACCTCCCCTGAGGCAGGCATTATTGTGCCCATTTCACGGCTAGGAAGCCTAGCTTCAGAGAGGATTAGTAAAGTACAGTCTACATTGTCAGAAGGATTGCTGCCAGGACAAAACTCAAATCTGTATTTTACAGCCCACACTGTCTCCCTCCTCTGTGGCATCATATATTCTAACGTGAGGTGGGACAAATTTAAAACCAAAAGCCTCACTTTAAGTCCATTTAGATGTGAATACAAAATGAAATTGTACTCCATTTGGAGGAGATAACTCACCTCCCCTTTTCTCGTTCTCATTCTATTTATGAAAAAGCCCGAGCTGTGGCTAGAGGGATGTTCAAGCTGAATTGGGGTGAGCTGTGCTCAACTCCAAGTTAAAAGACAAGGTATCTATCTAGTCTGTGTGGACAAGTGCTCCTCTATTCAGGGAAGCAGTGGGATGCAGCAATTGAGAGGGTCTGCGATGTCAGAATGTGTTTGAATTTCGACTTCTTTGTTTACTTAAGCTATTTTACTTCTCAAAGTCCAGAACATAGATTGTTGGGAGGATCTAAAAGTTAATAAGACACTCCATCTTTGTCTCAGCTATCCCACTAAGGTTTTACAAAAGACCTGCATTTATTGGCACCTGTTTGCACTAATGGAAAGAAACCTGAAGAGCATTTCACCTCTCGTGACAGAAAGTGGAAAGTGAAAGTCGCATTTAACAGCGTTTTGCAGCAGCCATTCTAGAAACAGAAAACAGGCTGAATGGAGAGTCACATCACTGAATTGCTTCACACACAGACTGTGTACTTATCTCGCCCCTCCTGCTTTTACCCTCTGTTAGCACTAGTTTAGGATTTCTCTACTTTTAAAATTTATTTCTACTTTTTATTAGTGACTTAATAATGATTGACAAGATGTGGGATAAGGGTTACAATTCCATACAATTCCTACCACTAGAGTTTCGTATCCCATCCCCTCCATGGGAAGTTTCCTGCTGTTTATCTCTCTGGGAGTATGGGGTGCAGAAGGTGGAATGTCTGGCTTCTATAATTGCTTCTCCACTGGACATGGGCATTGACAGGTCGATCCATACCCCCAGCCTGGTTCTGTCTTTCCCTAGTGGGACAGGGCTCTGGAGAGGTGGGGTTTCAGGGAACATTGGTGAGGTCGCCTACCCAGGGAACTGTCAGGTTGGCATCATGGTAGCATCTACAACTTGGTGACTGAAAGTCATTAAGATACAAAGCAGAACAAGTTGTTCAATAATCAGGAGCCTAGAGGTGAAAGTACAGCAGATGATATTTGGCGTCTTCATGTTGAAAGAAGCTAGGAAGTCTATTTTAGGTCTATTCCAAGGGGCCCATGACTAATAATTTTTGCCTGAGCCAAACAGCTAATATGCAGATGGGCTAAAAATATTGTCTAGGGAGATGGTGTCAGAGTGGGGAATAGGACTAGAAAGCTGGGTCGGGGAATAGAGTAGCTCACAAATATGGGAAATACAGTTACATACTGCTAACTGTAAACCCTGTGGGTTTGACCTAGGGCCCATGTCTATTCATATTCAGCACAGGAGCCTGTGTAACTTCTGCATCCCTGTAGGTCTGAGCTCACATTCCATGGTTCCATGGTTGTATCTAGGAACATTTTTATTTATTTATTTATTTATTTATTTTATTTTAATAAAAAAATATATTTATTCCCTTTTGTTGCCCTTGTTTGTTGTAGTTATTATTATTGTTGTTATTGATGTCATCGTTCTTGGATAGGACAGAGAGAAATGGAGAGAGGAGGGGAAGACAGAGAAGGGGGAAAATAGACACCTACAGACCTGCTTCACAACCTGTGAAGTGACTCCCCTGCAGGTAGGGAGTTGGGGGCTTGAACCTGGATCCTTATGCCGGTCCTTGCGCTTTGCGCCATGTGCGCTTAACCCGCTGCACTAACTGCCCAACTCCCAACTAGGAACATGTGAAGCTGCACTCATTTCAACCAGTCTTCCTGGACTGTCAGAGTATGTTCATCCAGCCTCCCTTCAGAGAGTGGGACAATTTCTACCACTGTTGTTGGACATTGGGTGCAATGTCCTATAGTGGTCCACAGGAGGGTTTATGATGTTGTTCCTGTTGGAGATGACCAGTGATGGTGGAGAGAGGGATCTGCTGCTAGAGGTTTAGGACCATTACATGGGCTATATGGTTTTGGTAACTTACTTTTGAGATTTTCTTTTATTTTTTTAGTTGTAACTTCACTGCTCCAAGTTAAACTTTTTTCAGATATAAAGACAGAGACAAAGAGACAGAGAGAGAACCTACAGTATCAAAACTTCCTTCAGTGAAGTGGGGGTTCATACTTGGGTTCTGCCCACAGAAAAACAAACTCACTAACCCAGTGAGCTCTCTTTCTTGCCCAGGTTATTTTTTGAGTCTTGGAATGCTAATTTTCCCCCATGAAATTAGTTAGAATTTTTACTTCCAGTCACTATGTTGACTAGGGCAGGATATGAAACTCTTTCTCTCTCTCTCTCTTTTTGTCAGAGCACTGATCAACTCTATCTGACTTTTGGTAGGGCTTGTGATTGAACCAGGGGACATTTGTATGCAAGTTTCACTATCTTTGTACTATCCCCCTGGGCCTAGAAACACTCTTCATTTTTAAAAATAATTAAAAAAATTTTATTAGTGATTTAATATTGATTTACAAGGCTGTAAGATCATAAGGATATAATTCCATATAGTTTCCACCACTAAAGTTGTGTCCCATCCCCTCCACTAGGAAACATCCCTACTATTTACCCTTCTGTGAGTTTGGACCAAAATTCTTTTTAGGGGTGCATAAGATGGGAGTGTTGACTCCTGTAATTTCTTCTTTGCTAGACATGGATGTTGGTAGGTTAATCCTCCAGCCTATTTCTATCTCTCTCAAGTGGTGCAGGGATCTGGAGAGGTGAGGTTTCAGGGAGCATTGGTGAGGTCATCTGCACAAGGAAGTCAGGATATAATCATAGCGGCATCTGGAACTTGGTGGCTGAAATGCAGTAAGATGAAAAGCAGCAAAGCTAGGACGTCTATTTTAGGAATGTTGATAGGAGCCTATGTCTTAATAATCTTCGCTTGAGCTTGATAGCTAACATGGGGGTGGACTAGAAATAGTGTTTGGAAAGATGGTATCAGAGTTGAGAGTAGAACTAGAAAGCAAGATTAGGGCAGAGAGTTGCTCACAAACGTGAAGAAGATAAATAAATGCAATTAACCACCATAATGGTCTAACCTGGGGTTTGTATCTATTCATATTTAGCGCTAAACCTGTACAACCTCTGAGTCACTGTCAGACTGAGCTCACACTCCATAGTCACATCTAAGAACATTCTAGGCTGCACTCACTTCAGAATCAGTCTTCTTAAAGTAGCAGAATAGGATGGCCCAGCCTCCCTTCAGAGAGTGGGGAAGTCCTTTCCATTGATACTTTATAGGGAGGGCAAGGTCCTGGAGAGGCTCACTAAATGGCATATGATGACATTTTTGTTGGAAGTGACCATTGATGGTGGAGAGAGGGATCTTTTAAAGGTCTAGGCCCATATTATCTATGTGAGTATCCAAGGATTTCCTGTCTAGGACTTCACGGGGTGGGGTGGCCTAGTAGTGGCCAAAAAGGCCACCCAAAAGTGAACCAGTCTCCAGCCCTTATCCAGTTTTTGTAGTTTTCTTCTTTATATGATGAGCTTAGACTTTATTCCAGTTGTTAAAGTGTTGAATATCGTTTCTTGTATCCAAACTGTTATTAGGCTTCTGGGGTCTGGCCTCAACTCAGGGAGGAAATAGACCTAGGATTTTAGTAGGATCTTAGTTAGCCTCCAGTTTGTTTTTTTACTTGTTTGATGATTATAATAAAGGTTGTCATAGGGAAATAATTGTACTAGTTGTCTTTTACTTGACATACAGTTTTTGCTTGTGTAACTCTTGTCCAGTTGCATAGTGTTTTTTCCTAAAGTTTATCAAGAGCAAACAATAATGCTGATACTCTGTCAGAAGAGATTAAATAGATGGAATAATATATATTTCTTTCTTTTTTACATCCTATGTGCTTTTTTTTTATTTTTTAAATTTCTTTATTGGGGAATTAATGTTTTATATTCAACAGTAAATACAATAGTTTGTACATGCATAACATTTCCCAGTTTTCCATATAACAATACAACCCCCACTAGGTCCTCTGTCATCCTTCTTGGATCTATTTGGAAGAATATATTTTTCGTACTTCCTTTTGTATAGTTAGTTAATTGAGTAGAAAGAGTGATTGAGGGAAGTAAGGGTTAGGAGAGGAGGGTGTTAAGGCCTAAGTAGACATATATGACTAGAGAAATTTTGATCCCCTATTTAGGCCATTCTACTCGAATGCCAGTCTAATCATGGAGGGCTACTAAGGACTTTTACTTTGAGGTATATAATTACCCCTTGCTTATAGATATATGTACAGGTGTGTAGATCTATGTACCTAGTACTCTAGGCCCTAGCCTATATCTAGTATATGTATGTTAGAAAACATGCCATCTGAAATGGAACTAGGTAGTCCTATGGAAATATTTTACTTTTGAATAGCAAGGAGAACCTCTCTGTAGGTTAAGTGCTTTTGAGATATTTTTGTTCATTAAAAAAAATTATTTATAAAATGGAAACACTGACAAGACCATAGGCTAAAAGGGGTACAATTCCTACCACCAGAACTCCATATCCCCCCTCTCCCCTCCCCTGATAGCTTTCTATTCTTTAACCCTGTGGGAGCATGGACCCAGGGTCATTATGGGGTGCAGAAGATGGAAGGTCTGGCTTCTGTAATTGCTTCCCCGCTGAACATGAGTGTTGACAGGTCGATCCATACTCCTAGCCTGTCTCTCTCTTTCCCTAGTGAGGCAGAGCTCTGGGGAAGAGAGGCTCCAGGACACATTGGTGGGGTCACCTGTCCAGGGAAGTCCGGTTGGCATCATGTTAGCATCTGGAACCTGGTGGCTGAAAGAAGAGTTAACATACAAAGCCAAATTGCTGATTAATCATGAATCTAAAGGCTGGAATATTGCAGATGAAGATTTGGGGTCTCCATTTTGGAAATAGCTAGTAGGTCTATTTTAGGTATATTCCAAAGGGCTCATGACTTTTATTAGTTTTTGCCTGAGCCTGACATCTGATATGCAGGTGGATCCAGGTTATTGTCTGAGGAGATGATGTCATGGCTGGAAAAATGGCTAGAAAGCTGGATCAGGAAGTAGCTCCCAAATATGGGGAAAGTGTATAAATATTGTTGACTGTTAACCCCATCAATTTGATCTGGGGCCCATATTCAGCATAGGAGCCTATGTAACCTCTACATCTCTGTAGGTCCAAACTTACATTCTGTTGACCAAAGATCTTTTTTTTTTTTTTTCATAAAAAGGAAACACTGACAAAACCATAGGATAAGAGGGGTACAACTCCACACAGTTCCCACCACCAGAACTTCGTATCCCATCCCCTCCCCTGGTAGCTTTCCTATTCTTTATCCCTCTGGGAGTATGGACCCAAGGTCATTGTGGGGGAAGGTCTGGCTTCTGTAATTGCTTCCCCATTAAACATGGGTGTTGACCGGTCGATTCATACTCCCAACCTGTCTCTCTCTTCCCCTAGTGGGGTGGGGATCTAGGGAAGAGGAGCTCCAGGACACATTGATGGGGCTGTCTGTCCGGGGAAGTTTGGTTGGCATCATGCTGGCATCTGGAACCTGGTGGTTGAAAAGAGAGTTAACATACAAAGCCAAACAAATTGTTGACCAATCATGAACCTAAAGGCTAGAATAATGCAGATGAAGACTTGGGAGCCACAGATCAAATTTTTGTTGATTTTTATTATTATTTGTCTTTATTTATGAATAATGCTGGGTTGTGATATTGTAAGATTATAATATATAGTTTCACACTGCACCTAACACCAGGGTGGTGTCTAGATACCCCACACCCCCAAAATAACAGATAAACACCATAGTTCTCACAAAGCCTTAGAAATACTTTGCTGGGGCCAGGTGGTGGTGCACCTGGTTAAGTGCACACATTACAGTGCACAAGGACCTGGGTTCAAGTCCCTGCCTCTCCAACCTGCAGGGGGAAAGCTTCATGAGTGGTGAAGCAGGGCTGCAGATGTCTCTCTGTCTCTTTTCTGTCTCCCTCTCCACTTTCAATTTCTTTGTTTCTATCCAATGATAAATAAATAAAGATTTTTTTAAAACAAACACTATTTTCTCCCTTTTTGTAAGTTCCTGTGTATCAGTCTTCTAGATACTACATATGAGTGAAACCATCTGATAGTTTCTTTCATCTTGTTACTTATTTTGCTAAGTGTAATCACATCAAGTTCCATACATTTTGTTCTAAAGAATACAATGATTGCAGAGTATTATTCCATGGAGTATATTTAGCTGGTCATCTGTGGATGGGTATTTTGGTTGCAAAAGCATTTTGACTATTATAAGTGATGCAGCTATGAACAGAGGGTGTATCCGTCTCTCTTTGAATCAACGATGGCCTGTCTTTTGGATAAATGTCTAACAGTCGGATGGCTGGGCCATAAGGTAATTTGTTCAATGTCTCTCAGTTTTCCAGTGGGGCTGCACTAGTTTGCATTTCCACCCGCAGTGTGGCAGTTTCTTTTTCTCCACAATCTCTCAAACACATGTTATTTTATATTTTGTTGATGCAGGACATCCTCACAGGTGTGACTTAGAATTTCAGTGTAGTTTTAATTTGCATTTCTCTAGTGACAATGTGGTAGAGCATTTCTCCATTAGTCTCTGGGATATGTGTACCTCTTTAGAAAATGATTTATTTGGCCTCCCTTTTTTTATTGAGCCGTATCAGTTCTATATAAATGTCTGATATCAGTCACTTGTCAGATGTGCAATGTGCAAATATCTTCTTTACTGAATTTACTGGATTCCCAGATTATCCTTGTATAGTTTGCTTCATGCGTAGAAGCTTTTTGGTTTGGAGCAGTCCCATTTATTTACTCGTTTTCATTTCCCATATCCATGCGGTTAGTCACTATCCAAATGCATCTTTAATGTGAAGATCTTGCAGTACTTTACTGATGTTTTCTTGTTTAAATTTTAGATTTTTTTGTCTAATATCCAGGTAATTATTTTCCTGTTTTATTGGATAGGACAGAGAGAATTTGAGAGGGAAATAGAGAGGGAGAGAGAAAAATAAACACCTGCAGACATGCTTCACCCCTTGTGAAATGTCTCCTATGCAGTTGGGAAGCTGGGGGCTCCAAGCTGCATCTTTGCGTGGGTTCCTGCTCTTAGTACTACGTGTGCTTCACCTGGCGCGCCACCAATATCCAGGTATTTCACCCGTTTTGATTTGAGTTTAGTGTATGAGGTTAAGTAATGGTCTAGCTTCATTATTCTACATGTGGCTTTCCAATTTCTCCAGCAGTGTTTGTTGAAGAGAACTTCATTACTTTCATCAAATCATTTTGTCCCCTTTGTCATTTACTAGGTAGCTATATATATGTTGGCTCATTTCTGGGCTCCCGATTCTGTTGCATTGAGCCAAGAGTCATTTTTATTACAGTACCATGCTGGTTTAATCACTATTGCTTTGTAGTATAAACTGAAGTTGGAATGCTTTGGCTTTTTGTAGTACCATACTATTTTTTTTGGACACTGTTCAATTTCCGTGAAAAATGTCATTGGGATTTTGATAGAGATTGCATTGAAATTGCAGATTGTGGGTCTGGGTGGTAGTATACCTGTTAGAGCTATGTGTCACAGTGCTCAAAATCCCAGGTTCAAGCCCCCGCTCCCCACCATCAAGACAGAAACTTCATGAGCGGTGAAGTAGTGTTGCAGGTGTTCTTAAGTTGTATATCTTCTTATTACTTATTTACACTATGGTGTGTAGTGGTACTGGGGACTAAACCTAGGATCTCAGAGCCAGAGGTATAAAAGTCATTTGCTTGGGAGTTGGGCATGTGGTGCAACGTGCAAGGACCAGCAGAAGGATCCTGGTTCGAGCCCCCAGCTCCCCACCTGCAGGGGTGTCACTTCATGGGCGGTGGAGCATGTCTGCAGCTGTCTCTCTTGCTCTCCCCCTCTCTGTTTTCCCCTCCTCTCTCCATTTCCTTCTGTCCTATCTAACAATGACTGCATCAATAACAACAAAAACAATAATAACTACAACAACAGTGAAAAACAAGGGCAACAAAAGGGAAAATAAGTAAGTAAAAAAAAGTCATTTGCTTAACCATTATGCTATCTCCTAAGCCCTGTGTCTCTTTCTCTCTTATTCCTTATCTACTTCTTTCCTCTTGATAACTCTGTCCCTATTAAATAAATAAATAACCAAAAATAAAATATTTAAAAATTGTAGGTTGCTATCAGTAGAATGGCCATTTTAATAATATTATGTTGACTTAGGAGCAAGTAATGCATTTCAATTTCTGTGTGTCATTCTGTATTTCTTTTAACACTATCCTATACTCTCCTTGTAAAGGCCCTTCACCTTCTTCATAAGATTCATCACAAGGTATTTTATCATTTTGGGTTTTATTGTAGATGAAATTGAGTCTTTATTGCCCTTGTCTCTGACTCCTTCTTTGTATACAGAAATGCCACAGATTTATGTGTATTGACTTGTATTATTCAATTTATTATTCCCAGAAGTTTCTCTCTCCCTCTCTCTCTCTCTCTCTCTGTGTGTGTGTGTGTGTGTGTGTGTATGAAGTCTTTGGGATTCTCTAGGTGTGTAATCATGTCATCAGCAGTTAGTGATAATTTGTTTTTTTTCTTTCCAGTATATACCTTTAATATTTCTTTCTAGTCTGATTGCAGTGGTGAAACCTCCAGGACTATGTTGAATAATGGTGGTGACAGTGAGCATCCTTGTTGGGTTCCCAATTTTAGAGGGAAAGTTTTCAGCTGTTTCCCATTGAGAATATTGTTAGCTGTGGGTTTTTTGTAAATCACCTTTATCATGTTGAGGAATTGTCTTTCTAGTACCAATTTCTGGAGTATCTTTATCATAAATAGATTCTGGATCTTGTCAAATACATTTTGACATCAATTGGCATGATCATGTGATTTTTTTCTTTTTCTTTTTGTTGATAAAGTGGGCTACATTGATTTGTGAATGTTGAACCATCCCTGTTTTCTGTTACTCTTTCTTTCTTTCTTCCTTTCTTTCTTTCTTTTTCTTTCTGATAGGCAGCATATGTCATTTCATGAACCCCCACCTTGTCCAAAGATATGTTTTTCTGGTTTGGATTATACCCCTTTCCACCTCACCAAGTGTGATCTTAATTGATAAATATTATATGGGGGTATTCCAGGCATAAATAACACAGCTCTTACCTTATGGATCTGAGTGGTGAGATGAAGTCTTGAATCGTCCTCTCTTATTTGTGCAGGGTGCTAGTCAGCCTTTGTCCCAAGTAAACAGAGTTAGCACATGCATCTTTGACAGTTGGCTATCCGGGTGCTCAGATCGACTGGAGTTATCACAGTATTTGTATTCAAGTACCTTTATTTTATTTGACTCTGCATCACAGTGGCTGTGTCACTCGCCTTCCTTCATCTCACTGCTGTAGTCACTGTATGCTCTTCACATTATTACTAGAAGAGGAAAGGTAAGTACAGCACTAGGCGTTATTTTCAGAGAGAAAGAGACCACAGGCACATAATTTGTTACAATAGGTTACTTTGATTGCTCTGTTTTATTATGTTACTATTCTTAATCTCTTAACTATGCCTTATTTATAAATCACACTATGATAGATGTGTGTGTATGTATACTGTGGGGTTGTTGGAAAAGTCACGACATGTTTTTCTAAGGAAAAATGCAGCATTTTGCCTTGCAGAAAAGTAGCACTAAACTGTTACTCTCTACCCAGTGATATAAACTTACATTTTCCTTTTTCTCTTTTCTTTCCTTTTTCCTTCCTTCTTTCCTTCCTTCCTTCCTTCCTTCTTTCCTTTTCTTTTCTTTTTTTATTCTCTACTTTTTTTTAAAGATAGAGACAAAGAGTAAAGGAGACCACAGTACTGAAGCTACCTTCAGGACCTTGGGGGCTGGGCTCAAATATGGCTCATGCACCTGACTAAGCAGGCATGATATTTTTCTAAACTTCCAAGAAGCCCCTGTCCTCCAGTGCAATGCCTAAAGGATGCTGGGAAAATCCACACATTTTGTAGTAATTTCAGTACCAGCAGAGGCATCAGCTGTTTGCAGCTGTCCCTTTGGGACTACAAAATAAAACAGTAATAACCCTGATATGGACAAAGCCCAGGCTTTAATTATTCAGCAAGAATCACAGTTGTGTAGGGAAAGCTGTCTGCCAAGGTGGACTCCACACAGACCTGAGAATGAGAAACCCTATGTTTTAACTTAGATTCTGCCCTGAGGTCACGAAACTCTCAGACCCTTTCTGTTTCTAAACCTGCAAAGTCTGTTGTCTCTCCAAAGTGTAGCTATTGAGAGACTAATGTTTTTCTTTTGTGTCTTTCTTTATGTCTTTTAAAAATTACTAATTTTGGGATTCCGGAAGATGGCGGACTGAGAAGCTGCTAGTGGCTTGAGCTCCGACCACATCTACTGGAAATGGTTGGATTTTTTGCCTTTAGTAGGCCAGTCAATAAGGGGTCCTAGCGGGTACACCAAGGAGGTGACTATAACTCAATTTGGGTTAGAAAATAGAGTAAAAAGAAAGGGGAAAATTTTTTTCTTTTAAATTATTATTCCTGAAGCGCACCCCCTTCTCCCTCCCCCCCATAACAGTCCCTGGGGACCAGACATCTACTCTGAGCAGGCTCCCCTGCTGAGTTTCTTTACCAAGATTCCTGTCCCACCAGGGGGTGTCATTCATTCTAATTCTATTCCCTTCTGAAACCTTTGGCCTTTTTTCTTTCTAAGTAGCCAGTCAGCTGCCTCTGCTCAGGGGACCTGAGGCAATCTGGAGCCATCCAAGCTGAAGACAGGACAGGTTTTTTACTCTGTTCTACTTTATCATCAATATAAGATAAACACGTACCCCTTTCCCTGTCTCCTTCAGGTTGACCAGAATTAATTCTTAGTGTATTTTTCATTGCTAGGGGACAGGGTGTCTTATTCACTGCTAAAATATCTTGTGTCACTTTTCCTACCGACCCTACCTATTCTCTCCCTCCCCCCCGCATAGCTAATTAAATAATAAATAAATAAATAACTCTTTCCTTTCACTGCTCTTTTATTACTATTCTTTTTTTATCTTTCTCTATTTTCTCTCTTTCTTTTTTTCTTCTTTTTCTCATTCTTGTCATCCTTTCTTCCTCCTTCAGCTTTCTGAATTAACTGATACATGTTTGGGAATTATTTTAGGGAAGAAATCTGACTCAGAGTGGACTCTCTCTGCATGTATCTCTGTCCTACTTCCCATTCTCCTTTAGCTACCCCTAGAATATACAGTGGATAGTAGATTTGCATAACTGTCTATTCCTGCTAGTCTTGTCTAGTCCTGAGGGTTTTTTGTTTTTCTTTCTTAACAATCAGCTGCCTCTTCTTAGGAGGCTTGAGGCAATCTGGGACAGGTTTTTTTTACCCTGCTCTATTTTATTATTAATATTGTATAAAGGTGTATATCTTCCACCCCTCCTTTAGGTTGACCAGAGTTAGCTATTAGGGTATCTTTCATTGCTAGGGGACTGGGCATCTTATCCATTGTGAGAGGAACTTGTCTCATTACTCCTACCTCCTCTACAGACTCTCCCCTTCTCCCTTCTCCTAGCTAATTAAAAAAATAAAATAAAATAAAAAATAAATTAATTAAAAAGCTATCCTTTCACTGCTCTTTTATTACAGCTCTTTTACTTATCTTTTTTCTTTTCTCTCGTTTCTTTTTTATCTTGTCTTCCGTTTCTTCCTTCTTCTTTGTCTTTCTGAATTACTGATACTCATTTGTGAATTATTTTGGGGAATAAATCTGACTCAGAGTGGACCTCTGTGTGTATCTTCTCTACTTCACTTTCTCCTCTTGCTACTCCTAGAATATACAGTGGATAGTAGATTTGCATAATTGTCTATTCTTACTATCCCTTCTTTCCTTTCTCTTTCTTTTTCACTTGGACTTGGTTGCTATTTGTTCATGGACTGGAGACATTGTTTGGCTTACTGATAGTGATTAAACTGCTTCAATCCTTTCTTCAGTTGCTATTGTAATTCCTGAGGTTGGTGATTTCATTTGTCATAAAGATATTTAGTACAGTGCTTCTTGTACTCAAAACACAACTGAGGAACAACAGAACATAAAAATAAGAAATACATAAATAAAAAAATGGGTAGATAAAAAACAAATAAAACTGCTACTCCAATGAATGAGGACAAGAGCCCAGAAGAAACTACAAATCAGCCAGAAGTAACCATAGATAAGAAAAGTATGCAAGCAATAATAAACTTATTAATCACAGAAATGAAAACAACATTGGAGGAAAGGAATGGCAGTATTAGGGAAACAACAGTTGAGACCCCCAAGGAAAATACTGATTATCTTGAGGCAATTAGAGAACTGAAAGCTAAAATAGCTGAACTGAGGAAAGAAGCTGAGGGAAGGGAAATCAGACTAACAGAAGCAGAAAACAGAATCAGTCAGACAGAGGATGAGTTAGAGAAAACTAAGAAAGAGGTGAAAGAGCTCAAAAAGAGATTGAGAGACACTGAAAACAACAACAGAGACATATGGGATGATCTCAAAAGAAGTAACATTCACATAATTGGCCTGCCAGAGAAAGAAAGAGAGGAAGGGGAAGGAAACATTCTAGAGGAAATTATAGAAGAAAACTTCCCGGACCTGAATAACAGAAAGGAGATCAAGATTCAAGAGGCTCAGAGATTTCCAAACAGAATCAACCCAGATCTGAAGACACCAGGACACATCATAGTCACAATGAGAAGAAGTAAGGATAAAGAAAGGATCCTAAAGGCTGCAAGAGAAAAAACAAAAAATCACATACAGGGGAAAACCCATAAGATCATCTGCAGACTTCTCCACTCAAACTCTAAAAGCCAGAAAGGAATGGCAAGATATCTATCGAGCCCTGAATGAAAAAGGGCTTCAACCAAGGATAATATATCCTGCTAGACTTTCATTCAAACTAGATGGAGGGATCAAAACCTTCTTAGACAAACAACAGTTAAAGGAGGCAACCATCACCAAACTGGCCCTGAAAGAGGTTCTAAAAGACCTCTTATGAACAAGAACATCACTATAATACTTGCATTATATCAGAGCAAACAAAAATTTGTTGAACAATGGCACTACAATGCATTAAATCCATAATATCAATAAATTTCAATGGCTTAAACCCACACATCAAAAGGCACAGAGTGGGGGGATGGATAGAAAACATAACCCAACCATATGCTGCTTGCAAGAATCCCATCTGTCAAAACAAGATAAACACAGACTTAAAGTGAAAGGATGGAAAACTATCATACAGGCTAATGGACCACAAAAAAGGAACAACCATTCTCATCTCAGACACAATAGATTTTAAATTAAATAAAGTAATAAAAGATAGGCAAGAACATTACATAATTATTAGAGGATCAGTCATCCAAGAAGACTCACCAATTATTAACATCTATGCACCAATGAGGGGCCATCTAAATACATCAAGCACCTACTGAAAGACTTTCAAAAATACATCAATAGTAATACAATAATAGTGGGAGACTTTAATACCCCACTCTCACACTTAGATCAACAAAGCACAGAATCAACAAAGATACAAGAGAATTAAATGAAGAGATTGACAGACTAGACCTCTTGGACATTTTCAGAGTCCTTTACCCCAAAAAACTGGAATACACCTTCTTTTCAAATCCACATAACACATAATCAAGGATAGACCACATGTTAGGCCACAAAGACAGCATCAATAAATTAAAGAGCATTGAAATCATCCCAAGTATCTTCTCAGACCACAGCAGAGTAAAACTAACATTTAACAACAAACAGAAAATTATTAAAAGTCACAGAATTTTTTTATTTTTAATTTTTATTTAAGAAAGTATTAATTAACAAAACCATAGGGTAGGAGGAGTACAATTCCACACAATTCCCACCAGCCATTCTCCATATCCCACCCCCTCCCCTGATAGCTTTCCCATTCTCTATCCCTCTGGCAGCATGGACCCAGGGTCATTGAGGGTTGCAGAAGGTAGAAGGTTTGGCTTCTGTAATTGCTTCCCCTCTGAACATGGGCGTTGACTGGAGGGTCTATACTCCCAGTCTGCCTCTCTCTCTCCCCAGTAGGGTGGGTCTCTGGGGAAGCAGAGCTCCAGGACACATTGGTGGGGTCTTCAGCCAGGGAAGCCTGGCCGGTATCCTGATGACATGTGGAACCTGGTGACTGAAAAGAGAGTTAACATACAAAGACAAACAAATTGTTGAGCAATCATGGACCCAAAGCTTGGAATAGTGGAGAGGAAGTGTTAAGGGGATACTCACTGCAAACTCTAGTGTACTTCTGCTTTCAGGTATATATTTTGCAGTAGTTTATGGATACGTGTGAACATATGCTCTCTCTTACAGAAACTGGTGTCTATCTAGGTTTTGGGACTTTGTTAAAAAGTGAACCACCTGAGATGGAATTAGAGTATATTATGAAAGGAAAGGTCTCACCGGAGTAATGAAGCTGAAGGGTTGTCATTCCACACCTGAAGTCTCTGGACACAATCTGAAGTGAAGCATGATGAGGAGGCAATCGTTGTGTTGGTGAGGTTGTGATCAGCAGATGCAATATTATTTGATATGGATTGGGAGAGGCATACGGGAAAGTGGGCCTATCCAATGGTTCCAGGACTGGGGGAAGTAGAGGCTCTATAGTGGAGATGTGAGGTTCCTTCTGTCTTAGGGTTCAAAAAGACAATCGATAGTTAATGTTATCATCACATTATTTGGTAATTGGGTTAACTTTGAAAAGTCCTTTTGTTAGGGTTTGCTGTACAGTACCCAGTATCTTGTACATAGCTGTGCTATTGGTTGCTTCAGATCTACTTGGTCTAGGCTTTTGAGAGAGTCTGCATATCAATTATACTGCATATATTGAGAAAAGATTCAGTTTGTGTTTTGAAAAACTTTGAGACATACAATTAATTATCCCCCTCTCATATTAATTAACTAGTGATGTATATGACTACATTTTACTAGGAGTGTACATAAACACCATTCCCACCACCAAAAGACTGAGTCCCATCCCACCCACCCACTCCCACCCCCCACCGGCCCAGGAAGCTGCATGTCTACCCCTCACCTCAGGGTTATTAGTTTGGTGCCCTACTTACAATTTGGTCAGGTCCTGCTTTTAGTTTCCATTTCAGATCTTCTTACTCAACTTCTGTTGATGAGTGGGATCATCCCATACTCATCTTTATCTTTCTGACTTAGCTCACATAACATAATACCTTCTAGCTCCGTCCAAGATGGGTCAGAGAAGGTGGCTTCATTGTTCTTGATAGCTGCATAGTATCCCATTGTGTATATATACCACAACTTTCTCAGCCACTCATCTGTTGTTGGGCACCTGGGTTGCTTCCAGGTTTTAGCTATTATGAATTGTGCTGCTATGAACATAGGAGTACACACCTCTTTTTGGTTGGGTGTTATGGACTCCTTGGGGTATAACCCCAGGAGAGGAATTACTGGATCACATGGAAGGTCCATGTCTAGCCTTCTGAGAGTTTTCCAGACTGCTCTCCACATGGCTGTACCAACTTACATTCCCACCAGCAATGTAAAGGGTTCCTCTGTCCCCACAACCTCTCCAGCATTTGTTGCTGCTGTCCTTTTTGGTGTATGCCATTCTTACAGGAGTGAGGTGGTATCTTAGTGTTGTCTTAATTTGCATTTCTCTGACAATCAGTGACCTAGAGCAGTTTTTCATATGTTTGTTAGTCTTTTGGATCTCCTCTGTAGTGAATGTTTTGTTCGTATCCTCTGCCCATATTTGGATGTGGTCATTTGCTTTTTTGGTGCTAAGTTTGCTGAGCTCTTTATATATTTTGGTGATTAGTTTCTTTTCTGATGTATGGCATGTGAAGATCTTCTCCCATTCTGTGAGGGGTCTCTTTGTTTGTGTGATATTTTCTTTGGATGTGCAGAAGCTTTTCAATTTGATGTAGTCCCATTGGTTTGTTTCTGCTTTAGTCTTCCTTGCAATTGGGTTTGATTCATCAAAGATTTCCTTGAGGTGTAGGTGGGAAAGTGTTTTACCAATGTTTTCCTCTAAGTATTTGATTGTTTCTGGTCTGACATCTTGGTCTTTGATCCATTTGGAGTTGACTTTTGTTTCTGGTGAGATAAAGTGGTTCAATTTCATTCTTCTGCATGTTACAACCCAGTTTCCCCAGCACCATTTATTGAAGAGAGCCTCCTTCTTCCATTTAATTCTTTGGGCCCCCTTATCAAAGATTAGATGTCTGTAGGTATGGGGATTTATTTCTGGGCTTTCAATTCTGTTCCACAGGTCAAGTCACAGAATTTTGAAACTAAACAACATACTCCTTAAGAACCACTGGGTCAGAGAGTCAGTTAAGCAGGAAATTCAAATGTTCCTGGAAACAAATGAAAATGAGGACACAACCTATCAAAATATTTGGGACACAGGTAAAGCAGTACTGAGAGGGAAACTTATAGCCATTCAATCACATATTAAACACCAAGAAAAAGCTCAAATGAATGACCTTACTGCACACCTCAAGGACTTAGAGGAAGAGGAACAAAGGAACCCTAAAGCAACCAGAAGGACAGAAATCACTAAAATTAGAGCAGAAATAAACAACATCGAAAATAAGAGAATCATACAGAAGATCAATAAAGCCAAATGTTGGTTCTTTGAAAGATTAAACAAAATTGACAACCCCCTAGCCAGACTCACCAAACAAAAAAGAGAGAAGACTCAAATTTTAGAATTGCAAACGATGGAGGAGATATCACAACTGACACCATAGAAATCCAGAGAATCATGCAAAACTTCTATGAAGAACCATACGCCACCAAGCTAGAGAATCTGGAAGAAATGGAAGAAGTCCTAGAAACATATGCCCTTCCAAAACTGAACCAAGAAGAACTACAAAACCTAAATGCACCAATCACGGACAAAGAAATTGAAACTGTTATTAAGAGTCCTCCCAAAAACAAAAGTCCTGGATCAGATGGCTTCACAAACGAATTCTACAGAAGTTTCAGGAAACAGTACCCATACTTCTCAAGCTTTTACATAACATTGAAGAAACAGGAATACTCCCTTCCAACTTCTATAAAGCCAACATCACCCTGATACCAAAAGCTTACAGGGACACAACAAAAAAGGAAAACTACAGACCAATATCGCTGATGAACATAGATGACAAAATATTAAGATCTTGGCCAACCGGATACAGCAGCACATCAAAAAGATTGTTCATCACGACCAACTGGGATTCATCCCAGGAATGCAAGGCTGGTTCAACATGCATAAGTCAATCAATGTCATTCACCACATCAATAAAAGCAAAGCCAAAACCCACATGATTATCTCAATAGATGCAGAGAAAGCCTTTGACAAAATCCAACACCCATTCATGCTCAAAACTCTACAAAAAATGGGAATAGATGGGAAATTCCTCAAGATAGTGGAATCTATATAGCAAACCTACAGCCAACATCATACTCAATGGACAGAAGCTGAAAGCATTCCCCCTCAGATCGGGGACTAGACAGGGCTGTCGACTGTCACTGTTACTCTTCAACATAGTATTGGAAGCTCTTGCCATAGCTATCAGGCAAGAGAAAGAAATCAAAGAATACAGATTGGAAGGGAAGAAGTCAAGCTTTCAATATTCGCAGATGATATGATAGTATACATAGAAAAACCTAAAGAATCCAGCAGAAAACTACTGGAAGTTAGTAGGCAATATAGCAAGGTGTCAGGCTACAAAATCAATGTACAAAAATCAGTGGCATTTCTTTATGCAAACACTAAATCTGAAGAAGAAGACATCCGACACTACCATTTGCTGTTTCAGCAAAATCAATCAAGTACCTAGGAATAAAGTTGATCAAAAAAGTGAAAGACTGTATACTGAAAACTATGAGTCGCTACTCAAGGAAATAGAAACTGATACCAAGAAATGGAAAGATATCCCATGCTCATGGATTGGAAGAATAAATATCATCAAAATGAATATTCTCCCCAGAGCCATATACAAATTTAATGCAATACCCATCAAAGTTCCACCAAGCTTCTTTAAGAGAATAGAAAAAACATTACAATCATTTATCTGCAACCTGCAAAAACACCTAGAATGGCCAAAACCATCTTGAGGAAAAGAAACAGAAATGGAGGTATCACATTCCCAGACCTTAAACTATACTATAAAGCCATCATCATCAAAACAGCATGGTACTGGAACAAAAATAGGCACACAGACCAGTGGAACAGAATTGAAAGCCCAGAAATAAATCCCCACACCTATGGACATCTAATCTTTGATAAGGGGGCCCAAAGGATTAAATGGAAGAAGGAGGCTCTCTTCAATAAATTGTGCTGGGAAAACTGGGTTGTAACATGCAGAAGAATGAAATTGAACCCCTTTATCTCGCCAGAAACAAAAGTCAACTCCACATGGATCAAAGAACTAGATGTCAGACCAGAAACAATCAAATACTTAGAGGAAAACATTGGTAAAACACTTTCCCACCTACACCTCAAGGACATCTTTGATGAAATAAACCCAATTGCACGAAAGACTAAAGCAGAAACAAATCAATGGGACTACATCAAATTGAAAATCTTCTGTACATCCAGAGAAACTATTAAACAAACAAAGAGACTCCTCACAGAATGGGAGAAGATCTTCACATGCCATACATCAGAAAAGAAACTAATCACCAAAATATATAAAGAGCTCAGCAAACTTAGCACCAAAAAAGCAAATGACCCCATCCAAAAATGGGCAGAGTATATAAACAAAACATTTACCTCAGAGGAGGTCCAAAAGGCTAACAAACATATGAAAAACTGCTCTAGGTCACTGATTGTCAGAGAAATGCAAATTAAGGCAACACTAAGATACCACCTCACTCCTGTAAGAATGGCATACATCAAAAAGGACAGCAGCAACAAATGCTGGAGAGGCTCTGGGGACAGAGGAACACTTTTGCATTGCTGGTGGGAATGTAGTTGGTACAGCCATGTGGAGAGCAGTCTGGAAAACTCTCAGAAGGCTAGACATGGACCTTCCATATGATCCAGTAATTCCTCTCCTGGGGTTATACCCCAAGGAGTCCATAAAACCCAACCAAAAAGAGGTGTGTACTCCTATGTTCATAGCAGCACAATTCATAATAGCTAAAACCTGGAAGCAACCCAGGTGCCCAACAACAGATGAGTGGCTGAGAAAGCTTTGGTATATATACACAATGGAATACTATACAGCTGTCAAGAACAATGAACCCACCTTCTCTGACCCATCTTGGATAGAGCTAGAAGGAATTATGTTAAGTGAGCTAAGTCAGAAAGATAAAGATGAGTAAGGATGATCCCTCTCATCAACAGAAGTTGAGTAAGAAGATCTGAAAATGAAACTAAAAGCAGGATCTGACTAAATTGAAAGTAGGGCACCAAAGTAAAAACCCTGTGGTGAGGGCTAGACATGCAGCTTCCTGGGCCGGTGGGGGGTGGGAGTGGGTGGGTGGGATGGGACACAGTCTTTTGGTGGTGGGAATGGTGTTTATGTACACTCCTAGTAAAGTGTAGTCATATAAATCACTAGTTAATTAATATGGGAAGGGGAAAATTAATTGTATGTCTCGAAGATTTTAAAACACAGACTGAGTCTTTTTAATATATAGGCTGTGTATTTGATATGTGGACTCTCTCAAAAGCCTAGACCAAGTAGATCAGAATCAACCAATAGCACAGCTACATACAAGATACTGGTAACTGTACAGCAAACCCTAACAAAAGGACTTTTCAAAGTTAACCCAATTACCAAATAATGTGATGATAACATTAACTATCGATTGTCTTTTTGAACCCTAAGACAGCAGGAACCTCACATCTCCACTATAGAGCCTATATTTCCCCCAGTCCTGGAACCTTAGGATAGGGCCCACTTTCCCGTATGCCTCTCCCAATCTATATCAAATAATATTGCATCTGCCATTCGCAACCTAATCAACTAAACGATTGCCACCTCAACATGCTTCAGCTCAGACTGTGTCCAGAGACTTCACGTGTGGAATGACAACCCTTCAGCTTCATTACTTGGGTGAGACCTTTCCTTTCATAGTATTCTCTAATTCCATCCCAGGTGGTTCACTTTCTAACAAAGTCCCAAAACCTAGATATAGACAAGTTTCTGTGAGAGTGAGCTTATGTTCACATGTATCCATAAACTAGTGCAAAATATATACCTGAAAGCAACAGTACACTAGAGTTTGCAGTGAGTACCCCCAACACTTCCTCTTCACTATTCCAACCTTTGGGTCCATGATTTTTCAACAATTTGTTTGGCTTTGTATGTTAACTCTCTTTTCAGCCACCATGTTCTAGATGCCATCAGGATGCTGGCCAGGCTTCCCTAGACTGAAGACCCCACCTATCTGTCCTGGAGCTCAGCTTCCCCAGAGACCCACCCTACTAGGGAAAGAGAGAAGCAGACTGTGAGTATGGACTGACCAGTCAACGCCATGTTCAGAGGGGAAGCAATTACAGAAGCCAGACCTTCCACCCTCTGCAACCCATAGCAACCCTGGGTCCATGCTCCTAGAGGGATAAAGAATGGGAAAGCTATCAGGGGAGGGGATGAGATATGGAGATTGGGTGGTGGGAATTATGTGGAGTTGTACCCCTCCTACCCTATGGTTTTGTTAATTTATCCTTTCTTAAATAAAAAATAAATTAAAAATTATTTATTTATTTATAAAATAAAAAATATTGACAAGGCCATAGGATAAGGGGGTTCACACAATTCCCATTATCAGAACTCTGTATCCCATCCCCTCCCTTGAAAGCCTGCCTATTCTTGATCCCTCTGGGAGCATGGACCCAGGGTCATTATGGGGTGTAGAAGGTGAAAGTTCTGGCTTCGGTAGTTGCTTTCCCACTGAACATGGGCTTTGGCAGCTCAATCCATATATTCCCAGCTTGTCCCTATTTTTTCGTAGTTAGGCGAGGCTCTGGAGAGGTGGGGGTTCAGGGTACATTGGTGAGTTCTTCTGTCTGGGGAAGTCTGTTTGGCTTCATGGTAGCATTTGCAACTTGGTGGCTGGGAAAGCATTCAGATATAAAGCAGAAGAAATTATTTAATAGTCAGGAATGTTAAGGCAAGATTATAGCAGATGAGTTTTGGGATCTCCAGTTTGGAAAAAGCTAGTAGGTTTATTTTAGATTATTCCAAGGGACCCATGACTTTCTTAATTTTTGCCTGAACCTACCAGCTACCTGTTTATTTTAACCAGAGCACTGCTCAACTTTGGTGTATGGTGGTGGTGGGGCTTGAACCTGGGACCTCAGAGCCTCAGGGATGAAAATCTTTTACATAGCTACTGTGCTATCTCCCTAGTCCCACTTTTTCTTCAGAGTCATTCAGCCATAGATTCCTATCACTGGTAAGAATCAGTCACCCCACCCAGATGAAAGCTCTGTGTATAAACCTTGGTCCCAGGAACTCAGGTTAGCCAACCCAACTAGTTTTTTTTTTCTTTTTCTTAACTGGGGGGGTTAATGGTTTACAGCATAGTCTTTAACACATAGGCACAGCCTCTCACGTCTCCTTGACTGGCTTTTAGGAGACACACCAGGGTCCCAATGTCCCTTTCACTTCTTCCCCAGAGTCCTTTGTTTGCTACAATACATCTCTTGCATTCCAAGTATCACCTAGTATTTTCCACTACTAGTCTTTGTTCTACTAGAACTTAAGAACAAAGTAAGGGAAAATACTAGGTGAAAACTTGGAATGTAGTAGAACTTATTAAGTGAGATCATTTGATACTGGCCTTTCTCTTTCTGGCTTGTCCCACTCAACATGATGCCTCTGACTTCTGACCAAGGAGAAGACTAGTTTTAGAATTTTTTAAAAAATATTTATTTCCTTTTTTGTTGCCCTTGAAATTTCCATTGTTGTTGTTCATGTTGTTTTTGGACAGGATAGAGAGAAATGGAGAGAGGAGGGGAAGACAGAGAGGAGGAGAGAAAGATAGACACCTGCAGACCTGCTTCACCACCTGTGAAGCGACTCCCCTGCAGGTGGGGAGCCGGAGCTGGAACCGGGATCCTTCCACCAGTCCTTGCACTTTGCGCCATGTGCACTTAACCCACTGCGCTACCTCCTGACTCCCTAGTTTTAGAATTTATCTGGTTATATATCAGTAGCAGATGGTTGGCAAAAGCTGGAATGATTATTTTAACAGAATATGGACATACTGAGAATTTTCCTTTGCTGGTAAGATGATGGTTTACAGTACAGTTGTTCACATATGGGTGTCATTTCTCATCTCCCATCTTGAGTCTCTGCAAAACACCCTTACCTTCCATTGTGCACCAGGACCCCAACACTCCCTGCCTCCCTCTCATGATCTCCATCGCCTGAGACCCAAGATACTTGCTTTTGTGTAGCACCCCACACCTAGTCTCAAATTTCACCATATGTTTATTTTCCCTTTGTTTCCCTGTTTATTTTTTTATTTATTTTTTTTAGCATCTTCAGTATTTCTTTATAAAATATTCTATATGAACTTTTTTTTTTTTTTTTTTTTGCCTCTAGGGTTATCAGTGAGGCTGGGTGCCAGCACTACAAATCCACTGTTCCTGGAGGCCATCTTTGTTCCATGCTGTTGTTGCTATTATTGTTAGATAGGAAAGAGAGAAATTGAGAGAGGAATAGTGGGGGGATGATAGAGGGGCTGGAGAGACACCTGCAGACCTTGAGGTGACGCCCCTGCAGGTAGGTGGGACTCGAACCAGGCACTTTGTGCCAGTCCCTGTGCTTCGCATTATGTGCACTTCTCCCTGTTTATTTTTATTATCACATTAAATTTTAGTTTATTTTAGATTTGAGATAATAGCAATAAGAAAAACCCACACTCCCTTTCAAATCATTTTTATTGGGGACTTAATGATTTACAGTAAATTTGTTGACTCATGGATATGATTTCTCATCATTCTGTGATGCCTGCAAAAACACTTTCACCCTCAACATAGGTCCATTTCCTTCCCTTGTTTTTTAATTTCCCCTTATAAGAAAGATCATTCAATATTTGACTGAGACTTTGTGGTGAGTTGTCTAGTTACTATAGTTGAAAAGACCAAGATAATAAGTTTTCCACAAGCTAAATGTAACATGCGATAGAATGATTTGTACAAATAGAGACACAAAACCAGTTATGGGCTATATACACTTACTTCACTCAGAAAATATTTTTGTGTATCTGCTACTGTTGGGCACAATGCTTGCCACTGGGGAAGCAAAAATAAATAGAATTTGGCTGTTGTTCTCCAGAATGCCATGGTCTGATGGCAGAGAATATGCAAAAGAAATTAACTAGACTGTGACAAGTCAGCACAGCACTGTATCTATGTGGTAAGTAAAATGATAGGACAGGAGTCAGCTTCAAAAGGATCATGAAGGAAAGGGAGTCATGAAAGTTTTCCCTGAGTATTTCTCATACAAGCTACATATCAAAGATACAGATTTTAACTCTACTAATAATAGTGTATTAGCTTTATTTTTTTAAATTTTATAATTACATTGGAACTACATAAGAAAATAGCCTTTTTTTGTAAAAGACACAAACTGTGACAATTCTAAAATTTCCTGAGTATAAGGAACATTTTGTAATCAAGTTAGACTTGCATTTGGGAAGACTACCACTTCATAAAGATTACCTCTGAAGAATTAATAAATGAGTGAATTTTAAAACAAGAATCAATTTTTTTAGAACAGTAATTTATTTTGTTGCCATCAGGTTTATCACTGGGGCTTGGTACCTACATAGCAAATCCACTGTTCCCAGTGACTAAATTAGTTTGTTTTTTTCTTTTCCCTTGATAGGACAGAGAGAAGTTGAAACGGGAGGTGGAGATTGACAGGGAGAGAGAAAGAGAGACACCTGCAGCCCTTTTCCACACACTCATGAAGCTTCCCCTTCAACAGGTGAGGACAGGGTCTTGAACCTGGGTCTTCAAGCATGATCACCTCCGAACTCAACCAGGTGCACCACTTCCTAGCCCCTGGAACAGTGATTTATTTTGAACTATCAACATATTGGTGTCCAGATGATTTAAATTAGATAAATATGAAAATGAATTATCTGCTTTGACAAAGTAGGTTTATTTAAATAAGTTTTCTTATAGACATAAATTACCACCATGAGGTAAAGAACTTGAACTAGTTTTCATTATGAATTATTTAGTTGCTTGAATACAGTGGAAAGTTCATTGACATAATACCATATATTAACGAATTTAATTTTTTTAAAGCAAAGCAAGTAATGCTTGATTTCAATTCATATTGTGTCTTCATGAAAAGAACTTTTAATGCTTATTCTGTGGACCAATAATTGGCATCATTGTGCACTAGCCACATCTCCTTTTATGTATCTTCTGAAGAGCTTGCATCTTCTTTTCTTGGGAAACTAGTAATTATACTCACAATCATATTAATTATAGCTTCCACCACCAGCTCCCTTTTGGGGACACCATATGCCAAGCATCATGTTAAGCATTTTATATTGAAGGTATATTCCTTTGTAAACATATATTTAAAAATATATTATGACACTTTTAATTGGCATATTTAGTCTATTTGTATTGGATTTAAGTACTGCTGTAGTTGGGGTTATAGCTACCATCTTACTATGTTTTCATTTGATTCCCTTGTTTTATGTGTCCTGTAATTTATTACCTTCTTTTAGATTAATCAGGTACTTTATATTCTAGATATTTCCCAGAGACTGTCAGTTAATTGGTTACTATAGAGATCATCACATACATTCTTCAACTATTCAGTTCAGTACAAAAGAATAAAGAATTAGCCACCACCAGTGCTTCACTCCTCCAACCTGACCTTTTCCCCCCTGAGATGGATAGATAGATGGATAGATAAAGATACCACAGCACTGAACCTTCAGGTCTCCGATGCTATAGAGACCAGGCTCAAATCTGGGTCACATTCATGGCAAAGCAGCTGCACTGTCCTCATAAACTGTTTTGCCAGCTCATTTTCCATATTTTTAAAAAGATTTATTTATACTTATAAAGGAGCAAGTAAGAGAGAAATACCAGAGCACTGCTAGACTCTGCTTAGCTCTGGTTTATGATGGTGCTGGAGATTAGACCTGGAGCTCTGGAGGCTCAGGCATGCAAATCCTGCATTCTTTTTTAAAATTAATCTTTTTAAAAAAATTTTGATTAGTGACTTAATAATGATCAACAAGATGGTGGGATAAGATGGGTACAATTCCATACAGTTCCCAGCATCAGAGTTCCGTATCCCATTCCCTCCATTGGAAGTTTCCCTTTTCTTTATCCCTCTGAGAGAATGGAGCAAATATCTTGATGGGGTGCAGAAGGTGGGAAGTGTGGCTTCTCTAATGGCTTCTCCTCTGATCATGGGTATTGACAGATTGATCCATATCTTCAGCCTGTTTCATTTTAGACAACAATATGTGTGATCACATAGTGTTTTTTGCTTTTTTTCCCTTATGTGCATGGTCTGTGGAGAGAAGAGAGAGACATCTCTGTGTTTTCTCTCTTAAAATGTAGTGACTCAGAATCTTGAACATGCGTAATGCTGCTGAACTTCCATCTAATCCATTTAAAAAAAATTTCTTTATTGGGGACGAATGGTTTACAGTTGACAGTAAAATACAGTAGTTTGTACATGTGTAACATTTCCCAGTATTCCACATAACAATTCAAATAGATCCTCCTCTTCCTGTGTTCAGGACCCCCTCACCCCAGAGTCTTTTACTTTGGAGCAATACACCAACACCAGTCCAAGTTCTGCTTAGTGTTTTCCCTTCTGATCTTGTTTTACAATTTCTGCCTGTGAGTGAGATCATCCCATATTCATCCTTCTGTTTCTGACTTATCTTACTTAACATGATTTCTTCAAGCTCCATCCAAGATGGAGCAAAGAAGGTGAATTCACCATTTTTAATAGCTGGATAGTATTCCATTGTGTACATAGACCACAATTTACTCCGCCACCTATCTGTTCCTCCAGCCCAACTTTATCCCCTCACATCCATATAGTATATATATATATATTTGAATTTTTGTGTGTTTGTTTATATACATTTGCTACCAGGGTTATCACCGGTGCTGGATGCCTTTGTAATTTCACTACGTCTCCCACAGCCATATTTTTTTTCTTTATTTTTGTTAGTTTGAGGGTCAGTCCAGAGACAGAGAAGAGAGATACTTGCAGCATGGCTTCATCACTCATGAAGCTCCCCCCATGGCAGGTGTGGACGGGTGGTTTGAATGTGGGTCCTTATGCTTAGGAATATGTGTACTCTACTGTGTGCACTAACACCTGGGCTATAACCTAGATATAGACCAGGTCCCATGAGATAGGGCACATGTTCACATGCATCCATAAATTAGGGCAAAATATATACCTGAAAGCAGAAGTACACAATAGTCTTCAGTGAGTCAATATATGCAGCAAGCAAGTAGAAAGATCTAAAAAGACACTATAAAGTTCCTAGTAAAATACTTTCTAGTTAGACTTCTACCCTCCTCACCTTCTTCCTATTATACTTCTCTCAGTCACTCCAAAGCTAACATTATAAAATCAAGGACTGCAAGAGCTGAATAAGGGCACGAGACTGGCATACTTTAATGGTGACTTTCTAGTCACTATCAGGCCACCCCATCAGCTGGGGCCTTGGTGAGTCCTGAAATTCCCAAACAGACGTGATGGGCCTAGACCTTGAATAGATCCCTCTCTCCATTGTTAACCTGTCATCTCTATCAGGAACAACACAATAGACCCTTTTGTGGGCCCCCATAGGACTTTGCCCTCAATAGTGATCAACAACGGTAGAGAATGTTCCATCCTCCGAAGGCAGGATGGACAACATACTCTATGCTACACCTGAGGAAGATGGGTCGATACTGGGGCAGCATGGAATGTTCCTACTCATGACCACAGAATGTGAGCTTAGATCTACAGGGATGCAGAGGTCACATAGGCTCCTAAGCTGAATATGGGCCCCAAATCAGATCAAATCGATGGGGTTTACAGGCAACAATATTTATACCCCTTCCCCATATTAGGGAGCTACTCTCTTCCTTGATCCAGTTTTCTGGTTCTTTTTCCAGCCATGACATCATCTCCCCAGACTATAACTTGGATCCACCTGCATATCAGATTTCAGGCTCAGAGGAAAAAAAAAAAACTAGTATAGTCATGGGCCCTTTGGAATATTAACTGAAAGAGGCCTACTAACAACTATCTACAAAACAGAGACCCTCAAAACTTCGTCTTCACTATTCCAGCCTTTAGGTTCATGATTAGTCAACAATTTGGTTGGCCTTGTATGTTAACTCTTCTTTCAGCCACCAGGTTCCAGATGCTAACATGATGCTAACTGGACTTCCCTGGGTAGAAGACCCACCAGTATGTCCTGGAGCCCCTCTTACCCAGAGCCCTGCCCAACTAGGGGAAGAGAGAAACAGGCTGAGAATATGGATCAACCTGTCAATGCCCATGTTCAGCAGGGAAGCAATTACAGAAACCAGACCTTCCACCTTCTGTACCCCATAATGTCCCTGAGTCCATAGTCCTAGAAGGATAAAGAATAGGAAAGCTATCAGGGGAGGAGATGGGATATGGAGTTCTGATGTTGGGAATTGAGTGGAGTTGTATTGTACCCTTCTTATTCTATGGTTTTGGTCAGTGTTTCCTTTTTATAAATAAAAATTAAAAAATTTATTTTGATTTACTTCATATGCAATAAAGAGAGAAACCAGAACATAACTCTGGTACATGCAGCTCTGGGGTCAAACTAGGAATGCAAGTCCTGTACTTTATCACTTGAGTTGTTACTTCAGATGTTTATTCTTTTTATTTTTATTTATATGTATATATATATATTCTTTTATTTATTTATTTAAGAAAGGAAACGTTAACAAAACCATAGGATAGGAGGGGTACAACTCCACACAATTCCCACCACCTGATCTCCATATCCTATCCCCTCCCCAATAGCTTTCCCATTATTTCAAGAGAGACTCAGATGTAGAGAAGAGAGATACCATAATGACATTTTTTTTTTTGCCTCCAGGGTTATCGCTGGGGCTTGGTTCCTGCACTATGAATCCAATGCTATTGGAAGCCATTTTTTTCCATTTTGTAGCCCTTGATGTTATTGTTGTTGCTATTGCCATTGTTGTTGTTGGATGGGACAGAGAGAAATCTAGAGAGGAGGGGAAGCTAGAGAGGGGGAGAGAAAGACAGTTGCAGACCTGCTTCACCACTTGTGAATTGATCCCCTTTGCAGGGTGGGGGTGGAGCCAGGGAACTGGGATCCTTATGCCAGTCCTTATGCTTCATGCCATGTGTACTTACTTAACCCACTGAACTACTACACGGCCCCCTATAATCAATCACGTGTTTTATTGCTACTTCATTTAAATGTGATTATGTTGGCTAAGAACTGAACTACCAATAAGTTCATAGACACAAGTACTTGAAGTTAGGACTTAAACATACTTTTTGTGGGGACACAGTTCAACCATCAAAAGACATTGTGTGTATTCCCATTGTAGAAGGGGAAGGGTAGAAATGTAGGTTTCTCTGAATAGACTCTTTAAAAAATTGATCCTGGAATTATATTGGGTTGTCAGAAAAGTCATGACATATTTTTCTATGAAAACAATGAATTATGACTTTTCCTTTTTTAATTTTTTATTTACAAAAAGGAAACATTGACAAGACCATAGGATAAGAGGGGTACAGCTTCGCACAATTCCCACCACTAGACCTCAATTACCATCACCTCCACTGATAGCTTTCCTATTCTTTAACCCTCTGGGAGTATGGACCCAAGATCCTTGTGGGATGCAGAAGGTTGAAGGTCTGGTTTCTGTAATTGCTTTCCCAGTGAACATGGGCATTGACAGGTCGATCCATACTCCCAGCCTGTCTCTCTCTTTTCCTAGTGGGGAAAGGCTCTGGGGAAGCAGAGCTCCAAGGCACATTGGTGGGGTTGTCTGTCCAGGGAAGTCTGGTCGCATCCTCCTAGTATCTGGAATCTGGTGGCTGAAAAGAGAGTTAATATACAAAGCCAAACAAATTGTTGAACAATCATACACTTAAAGGCTGGAATAGTGCAGATGAAGAGTTGGGGGGGGTCCTCCATTTTGTAGATAGCTAGTAGGTATATTTTAGTTATATTTCAAAGGGCCTGTAGCTATACTAATAGGGTTTATTTATTTTTGGCCTGAGCTTGTAATGTGATATGCAGGTGGGTCCTAATTATTGTCTGGGGAGATGACATCATGGCTGGGAAAAGGACAGAAAGCTGGATCAGGGAATAGAGTAGTTCCTTAATATGGGGAAGGGGTAAAAATATTACTGTAAACCCCATCGATTTGATGTGATCTGGGGCCCATAATTAGCTTAGGAGCTTGTGTGACCTCTATATCCCTCTAGATCTGAGCTCACATTCTGTGGTCATGTGTAGGAACATTCCAAGGTGCCCCAGTATCGACCCATCTTCCTCAGGTGTAGCATAGAGTATGTTGTCCATCCTCCCTTTGGAGGATGAAACATTCTCTACCATTGTTGATCCAGGTTGAGGGCAAGGTCCTATGGGGGCCCATAAAGGGGTCTGTTTTGTTAGAGGGATTTATTCGAGGTCTAGGCCCATCACGTCTGTTTGGGAATCTCAGGAGTCCCCGATTAGGGCCCCAGCTGGTGCAATGGCCTGATAGTGAGTAAAGAGTCATTGTTAAAGTATGCCAGTCTCTTGCCCTTATTCAGCTTTTGCAGTCCTTGCTTTGCTAAGGTTAGCTTTGGAATGAGTGAGAGAACTGTAATAGGGAGTAGGTGAGGAGGGTATCTAAGTCTAAATGCAACGAGTACTATCTCAGCATGCTTCACTTCAGACTGTACAGAGACATCAGACCTGATTGCCAACCCTTCACCCTCATCACTCAGGTGAGACCTTTCCTTTCATGGTATTCTCTAATTCCATTCCAGGAGGTACACTTCCTAACAAAGTCCCAAAACCTAGATATAGGCCAGGTCCCGTAAGATAGAGCATATGTTTACATATATCCATAAATTAGTGCAAAATATATATCTGAAAGCAAAAATACACAATAATCTGTAGTGAGTCAGTATCAAGGTCATAGTGAAATAGTGTCCAGATTATGACTTTTCTAGCAATATATAGGAATCAATAGAAAATAATGTACATAAACCACAAGAAAATGACTTTGTGATATAATCTTTTTTTTTTTTTTGCCTCTAGAGTTATCGCTGGGGCTCGCTGCCTGCACCATGAATCCATTGCTCCTGGAGACTATTTTTTTTCCTTCTGTTGCCCTCCTTTATCGCTGTTGTTGTTATTATTGTTGTTGTCAATGTTGTCGTTTTTGTTGGATAGGACAGAGAGAAACCGAGAGGAGGGGAAGACAGGGGGTGAGAAAGATAGACACCTGCAGACCTGCTTCACTGCTTGTGAAGTGATTCTTCTGCAGGTGAGGAGCTGGGGGCTTGAACCAGGATCCTTATGCTGGTCCTTGCGTTTTGTGCCACCTGTGCTCAACCCGCAGTGCTACCAACCGCCCCCCTTGTGGTATAATCTTGTAGAAAGAAACTATTTCAAGTTACTTTAAAATATTCTCCTTTAACCATATTTTTCTAGTGAGATATGTCCTAAAGAAACTAGAGTTAAAAAAAAAAAACCTTACTCTATTTTAAGTGATTACATTGTAGGTGGTAGTGTTGGCATTTTTATTTTGAGACTGTTGAGTGTGTATTGTGTGGATGAAATAAGTAGGTATGTTTCTATTACTGAGAAAAGGGGGTTGGGGACAAGAGGATGAACAATGGATGCCAGGCTAGCATGGGGGTGCCTTTTCCTGGGTGTGTACTCTCTGTGTTGGAGAGAATTTGACCAGAGCCAGCCTGGGCTGCTACTCACTCAGTAATGCGAGGGAGATGACTCAGGAACAGACTCGTGGTTGTGAGGCAATTAGATTCTTTATTGATCAGAGAGCCAAGGCTTTTAAAGGGCAGACCCGGAAGTGGCAAGTCGGAAATGGAAATGGCTAGGAAAGGGGCGGAGAAAGGCAAAAGGGCTGGGAAAAGTAGGAAATTCCTGAGCAACTGTTGCAAGAGTTTTAACTGGTAGGATTAATACTACCCTGTAGGCAGGGAGGGTCTTGAGGGTAGAAAGAAGATAGATCAAAGGAATGGAATGGGTGGGGATCTTTCAGGCAAAACAATGATTATGTAGATAGTAAGGGAGCAGGCCATAGCATCAGGAATGCAAGGTGCTTTGTGAGGCAGGGAATCTGATAATACGAGAGGATGGGTGTCCCCTCAAGTCAAGCCCTGCCAAGCTCAGCTACATCCTCACAATTACCCGACAATGTGAATGAGGCTAAGTTATAAAACCATGTAGTCTTCAGTTTAAATCAGAATTTCAGATTTGAGTTCATAATGCAGCTTGTCTGAAATGACAAACTTACATGTTTCTAGATCTTTTAGCTGAAAATACCTGGACACAAATACCAATCCAGTAGTAACCAACAAATTTAATGCCAAGACAATGGGCTGTTTGCACCATTTGCTTCTTGGAGGAGCCAGAATTCTTCTAAACATGGCAGGTCTAGGGTAGAAAATGTTCAGAGTGAAGCTGTCTACAGTTATCTACAAAATGGAGGACCCCCTCCCCCCCACTCTTCATCTGCACTATTCCAGTCTTTAGGTTCATGATTGGTTAACAATTTCTTTGGCTTTGTATGTTAACCCTCTTTTCAGCCACTAGGTTCCAGATGCTAGCATGATGCCAACCAGACTTCCCTGGACAGATGACCCCATCAATGTGTCCTGGAGCTCTGCTTCCCCAGAGCCCCACCCCACTAGGGAAAGAGAGAGACAGGCTGGGAGTATGGATCAACCTGTCAAGGCCCATGTTCAGCGGGGAAGCAATTACAGAAGCCAGACCTTCCACCTTCTGCATCCCACAATGACCTTGGGTCCATACTCCTAGAGGGTTAAAGAATAGGAAAGCTATTAGGGGAGGTGATGGGATATGGAGTTCTGGTGGTGGGAATTGTGTGGAGTTGTACCCCTCTTATCCTATGGTTTTGTCAATGTTTCCTTTTTATAAGTAAAACGAAAGGAAATTATGGTACAGAGCACAAAAATTGTTAAAAGACTACCAGGTGTATGTGCCCACCTAATTCAAGAGTCAATTGAAGAGAACCCCCATAGCAAAACTGCAACTTTTGAAAAGCAATAACCATAAATATAATGAACTGAAACATTTTAAACTTATGGTTTTATAATGATCCAAGGCAAAAAAAAAAGCTCTCTAGAAAATGTTAAGGTATCAGTCAATTATTTTGAAAATTAGCTATTTATCCTGTCTTATATAAATCAGAATTGAGGATAGTCAAACAGTTGATGAAAGAACATTCAAGTTAGTAGGCAAATTCAGTGTTCAGGTTAATAAGAAATGAATGGGCAAAGAAAAATACTATGAAATTGCCACCTTGGAATTTACAAAATGAAAAAAAAATTAATTTAATGATGCATCCAAGCAATGATACAAATAATTGCTAATGTAAAAAGAAGAAAACAAGACATATTTCATCTATGAAGAACTCATATCAAAAATGAAACAGAGCCTGACAGAACTTCAATTTTACCTACTAACTTACAGGAAATAAAGGAGACAGAGGAATATGTTAAACACTATCACCAAGTGTAAAGAGTAAAACTCAAGCAGTGGGAGTCTTTTTTTTGTTATTTTTTGATATTATATGTGCATTGCACTAAATGTTATATAGATATTAAGCATTCCTGGAATACATCCTTGAAATAAAAAAAATTAAAAAATGCTCTGATTCTGAATATCTCTTTTCTTAAAAATTCTATTAGTGACTTAAAATTGATCCATAGAATTATAAAATAACAGGAATATAACTCCAGATTGTTCCCACCACCAGAGTTCTGTATCCTCATTTCCTCCATTGGAAACTACAGTAGTTCTCTCAAGTTAACAGGTATGGGCTGACTATATTTCTCTATCTGCCTATACTTATATAATATTTGCCTATTTCCCCCCATGGTCCCGTCTTCTTTTCCTTTCTAAATCACACCTACACCTGTTACTACTTCTGAATGTCCTTCCTTTTTTCCTCCTCTCTCTCTGGGTCCTGATGGAGCTGGAGTTCAGAGCCCTCTTGTCATCTTACCTCTATTATTTCTCTCCCACTGGGATTATGGACCAACATTCTTTTTGGGGTGCAGAAGATGGGAATTCTGGCTACTGTAATTCTCCACTGGACATGGACGTTGGCAGGTTGATCCATACTTCCAGTCTGTTTCTTTTTCCTTTTTTCCTCCAGTAGCTGGGGCTCGGTGCCAGCACTACAAATCCACTGTTACTGGTGGCTATTCTGTCCTTTTATTTTTTGTTTTTTTAAAAGAGATATTTAAAAAATTTATTATCTTTATTTATTGGATAGAGACAGCCCAAAATCAAGAGGAAAGGGAGTGATAGTGAGGGAGAGAGACAGAGAGACAATTGTAGCACTGTTTTACCACTTGCAAAGCTTTCCCCCTACAGGTGGGGACTGGGGGCTCCAACCCGGGTCCTTGCACATTGTAATAGTGTGCTTAACCAGGTGTGTCACCACCTGCCTCTGCTTCTTTAATTGTATTGGACAGAGAGAAATTGAGAAGGGAGGGGGAGACAGTGAGGGATGTAGGAAAATAGACACTTCCAGACCTGCTTCACTACTTGTGAAACTTCCTCTGTCAGTGGGGAGTGTGGCTCGAACCCAAATCCTTGCACAGGTCCTTGCATATAGTAGTATATGCACTTAAGTGGGTGTACTACCACCAGTACCCTACCCCCCCATTTCTATCTTTCCCTAGCTCCCACTGGATTTGGGGTTTCTTTGTTGCTCCTTTTCTAGTTGACTCCTTTGTGATGTTAGGTAGCTTATTTAAGATCTTTGCTCTTTGTTAATATGGGCATAGAGTGCTGTGAACTTACCTCATAGGACAGCTTTTACAGCATCCCACAGGGTCTGGTAGTTGGTCTCTTCATTTTTATTGTTCTCTAATTAAATAAAATATTTATTTTCCCTTTTGTTGCTCTTGTTTTCATTGTTGTAATCGTTGTTAGATAGGACAGAGAAGTGGAGAGAGGAGGGGAAGACAAAGAGGGGTAGAGAAAAATAGACACCTGCAGACCTGCTTCACCGCTTGTGAAGAGACTTCCCTTGCAGATGGGGAGCTGGGGGCTTGAACTGGGGTCCTTACGCCAGTCCTTGCACTTTGCTTCACCTCTGCTTAACCTGCTACGCTACCACCTGAATCTTGTCCTCTAACTAATTTTTTTAAATATTTATTTTATTTATTCCCTTTTGTTGCCCTTGTTGTTTTATTGTTGTAGTTACTATTGTTGTTGTCGTTGTTGGATAGGACAGAGAGAAATGGAGAGAGGAGGGGAAGACAGAGAGGAGGAGAGAAAGATAGACACCTGCAGACCTGCTTCACCGCCTGTGATGCGACACCCCTGCAGGTGGGGAGCCAGGGTTCGAACCGGGATCCTTATGCCGGTCCTTGTGCTTTGTGCCACCTGCGCTTAACCCGCTGCGCTACAGCACGACTCCCTAACTAATTTTTAAGTTATCTTGATTTCTTTAGTGACCCAGATGTTACTCAGAGGTATATTCTTTAGTCTCTGTAGTTTTTTTTTTTTTTTGGTTGATTTCTTTTTTTTGAAAACTTTTATTAACTTTATTTATTTATTGGATAGGGACAGCCAGAAATTGAGAGGGAAAGGGGTGATAGAGAGAGAGAAACAGAGAGACACCATCAACAGTGCTTTACCACTCACAAAGCTCCCCCCCACAGTTTGGGGACCAGGGGCTTGAACCTGTATCCTTGCTCATTGTAACATGTGCAATCAACCAGGTGCGACACCACCTGGCCCCTTGTGATTGATTAATTTTTTTCAAGACTGAACAAGTGTTGGGCAGTGCGCCAGCTTCCCCCCCTTAATAAGCTGTGGTCTATTTACATAATCACTGTTTTACCTGGGAAACGCCCTGCCTACAGGGCATTGGTTTAATCCCCACTGGTTCAAACTCTCTTTTTGCTCTGCCCCCTCACCTAGTCACACCCTATTTTCCACCACTAGTTTGCACTCTCTTTTATCTCCACCCTCTCTACGCCACATCCTCTTTTCCACCCTACTATTTCCTTCTTGGGGAGTATAAATACAGCTGCTCTTCTGATTAAACACACATGGTATTGTCTTCCGGCTCCTAGAGTCCCAGAGTCTCTCTGCTGTGATGCTAGCCCGACACGAGTTCCTGATCTCTCTCCCACGCAGCAGCCTAGGTTGGCTCCCGTCCCAGTTCTCTCCAACCCAGAGAGCACTTGCTCGGGAAGAAGCACCCTCAGGCTATCCCGGAAAACAAGGATCCTTTTATTATTCCATTTATGTTTTTTAAAATTTTTCTATTTATAAAAAGGAAACATTGACAACACCATAGGATAAGAGGGGTACAACTTCACACAGTTCCCACCACCAGAACTCCATATCCCATTCCCTCCCCTGATACTTTTCCTATTCTTTAACCCTCTAGGAGTATGGACCCAAGGTCATTGTGGGATACAGAAGGTGGAAGGTCTGGCTTCTGTAATTGCTTCCCCGATAAACATGGGCCTTGACAGGTTGATCCATACTCCCAGCCTGTCTCTCTCTTTCCCTAGTGGGGTGGGGCTCTGGGGAAGTGGAGCTCCAGGACACATTGGTGGGGTTGTCTGTCCAGGGAAGTCTGGTTGGCATCATGCTAGCATTTGGAACCTGGTGGTTGAAAAGAGAGTTAACATACAAACCCAAACAAATTGTACCAATCATGAATCTAAAGGCTGGAATAGTGCAGATAAAGAGTGGGGGGGGGGGGTCCTCCATCATTTTGTAGATAGCTAGTAGGCATATTTTATATTCCAAAGGGTCAATGGCTATACTAGTTTTTTTTTTTTTTCTTTTTTCCCCTGAGCCTGAAATCTGATATGCAGGTGAATCCAAGTTATTGTCTGGGGAGATGATGTCATGGCTATAAAAAAGAACAGAAAGCTGGATCAGGGAAGGGAGTAGCTTCTTAACATGGAAAAGGGGTATAAATATTGTTGACAGTAAACCCTATCGATTTGATGTGTGATCCGGGGCCCATATTCAGCTTAGAAGCCTATGTGACCTCTGCATCCCTGTAGATCTGAGTTCACATTCTTTGATCATGAGTAGGAACATTCCAAGCTGCCCCAATATTGACCCATCTTCCTCAGGTGTAGGATAGAGTATGTTGTCCATCCTCCAAAGGGAGGATGGGACATTCTCTACTGTTGTTGATCCAAGTTGAGGGCAGGGTCCTATGGGGGCCCACAATGGGGTCTCTTTTGTTGTTCCTGATAGAGATGACAGGTAACAATGGAGAGGGATCTATTAGAGGTCTAGGCCAATCAGGTCTGTCTGCGAATCTCAGGACTCCCTGAATAGGGCACCAGCTGATGGGGTGGCCTAATAGTGACTAAAGAGTCATCCTTAAAGTCTGCCTGTCTCTTGCCCTTGTTCAGCTTTTGCAGTCCTTGCTTTGATAAGGTTAGCTTTGGAATGAGTGAGAGAACTTTAATAGTAAGTAGGTGAAGAGGGTATCTATGTCTAAGTAGACACTATTTCATTATAAACTTGATACTGACTCACTACAGGCTATTGTGTATTTTTGCATTCAGGTATATATTTTGCCCTAATTTATGGATACATGTGAACATATGCTCTATCTTATGGGAACTGATCTATATTTAGGTTTTGGGACTTTGTTAGGAAGTGAAACTTCTGGAATGGAATTAGAGAATTCTATGAAAGGAAAGATCTCACCTGAGTAATGAGGGTGAAGGGTTGATATTCCATGCCTGACGTCTCTGGCCACTGTCTGAAGTGAAGCATGTTGAGGTGGTACTCATTGCATTGGGATTGGTAGATGTAATATTATTATGTATGAATTGAGAGAAGTGTGCAGGAAAGTGAGCCCCACCCTAGAGGTTCCAGGACTGGGGGAAATATAGGCTCTATAGAGGAAGTGGGAAGTTCCTATTGTCTTAGGGTTTAAGAAGACAATAGATAGTTATTGCTATAATCACATTATTTGGTAATTGAGTTAACTTTGAAATATCCCTTTGTTAGGATTTGCTGTATCATACACAACATCACCATAGTTAATTTCCTTTGACATTATTTGTATATAACTATGCCACCGGTTGTTTCTGTTTTCCTTGGTCTAAGCTTTTAAAAGTAAACATATCAAAGAGTCAGCCTATGTATTAAAAAGACTGTACTTTAAAAAGTTTGAGACATTCAACCAATATTTCCTCTCCCATATTAATTAAATAGTGATTTATATGACTACAAATTAATAGGAGTGTACATAAACACCATTCCCACCACCAGAAGACTGTGTTCCACCACCCCCACCCCACACCCCCACCCCTGTCCCGTGAAGCTGAACATCCACCTTCACCCTCAACCCAGGGTTTTTACTTTGGTGCCCTACTCCAATTTTAGTCAAATCCTGCCTTTAGTTTCTCTGTCTACTATTCCTTCTCAACTTCTGTTGATGAGTGGGATCATCCCATCCTCATCTCTATCTTTCTGACTTAGCTGACTTAACATAATTCCTTCTAGCTCTGTCCAAGATGGGTCAGATAAGGTGGGTTCATTGCTCTTAATAGCTGCATAGTATTCCATTGTGTATATATACCACAGCTTTCTCAGCCACTCATCTGTTCTTGGGCACCTGGTTTGCTTCCAGGTTTTAGCTATTATGAATTATGCTGCTATGAACATAGCTGTACACATTTCTTTTTGGTTGGGTGTTTTGGAGTCCTTGGGTATATCCCTAGGAGAGGAATTACTGGGTCATATGGAAGATCCATGTCCAACCTTGTGAGAGTTCTCCAGACTGCTCTCCACAGAGGCTGGACCAATTTATATTCCCACCAGCAGTGCAGAAGGGTTCCTTTGTCCCCACAGCCTCTCCAGCCTTTGTTGCTGCTGTCCTTTTTGATGTATGCCATTCTCATAGGGTAAGGTGGTATCTCAATGTTGCCTTTATTTGCATTTCTATCTTTACTGCAGCATGGTCAGGAAAGATACTTTTTATGATTTCAATATTCATATATTTATCAAGACTTCCTTTGTGTCCCAACACATGGTTAATCCTTGAGAATGTTCCATGTGCACTTGAAAAGATTGTATATTCTTTTTTTGGGGGGTGGATGGGGGATGAGTGGTTCTGAATATATCTGTTAAGTTCATCTCATCTATGACTTCATTTAAGACCTCTATTTCCTTGTTTGTTTGTTTTTTTGTCCAGATTATATGTCTTTTGCTTCAAATAATACTGTATTGCTGTCGATGTTTCCCTTAAGATCAGTAAGTACTTTAAAAAAAATATTTGGGTGCCTGCATATTGGGGACATATATACTGATGATGGTTATGTCTTCTTGTTGAGTTGATCCTCTGGCTGATATGTAGGGGCATGAGAAATTGATGAAGTGTGTTGGTATTCATGAGACCCCTTCTGTTTCATTTGGTTTAAATCCCCCCTGCTTAACACTATTCTATTTACATAACCACTGCATTCTATTTACATAACCACTGTTAACAAGCACCACCCTCCCTCCAGGGCATTGGTGGTTCAGTGATAGGATTCTCGCCTGCTCTGCCCCCTCCTTGTCACACTCTGATTTTCACCAGTCACTTTTCTCTCCACCCTCTCTATGTCACATCCTGTTTCCACCCTACTTGGCAAGTATATATAAAGACAGCATTGTGAGTTTTAGGGTACTTGAGTTTAGCTTAGCTCGTCTTAGGTTGCACTGCGTCCTGCATGAATAAAGAGATACTGCCTACAGCTCAACCATGAGTCCCTGGTCGTCTGTTACCCGCCCGTGAAGCCAGTCCAGCGAAAACAACCTAGCCCGGCGAAAACAACAGAAGTGTTCAGTGACTTACACTGTATATGGATGTGAAATGTTACCTCTAGAATCATAATTTTGTATAACAGTTAAATATATAATTTAAAAATTAAATCAAGATAATCTGGGTAGAATGTAGATGAAATAACAAGATTAGCAATGAGTTGATAATTTTTGAATCTGAATGACATACATTTGAGTTAATCATGTTAGTATTCTTATAAATATTTGAAATATTTTTTACAGATTTATTCATGAATTCATGATGTAATCACAGTTCAAAACATCATAAGATTACAGGGGTATAGATTCTCACCACTCTCACCGCCACAGTTCTGCCTCCTACCATCCCATCCTCTGTATGTACTATAGTTTTCACAAAGTCTTTAAGACATGCCGGTTACTTTATTTTTCCTACTAGATCATGTGTTTCAATTCTTTATATTGCACATATGAGCAAAACCATCCAGTAGTAGTCCTTCAGAGAAATACAGGTCTTGGTAACAGATATAGACAATAGCAATAAGAATCCTTGAATAGAAAAAATGGTAAGAAGGGGGTTGGGTGGTGGTTCACCTGGTTGAGTGCACATGTTGTAATGTACAAGGACCTGGGTTCGAGCCCCTGGTCCCCACCTGCATGGGGAAAGCTTTGTGAGTGCTGAAGCTATGCTGCAGGTCTCTCTCTCTCTCTCTCTCTCTCTCTCTCTCTCTTTTCTCCCTGTCTTCCCATACCCTCTCAATTTCTGGCTATCTCTATCCAATAAATAAAGATAAATAAGTAAATAAATAATAGAAAGAGAAATCTTGACTTGCCTTTGCCTCCCCTTACTCAGTCCATTTTTTAAAAAGGCAAAGCCAGGTGGTAGCACAATTGTTATGCAAAAGATTTTCATGCCAGAGATTCCAGGTTCAACAATAAGCACCACCATTAGCCAGAGCTGAAAAGTGCTTCAGTGAAAATGGGGGGGGGGGGGAATCCTTTCAGTAACTCTCGCAAGGCAGATTTGGTAACTGTAGATTCCTTTAGTTTTTGTTATTTCTAGTACCCTTTTGACATAGTACTAAGGTGCCTTTTTTTTAAAAAAAAAATTGTATTATCTTGATTTATTGGATAGAGACAGCCAGAAATTGAGAGGGAAAAGGGTGATAGAGAGGGAGAAAGACAGACACCTGCAACACTGCTTCACCACTCACAAAACTTTCCCCATGCAGGTGGGGACCAGGGGCTCAAACCTGGGTCCTTGTGCTTTGTAACATGTCTGCTCAACCAGGTGCACCACCCAACTCCCTAAGGTGAAAGACTTTTCTTTAAACAGGGCTCTAGTCTGGAGGGTGGGAGTAGGGGGTGGACGGGGGTTGAAAGGGAGAGGAAGAGCTATGGATTCCAGATTTCTTACTTTCCCCAGACTGTTTCCTGTAAGTGGGGACTGTGCTGTCCAACTTTCCCACCTGTATAGTACTCTGACCCTGTTCACCAGAGTGTTTATGGCAGCTTGGCTTCCTTAAAATTCATTTGATTCCCCAGATACCACAAGGGTATAAGTTTGGTTCTTTGGTTTTCCTGGATGGTCCTTTGGGGTTCACTCAAGAGCCTGTGGCCTCTACAGCTCTCCACAGAGATTCTGAGCTCCTTTTCCTAAGTCAAATAGTCCTTCAGTAGTTCCGCAAGCACCCCTTAAATGTACCATGTAGCATTGGGCTTCCAGGCGCAGCGGGGGGATGGGGTGGGGGGGTGGGATGGGGGGGCGGGTTGGGTGGTTGGGATGGGACACAGTCTTTTGGTGGTGAAAATGGTGTTTATGTAAAAAAAAAAAGTACCATGTAGATTTCAAACAACTACAGACATGGCACCAATTGACAATGAAGTGCAGTAACTCCCATTGAATTTTTGTCCTGCTGTTTACATACAGTCATGAATGGCAGACAGTGATTTTATTTTCTTCTTTGCCAGAAATTTTAACTGTGCTGATGAAATTTGTTGAGATATTTTGTTTATTTTAGTATTTGTTTTCTGGGTGTAAATCTACTACCCAAGACTAGGTCACCACAGCTCCTGAAACATTTCATTGATGTGAAATTATTTGTTTCAAGTGCACAACACAATGATGCAATTCTTGTGTATATTGCAAAATGATTACCATAATAAGCCTCGTTAACAACTGTCACCATGTAGAGTTATAAAACTTTTTTTTAAAATTAGTAATGTAATAATGATTAACAAGATTCTAAGGTAACAGGAGTACAATTCCATACAATTCCCATCACCATAATTCCACATCCCATCCCGTCCATTGGAAGTTCTTTATCCCTCTGGGGGTATGGACCCAGGGTTGTTATGGGGTGCAGAAGGTGGGAGGTTTGGCTTCTGTAGTTGCTTCTTCACTGGACCTGGGCATTGACAGGTCGATCCATACCCCCAGTTGGTTTCTATCTTTCCCTAGTAGGCTAGGGCTCTAGGGATGTGGGGATCCAGGACATAATGGTGAGGTTGTATGCCCAGGGCATCATGGTAGCATCTGCAACTTGGTGGCTGAAAAGTATTAAAATATAAAGCAGAGGGGGTCAAGCAGTAGCGCAGTGGGTTATGGCATAAGGATCCGGTTCGATCCCTGGACTCCCCACCTCCGGGAGGGAGGGGAGTTGCTTCACAAGTGGTGAAGCAGGTCTGGAGGTGTCTATCTTTCTCTTCCCCTCTCTGTCTTCCTTGCCCCTCCATTTCTCTTTGTTCTATCCAACAACAATGACATCAATAACAATAATAGTGACCACAACAGTGATTTAAAAAAATTTTTTTTATTTAAGAAAGGATTAATTAACAAAACCATAGGGTAGGAGGGGTACAACTCCACACAATTCCCACCACCCAATCTCCATATCCCACCCCCTCCCCTGATAGCTTTCCCACTCTCTATCCCTCTGGCAGCATGGACCCAGGGTCATTGAGGGTTGCAGAAGGTAGAAGGTTTGGCTTCTGTAATTGCTTCCCCGCTGAACATGGGCGTTGACTGGTCGGTCCATACTCCCAGTCTGCCTCTCTATTTCCCTAGTAGGGTGGGTCTCTGGGGAAGCTGAGCTCTACGACACATTGGTGGGGTCTTCAATCCAAGGAAGCCTGGCTAGCATCCTGATGGCATCTGGAACCTGGTGATTGAAAAGAGAGTTAACATACAAAGCCAAACAAATTGTTGAGCAATCATGGACCCAAAGCTTGGAATAGTGGAGAGGAAGTGTTAGGGAGGTACTCACTGCAAACTCTAGTGTACTTCTGCTTTCAGGTATATATTTTGCAGTAGTTTATGGGTACATGTGAACATAAGCTCTCTCTCACAGAAACTGGTGTATATCTAGGTTTTGGGACTTTGTTAGAAAGTGAACCACCTGAGATGAAATTAGAGTATACTATAAAAGGAAAGGTCTCACCCGAGTAATGAAGCTGAAGGCGGTTGTCATTCCACACGTGAAGTCTCTGGACACAGTCTGAGGTGAAGCATGTTGAGGTGGCAATCGTTGCGTTGGTTAGGTTGTGATCAGCGGATGCAATATTATTTGATATGGATTGGGAGAGGCATACGGGAAAGTGGGCCCTATCCAAGGGTTCCAGGACTGGGGGAAGTAGGGGCTCTATAGTGGAGATGTGAGGTTCCTGCTGTCTTAGGGTTCAAAAATACAATCGATAGTTAATGTTATCATCACATTATTTGGTAATTGGGTTAACTTTGAAAAGTCCTTTTGTTAGGGTTTGCTGTACAGTACCCAGTATCTTGTATATAGCTGTGCTATTGGATGCTTCTAATCTACTTGGTCTAGGCTTTTGAGAGAGTCCGCATATCAAATACACAGCCTATATATTAAAAAGATTCAGTTTGTGTTTTGAAAAACTTTGAGACATACAATTGATTTTCCCCCTCTCAAATTAATTAACTAGTGATTTATATGTCTACATTTTGCTAGGAGTGTACATAAACACCATTCCCACCACCAAAAGACTGTGACCCATCCCTCCCACCTACTCCCATCCCCCCACTGGCCCAGGAAGCTGCATGTCTACCCCTCACCACAGGGCTTTTACTTTGGTGCACTACTTACAACAGAAGTTGACTAAGAAGATCTGAAAGGGAAACTAAAAGCAGGACCTGACCAAATTGTAAGTAGGGCACAACAGTGATTTAAAAAAAAAAAAAAAAAAAAAAAAAAACAAGGGCAACAAAAAGGGGAAAAAAAATAGCCTCCAGGAGCACTGGATTCATGGTGCAGGCACTGAGCCCCAGCAATAACCCTGGAAGGAAAAAATATATAAAGCAGAACAAATTGTTGAGTAAGCAGAAACCTAAGGGTAAGAATATAGCAGGTGAGACTTGGGGTCTTAATAAAAGTTATTTTCTTGTGATGAGAACTTTTAAGGTCTTATCTTTGCAACTTTTAAACATGCTGAATAGTATTATTGGGTCCAGCTGATAGCACATCTGGTTGAGTACACATAGTACTACTTACAGGAACCCAGGTTCAAGCACTGGTCCCTGTCTCCAGGGAGAAAGCTTCACTGGAATTGAAGTAGTGCTGCAGTCTCTATCTCCCCTTCTCTACTCAATTTCTCTGTCTCTACTCAACAAACGAAATGTAAATATAACATAACTGAAAATGTTTTTTGAATATTTTATTTATTTTACTGAGAGAGAGAAAGATAAAGAATTTCTCTTTCTCTCCCTCCCTCCCTCCCTCTCCCTGCCCCTTTCTCTCCCAGGGCACTGCTCAGCTCTGACTTATGGTAGTCCTAGGGATTGAACTTGGAACCCCAGAACTTCAGGAGTGAAAGTCTATTGCGCAATCATTATGCTCTCTCTCCAGCCCCCCCCAGATGATTTTAAAGACAGTATCATTAATTGTAGTTTCCATATTGTACACTTTTCTCCTCTGGGATATTTGTACTATAGAGGAAGTTTGTATGCTTTGCTCTTGGCCAACCCCTTCCCTCCTGATTCTGCATCAACCAGCCTGTCTGCTGCATTAACAAGCATGTTTTTATCTTTAATTTTTCACAATAAAAAGTACTTTCTATCTCTTTAAAATTTTTTTTCTTTTGCCTTCAGGGTCATCACTTGGGCTCAGTGCCAGCACTTCAAATCCACCGCTCCTGGTAGCCATTTTTCCTTTTTTTTTGGGGGGGGGTTGTTGTTGTTGAAGGTCAGAGAGAAATTGAGAGGGGAGAGGGAGAGGGAGAGAGAGAGAGAGAGAGGGCGCACTGCAGACCTGCTTCCTCAAGTGTGGACCTTCCTACCTGCAGGTGGGGAGCTGGGAGCTCAATCCCAGATCCTTTAGCTGGTTCTTGTGTTTAGTACTATGTGTGCTTAACCTGGTATGTCGCCGCTGGGCCCCCTTTCTCCACCTCTCTATCTCCCCCTCATTTCTCAATTTCTCTCTGTCCTATCTAATAAAATGGAAAAAAAATGGAAAAGGTGGCTGCTGGGAGTGATGGATTTGTAGTGCTGCCACTGAGCCCCGACAATAGCTCTGCTGGCAGTGAAAAAATAAGTACTTATAGACTGACATTTAGGGGAGACTGAGCAGGCTACTACAGCAGTAAAGGTCAAGTCAGTTCTTTGTGAAATAAATACAGCCAGCAGATGCTCTAGAAATCACTGACAGTCTAGCTGTTTGTTATTTGTAATCAATCATAAAGTAGGAATTCATTTAAAATAAATATACTATAGTATTTGGTGTTTTTTATGTGTTTACTGCTATTTATATACATGTCATCTCAAGTTTTATAAAGACCTTCAGGTAATAACTGTAACTATAACCCATTATAAAGTCAGGCCACTGAGACTCAGGCAGGTGTCATACATTGTGGGGTAGATTTGAACTCTGGCACTCTGTTGTCTTTTCTTTTAATTTTTAGATTTTTTTTATTGGAATTGATTGTTTATAGTAAATACAGTTGTTGATGCATGTGTAAAAATTCTCAATTTTCTGTAAAACACTCTGGTCCCAGCCCAGGTCCTCCTCCACCATCATGCACCAGGGCCTGAGTCCCACCCCCACCCCAGTCCTTTACTTTGGTGCAATAAACCAAACCCAGTCCAAATTCTACTTTGTGTTTCTCTCTCTGTTCTTATTTCTCAACTTCTGCACATCAATGAAATAATATTATCTTTATCCTTCTCTTTCTGGCTTATCTCGCTTACCATGATTCCTTCAAGCTCCCTGGGAGATGACTTTTATATGCCATACATTAGACTAAAGGTTAATAGCAAAAACATACAAAGAGCTCACCAAACTCAGCAAAAGAAAACCAAATGACCCCATCCAAAAATATGGAGAGAATATGAACAGAATATTCACCAAAGAAGAGATCCAAAAGTTCAACAGATTTATGAAAAAATGCTCCAAGTCATTGATTGTATGTGAAATGCAAATAAACACAACCATGAGATACCACTTCACCCCTGAGAAAATGTCATATATCAGAAAGGATATTAACAACAAATACTATAGAGATTGGGGTTAGGGTAAAAGAACCTTTCAGTACTGCTGGTGGGAATGTAAATTGGTCCAACCCCTGTGGAGAGCAGTCTGGAGAACTCTCAGAAGGCTAGAAATGGACTTACTCTATGACCCTGTAATTCCTTTCCTGGGGATATATCCTGAGGAATCAAACATACCCATCCCAAAAGCTCTGTATATCCATATGTTCGTAGCCTCAGAATTTGTAATAGCCAAAACTTGGAAGCAACATAGGTGTCCAACAATAGATGAGTGACTAAGAATGTTGTCAGTTTCTTAAATTGGCAGCCAAAACTTTCTCTTACAAAACACTTCTACTGTGGGCTATAATTTTTCTTCTCTCTTTTCTTTCCTTTTTAAGAATATGTAGCAAAGAAACTAATTTATTTATAACAATTTTTATTAGTGATTTAATACTGATTTACAAAATTTCAAGATAACAGGGGCACGACTCCATACTGTTCCCACCACCAGAGTTCTAAATCCCCATTCCTTCCACTGTAAGTTAAAGTAGTTCTCTTAAGGTTGCAGATAATGGGGTTAGCTATTACTTCTACAACTGCCTGTCTATATTTATATATATTTGCCCATTTTTTTCCCCTATGGTCCCATCTTCTCTTCCTTTCCAAGTCATACCTACACCTCTTTTTAAAAAAATTTTTAAGTTTTTAAATTTATTTACTTTTGTTGCCCTTGTTGTTTTATTGTTGTAGTTATTGATGCCGTCGTTGTCGTTGTTGTATAGGACCGAGAAATGGAGAGAGGAGGGGAAGACAGAGGGGGAAAGAAAGATAGACACCTGCAGACTTGCTTCACTGCTTGTGAAGTGACTCCCCTGCAGGTGGGGAGCCAGGGGCTTGAACTGGGATCCTTACTAGTCCTTGTATTTCACGCCATGTGTGCTTAACCTGCTACACTACTGCCCGACTCCCATACCTACACTTCTTACTACATTCAAATGTGCGGCGCCCCATCAAAGTTCACCAGGGATCCTGACAGGGTCATCTCCTCTGGACCTGCATTCAGACTTCAAGGAAGCTGGGCAGAAAGGACGAGAATGGGTCGACGCATTCTCCCCCCGTTATTGCTACAAATAATTATACTGTCACAATTGATTAATAGTGCTTTGGCGGTGCCTGGTGGGAATGGAGAGTCAGAAGCACCCCCTCTCCCTTACACAGGGGCATATTTGAAAGTTACATTATGAAAGTGGGGAAGGTGGGTCAACATAGATGGACAAAACAAGTCATGTTATGACCTGCCCCTCAAAAAGAATGCAGAGATTGAGGCCTCTCTGGTACAAGTTGACGTATTGAAACAAAGAAAGATGAACAGTTAAACTGTACCAGACCTAGATGAGCAGTGGTCCATGACTAGGCAAAGATCTGTATGCCCCCCATAGAAGATTAATGGTAGAGATAGCCTTCAGCAAAAGTCTAAAACAATTCTGGGTATGACCTCCCCTGAGAACAGGGCGATACTAAGCATTGTACCATTCTTTACCCATTCTTTACAGTTATAGGGGAGTAACATGTATCCTGCCAAAGCCACAAGACTAAGCTGGTTGTTTAGGCAACCTAAATGTAACCTGAAAAAAGTATAAAAGCTAATGCAGTTTCACTATTAAAATGAGTCCAGATTCACCCTCCAATAGAGTGTGGTGTCTATCTGTTCTCCCTCGCGCCGACTCCTGACCCACCTGAGAGGTTGCCTTCAAGACCCCTGACCCTCCTGCTGCTCATCCACTTTGGTGGTCCGCGGCACAAATGTCCCACCCTTTTCCCTCTTCTCTATCCGGGTCATGGTGGAGTTGGAGTTCATCTTCCCATCATTTTTCCTCCACTTCTTCTAGCGTTTGCTCTTCTTCCGTAGCCAGTCAACAGCGTCAGGTTGAGCCTGATGTGAAGTTTCGAGACCTCCTTTGAATCTGGAGAGGTGGCAGTCGTTGACTATGTGGGTCATAGTCTGTCTGTAGCCGCAAGGGCAGTTCGGGTCGTCTCTGGCTCCCCAGCGATGGAACATAGCAGCGCACCGGCCATAGCCTGTTCCATAGCGATTGAGGAGGGCCCAATCATAACGTGCTAGGTCAAAGCCGGGTTGACGCTTGCAGGGGTCTGTGATGAGGTGTTTGTTCTGTACCTCAGCTGCCAGCTCTGTTTCCAAGAGACTGGAACAGAGAAGTTCAGTGTAGAGGTGAGGTTCAGTGGAGAGGTGAGGTTCCAGTGAGGTTCCAGGTGAGGTTCAGTGGAGAGGTGAGGTTCCAGAACACATTGGAAAGGTCATCTTCCCAGGGAAGTCAGGATGGAATCATAGTAGCATCTTTAACTCGGTGGCTGAAAAAGGCAAGATATAAAGCAGGAGAAAATATTAATGAAAAGGAAATAAAAAATAGGAGTAAAGCAGATGAGAATAGGGACCTTAGGGTGGAAAGAAGCTAGGAAGTCCATTTTAGTCATGTTCCTAAAGGCCCATGACTATCATAGTTTTTGCTTGAATTTGATAGCTACCATGGAGTTGGACAAAAATACTGTCTGAGAAGATGGTGTCAGAGTAGAGAAAAGGGCTAGAAAGTTGGATTAGGGTGAGAGTAGCTCCCAAGAAAAATCTGTGAGTGAAATTAACTATCTCACCCACCTGACACAGAGCCCATGTATATTTATATTTAGCACAGGAGGCGGTGTAACTTTTGAGTTCCTGTTGGTGTCAGTTGGGAACATTCTAGGCTGCACTCATTTTAGGATCAGTCTTTTTGCAGTGGCAGGGCAGGGTGACCCAGCCACCCTTCAGAGAGTGGGGCAGTCCCTACCATTGATGCTTTATAGTAAGGGCAAGGTCCTAGAGAGGCATATAAGAGGGCTAATGATGAAGTTCCTGATGGAATTGACCAATGATGGTGGAGAAAGTAACCCATTAGAGGTCTAGTGGGCTATAAATTTTCCTCTGGATTCTTCCCCTTTGCATTTTTTCCTTTTCGTAATTTTTTTTTTTTTTGCCTGTAGCGTGTCACTGGGGCTCAGTGCCAGCACTATGAATCCACTGCTCCTGGTGGCCATTTTTTCCCCCACTTTGTTGGATAGGACAGAGAGAAATTGAGGGGCAGGTAGAGATAGAGAGGGAGAAAGAAAGACACCTGCAGTCCTGCTTCACTGTTTATGAAGTGTCCCCCTGCGGGTGAGGAGCTGCGGGCTTGAAACTGGATCTTTATGTGGGTCCTTGAGCATAGTACTATGTGTGCTTAACCAGGTATGCCACTGCCTGCCCCCACCCCCTCCTTAATTCTTTAGCTTTCAAATCCTTTTCCTCTTTCTGGAGACCTAGATCATGTTACTGCCTTAGTAAAAACATTTTTTCTACCACTCACCCTATCAAGGTTTCTTCCTCTTATGGATTCTTACTGCTTTTTCAGTCAAGGTAGAAGCTAATATTGTGCTGACCTTTGTTTGGCATATTTTATAGTATAGTTCTGTACTATTAACATTTTAATTTTTTAAATATACTTGTTTAATTTTCTTTATTCAAGCCTACTGTCTTTAATTAGATTTTTTTTAATATTCAGAGAACTCTGTCAGCCCCTTTGTATCCCTTATAAATACTTGCTTAATGCCTTGTATGATAATTTTTTGTTCATTATAAGGCATCTTTTGGTTATTTGATAACAAATGACAAGTAGGTTAACTTTCTTTATGTCTGCTCTTGAGAGTGTATTTTTATTTTATTTATTTTTTATTTTTTTATTTAAGAAAGGATTAATTAACAAAACCATAGGGTAGGAGGGGTACAACTCCTCACAATTCCCACCGCCCAATCTCCATATCCCACCCCCTCCCCTGATAGCTTTCCCATTCTCTATCCCTCTGGGAGCATGGACCCAGGGTCATTGAGGGTTGCAGAAGGTAGAAGGTCTGGCTTCTGTAATTGCTTCCTCGTATTTTTAAGGAAGGAGAGAACTGGAAATTTGGATGCATTGAATTGTCCATATGCAAGTCTATGTTTAGAGAAAAGGCTTATCCCCAATCCTTTTGTTGCCTTGAGAAGCAACATCTTAACATTCTTTCCCTTCTTCTTTCTGAAGGGGAGTAATGAAGAAGCAAGAGTAATCGGAAAGCAGGATTTGAAAAGAAGGAATAGAGCATGTTAATTTTTCTGTCTCAGTCTTTTGTTTCCCCCAACCTGCAGAAGTACACATGAGCTTGTTTGCTTTTGTGTATGTCATAGCAGGACTGGTTTTGCTTAGGTCTGGAGGTGGAGAAGAGAGGTGTGTGATTTTCTGTACTCAAGTGTGTCCTTTTGACAATTTCAATTGTGTTGTGAATATTAGTAAGCTCAACCTAATCAGAAACAAAATAATATTTTCTGTTTTTTTTAAATTTTCTTTTTTATTTTTTTTTAATATTCCCTTTTGTTGCCCTTGTTGTTTCTTATTGTTGTGATTATTATTGTTATTGATGTCATTGATGTTGGACAGGACAGAGAGAAATGGAGAGAGGAGGGGAAGACAGAGAAGAGAGAAAGATAAGACACCTGCAGACCTACTTCACTACTTTTGAAGCGACTCCCCTGCAGGTGAGAAGCCGGGGGCTCGAACTGGGATCCTTACGCTGGTCCTTGTGCTTTGTACCACCTGTGCTTAACCTGCTGCGCTACCACCCAACTCCCTTACTCCCTTTTATTTTCATCTCCCTTGCTCTGTGTGTCAATTCTGAACTTGATTGGGAAGATCAGTTATTTGTATGTCTGATTGTTGGGAGAGAGATGACCCAGGAACCAAGATTGAGGCAGCAAGGCAATACAAATCTTTATTCATGCAAGTGCCCCAGAGTTGGGCGGTGGCACACCTGTTAAGCCACGTGGCTCGAACCAAGTGACTTGACAATACCATAAGTGGGAGGGTCTGGAAATGGTAGGGGCCCGCCTAGCAACAGTTGCTAGGGATTCACCTAGCACATTAGACCTTTAGTCATTAGTAAGACAAGGCAGGAGATTGATATGTAAATAATAAAGGGACAGGCCATTAGTAGCATGGAATGTAGGGTGCTTTGGGGGGCAGGGAGAGGATGGATGTCCTCTCAAGTCAAGCCCTGCCAAGCTCAACCACATGCTCACAATTTCTCAACATCTGATAAACCTCAACTATGTTGAAGAGTATAGTATAACATTAGCAGAAGTAGTTGATTCGGTTATAAAGTGAAGGTTTCATAAGTGCAAGGTCTATAAGTCAGTTCTGTATAAAAGAAAACCTTCAAATGGGGTGACGGAGCGGGAAATCTCAGTGACTTCTGTTCACTCTGCAGTGGTCTGGTTCTGAGATGTGTGGGGATAGGAAGGAAGATGACAATTACTCCAAGGGTACTCTTTATCCATCCACATACTGGGAAAGGGAAAGAAAAATCACATCAGTAATAAAAAAAAAATCATATGAAATAGGTTGTTGGCATGAAGAATAATGTTGATGGTGCGAAATAAGCAAAAGGGATATTAGATATTTGCTGTCAGAGAATAATTTTTAAAAATTAGGGACATTAAAGAAGATGGCAATTGATATTTTCTTGCCTGATGCTCCAAGTTCCTAGGTTCAATTTCTTACATCACCATAAGCCAAAGCTGAGCTGTGCTCTGGTTTAAAAAAAAGAAAAAAAAAAGTAGAGCTTGAAATAAGACTTGAATGTAGAGGTATTGCTGTATGTTCATAAGCTGGGGGTGAGGGCAAAGTAAATATATTAGGTGGGATTATTTCTTTTAAATAACTTGAGAACAATAATTTCATTTTTAAATTTATTGATTAAATATTGATTTATAATTTTACATGTCAACAGAGGTATAATTCCACACTGTTCCCACCATCAGAGTTCCGAGTACCTAGCATCTCTACTGCAAACTGAACTTCCACTAAGGTTGTAGACATGGGCCAACCACCATCTCTAAAACTGTCTTTCTAATCATAATTGCCCCTTTTTACTTCCAGGTCCAGTCCTCCATTCCCCTCCAAACCACTCACACCATCACTACATTCAAATGTCCCTCTCCTTTTCCTTCTGTCTCTCTGGGTGCAGATGGAGCCAGAGTTCAGAGCCCTCTTATCCTCTTCCTCCTATCACTTCTCCGTCACTGGGAGTATGTATCAAGATTGCTTTTGGGGTGCAGAAGATAGGAGTTCTGGCTTCTGTAATTGTTTCTCCATGGAACATGGACGTTGGCCAATCCACACCCCCAGCCTGTTTCTATTTTTACCTAGTGGGCTAGAGCTCTGGAGAGGTTAAGGTTCCAGGACACACTGGTGAAAGACCAAGAATTTTATAATGCAAAAAAAAAAGGTGTAGAAATGAAAAATAGTTTCCCCAAGGCCAAACCTATGTTTTAGACTTATCTTGCTAAAGTTGAGTATTTTAATCCTCTGTACCTAGGGTGGGCTTGGGAGAGTCAGCATTAAGGTGAGAGAAGCCAAGTGAGACTACACATCCTGAGACTACACATCCTGACACACACACGCACATGCACACGCACACGCACACGCACACATACACACTCACCCACCTATGAAACATAAACATAAACCACACATGCCTCCACCATATAGCATAAACATACATTTGAATTATTCTAATTTTCTATTTTGTAATCAAATGCTCTACACTTTAATATTTTGTTATAAACTGGACTTTTGAGTAAATTGTCTTGGAATGTACTGGGCTAACTTCGGGTATTTCTTCCCAGGCACATGCTCTCTGGGTTGGAGAGAACTAGACCAGAGCCAACCAGGGCTGCTGCTTACTCAGCGACTCAGGAGAGGAACCAGGAACTCGTGGCAGAGCTGGAACGCAATGTTATACCTTTACTGATCAGAGACAACGACTTTATATATATCTTTAACCAGAAGTGGCAAGTGAGAAAAGGAAATGGCTAGGAGAGGGGGTGGAGGAAAGAGCGTGAAGGTAGAAAGCTTCCATAGCAGCTGTTGAGAAGGTTCTAACCAGTGGGATTAACCAATGCCCTGCAGGCAGGGCGGGTCTCAGGCAAAACAGTGATTATGTAAATAGACCACAGCATCACAGCAGGGGGCTTCCCAACATCTCCCCCTTTCTTTTTATCTAATGGCCATAGTATCAGGAATGTGGGGTGCTTTGTGAGGCAGGGAGTCTGATAGGACGAGGCACACCTTTGGGGTTACTACTGTCCCTCCTTGCTCACCCTCTCAGTAGAGAGAGAGAGACTAACAGGATTAGACGCACCCCTCAGGTTCAAGCCCTGCCAAGCTCAACCATTTCCTCACAATTTCCTGACATCTCCCTCTTTCTTAATGGCCATATATAAATGGGTCAATGTCTATAAAAGACTCCATTTCTGTCGGGGGAATAGCAGTGTAGGGGTGGACAGAAACCTTTATTGTGTAGGCATTTTAAGAGAACTGGAATAAGACATAGAGGGACAAGTAGGAGTGCAGCAAGAGCCAGTGTGATGTCAAGGGGAAGCCTGGTGGGCAAAAAGGGGCGTTTCTTGCCTCAAATGGCGTTTCCTGCCTCTGGGGGCATTTCTTGTCTCAACGGGTGTTTCCTACCTCTGGGGACAGGGCCTGCAGGCGGCGGGAGCATAGCCTGCCAAGCAAGAAGGGGCTATTCGATGCTGTATAGTCTCAAGCCATCTGGCTGCAAAGTCCATGGACTGCTGCGGGTCAGTCTTTGAGAAACCCAGCAGTGTAAAGGGAAGCTGCTGTAGAGTTGTGTAAAGTGTTTAAGAGGTGTACCAATAAGTCTGATAGAAGTGTCAGTCCAATGCCAACAACCAGGGGAAGAAATGCCAGGGAATGAAACGCTGTACATCTATCTTGGTGGGGAAGGACAGCCACTGGAACTTTGCTTCTCTGTAGAGAATGAGCTGTAACCACCAAAACATGACAGATGAAGCAGAAGCAAGAAGGGCAGACAGTGATGGGCGAGAGAAAGGCAGTAGGAAAGTTCTGTCCTTTGGAGTCTGTGAATAAGGTTCTCCAGATTGTGTCAGGTCACATCATGGGTTTTTTGGGGGGGTGGCTGTAGTCATGGGCTATGTCAGAGGAGAAGGCTCTGCAAGTTAGAGTTGCCCTTCTCTGTGGGAGACACGGGAGAGTGAGTCCAGGAAGTCCCAGGGGAAATCTCCACGCATCTCCCAAGTTCTATGATCACCATCAAAAGGAACCAAGGTGTGGCCCAGAGCAAGATATCCCAGAGATAGAAAATCTGTCTCATGAAAAAAGAGTAGAGGGTTTGGGAAACCTCTTCATAAGGAAGAAGGTCGCCCATGGCAGAGGGGTCTCAGAAAAATAATAAGAGGGGAAAAAAAGAATCACAGTGCCTTTGTCAAACATGAGGCTGCAAAGAGCCAAGGCTGTATACTTATCTGGTTCGCCTTCGTACGTCTGCTGCTTGTGTGGAGCCAGTGGCCCCACGTTGAGCACCAGCATGCGGGGCTAGCTTCAGGTGTTTCTTCCCAGTCAAGTGCTCTCTGGGTTGGAGAGAACTTGAGTCAGCAGAGCCAATGTGGGCTGCTGCTTACTCAGCGTCTTGGGAGAGGAACCAGGAACTCGTGGTGGCAGAGCTGGAATGCAATGTAATGTCTTTATTGATCAGAGACAACGACTTTGTAGACTTTGTATGTATCTTTAACCAGAAGTGGCAAGTGGGAAAAGGAAATGGTTAGGAGAGAGGGTGGAGAAGCTTCGGTGCTGTGGCCTCTTTCACTCTCTCTGCCTCTCTGACTTTATCTAAAGAAAAATAATGACAATGATGCATCAGATGTAAGGTTACTGTGAACAGAGGTTAGGGTGAAGGTCAGGGCTGAAGATGGCCAACAGTGCTTTGTGGCAGACAGAGAAGGCACTTTGGTGGTAGGAAAGATGAGCTGACATATATTTTGAGATGTGTGATTGTACCCCTGAAACAGTAGTATTGCGCAAGAACATTTCAAACAAACAAACAAATAAATAAATAAATCTCCCTCAAAAATGTTAAGGGACATTTAAAAAATAATCTCAGAGATTCAACTAAAACAGATACCCTAATCATTTCTTCCAGCCCCAAGCATGGATAAAATTGTCTTCAGTTTCAGAATAGATTCTCTATAAATCTCATAAAGTTGAAGTATTAAGAGTCTTGCCTTTGGACAGGCTCCTTCTAAGACTCTGAATGGGAAATTCATAGAGCCATATTTTTTGTGAAATGTATAAAATATGATATCTAATCATCCATAGATACAACCTATTATGTCACACAATATTATAATTTTAGTATTTGGTTGATTGACAGTTGTCAAACTTAAGACATTGAACAGAAAGATGTATTTTTTTTCTTACCTCGTGGATCTGATTTCTTTGCCATACTTATTTATTGATTGATTGATTTAATAATGATTGACAAGACCATAGGATAAGAGGAGTATAATTCCACACAATTCCCACCATCAGAGCTCTGCATCCCATCCCCCTCCATTGAAAGCTTTCCTACTTTTTTCTTTATTTCTTTTTTTTTTTTTTTTTGCCTCTAGGGTTATTGCTGGGCCTCGGTGCCTACACTATGAATTCACTGCTCCTGGAGGCCATTTTTTCCCATTTTTTTTTTGTTGCCTTTGTTGTTGTTGTCATTATTATTGTTGTCATTGTTATTATTGTTGGATAGAACAGAGAGAAATCAAGAGAGGAGGGGAAGACAGAGAGGGGGAGAGAAAAATAGACATCTGCAGAGCAGCTTCATTTCCCCTGAGTGACCCGCCTGCACGTGGGGAGCCAGGGACTGGAATTGGGATCCTTAAGCTGGACCTTGTGCTTCATGCCTTGTGCACTTAACCCACTGCACTACTGCCCGACCCCCAGCTTTCCTATTCTTTATCCCTCTGGGATCATGGATCCAGGATCATTATGGGGTGCAGAAGGTAGATGGTCTGGCTTCTGTAATTGCTTCTCTGCTCAGCGTTGGCAGGTGATCCTTACCCCCAGCCTGTCCCTCTCTTTCCCTAGTGGGGCAGGGCTCTGGAGAGCTGGGGGTCTACGACACATTGGTGAGGTCATATTTAAACAAGGCATTTCCAGAGGAACTGGTGAAAACACACTTAATGATTAGGACTTTGTTATCTAAAGGATGACCTACAGACCAGCTCTACTAAATCATCTGAAATCTTGCTAGAAATGGAGGATTTCACAACCAACCCATCCAAGAACCTCATTCACAATCTGTATTTTAATGAGATCAGGTTGGTAAGTACTGATTCAGGTGATCTCTAGTTTTTTAATCTCTGAGACTTTATGTAATTTGAATATATAACTGTAACACTTTATAATTTGATGGTTAAATAAATGATAATGGTTTTGTAAGTTAGCTATGACCTCTCCACTCTTATGAATCTGTCCATTATACACTTGGCTCATGAGAACTCTGCTGTATGTAATGAGTACAAACATAATTTCCCCTCAAGAAGCTGATTAAACCTAAAATCTTCAATTTTTTTCCACTTTAAAATAGATCCTCAAAAGCTATACCTGAACCTTAAATGGGAGAAAAAATTTAAGATGAGTCATTATAGCCCCTTAGTGTGTCATGATGAACATATCTGAATTTCACGGAATAGGTCATGTGGTGGGGACAAATCCTTAATTGGCTCATTAACTGTAATTTCACTTTTACAGTATAAACAATGTTTTGCAGAAGTCATACTTATAGACGCTAATGCTGACTGTATTTTAAAATTGCTGTCAATGGAGTTGTGTCTTAGAAATATGTTTATCTGTCTTAGTGCAAATGCTTCCTAGAATCCTGGAAAGCACTTAAAAATTTTTTTTTGAGGCACTTAAGCTCAACAGCTAATGGAAGATCATGGATTTAAATAATTTACACTTCCATCTGGTTTGAAGAACACCAGGTGGAAGTCGCTGATCAGGATGAGTCTGTTACGTGGAAGGAAATGTTTGCTCAAAATAAATGAAAGGCAAACAAATTTACATGAGCTTCATCTTCTTGCCTGTGTGGGTAGACTCCTGTTTCCTCCTCTAATATTCTCTAGTCCTGGACTCTTTGACTCTGTATTGATGAAATGCCAGGACAAGCATGATTAGCTGAGTAATTTCCATTGTTTTATTTTCTTCTTCGCAGTCTTTTGATCATAAGCAATATTGTCTCCCTTTCTTGTCCTTTCTGTGTGTCAGCCTGAAATCAAAAGGGGCTCTTCTTGCTGTAGGAGAGAAAGAAGTGCAGCTTCCTGGATGTGCTTCTCCTTGTTGTTGGGCCAACTGGCAAATTTTGTTTCCCACTGAGCTTCACAGTGTGTTGTCAAAAGCTGGGTTTTGTGAGTTGACTTTTGATAGGCACTTACTGTATCTTACCTGTCAACTCTGTGGTGAACTTCCTCATTTACAGCATGTGGCTTGCAGATACAGACCAAACCCTTCAAGCCAAGAGGAGTCCTATGGAGCACAGGGCTCTTCTTTCCAGATCTGTTCTGCTCATTTTGCTTGCCAGACACATTCTCCTGTGTGTGTGGACTTGTTTGGTGTCTGTGAGTGTCTGTACACGTCATTTTAGGGCAGATAAAAGATTCAGAACCATTCTTGATGTTAACTTCACAAAGGCAAAAAGTGGAACTTTCTTGTTCCTACATCACAAGGAAAAATTACTGGTTATGGAGGGCAGTTGATCCGATAGCTATAAACCAGCCCACCTAAGAGTTTCGCAGCTTAGGTGGGAGAGCAGGAAATGGTCATCACAAAGTGAATTAAGGCTGATAAGTACAGTCTTTGTAGATCAATACAGCAAAACACCAGGGCCTCCATACTCTATCAGTAGGGTGCTAAAATTCTCCTCCCCACTTCTAAGACTCCCAAGGGAAAAAGATCAGAAAGTCTGCAGCAGTCTCAAAGTATTTTTTTTCCCCAGCGCCAAATGAAATACAAATCCCAAATGTTTCAAGTTTTATTCTAGGTTTAGAAATAACACTTTTTCACGACAGCTCTAAATTTGACAACATCCCCTCTCTCATTGCTAGAAACAAGCCTGGGCTGGGCTGGTTTGGGAGTGGGGGTGGGGGGTGAGTGGGAGTGGGTGGTGGGTGGGGGCGGTGAGACCTGAGCCTTACGCTGAATGTCTACTTAACTTTTCATGACAACTGTATGGGACTCTCCAAGGGTGGGGCTTTTTAGCGTGTTGTAAAAACAAGCAAATAACAAACAAATAAAAACAATGGTAATGGGGAGGGAATGTTAGAATTGCTCTAGGTATTTTTTCATAGTGTTAACCCGCTTCATTTGAAATGAGTAGTAGTCACTGATGTCATCACTTTTCTTATTCGTTCTTGGCTATTATGCATTTGGGTGTGGACTAGAAAGGAGACTTTGGTAGAAGACATGGGAGTTGAGTCTCCTCACTGTGTTTTCTTTCTTTCTTTTTTTTTTTTTTCTTTCCTCAGGGTGACCTAGACTCAGCGGGGAGAAGCTGATAGATGCAGAATTGAGAACTTTCAGTAAATCCAGTCTTTATGTTCCCAGTTCCTCCCTCTCCTGGTGCCACTCACTGGTGGGCAGGTCCTTTTTCTTAGAAAGGTAGAAAACATTTGGCAGAACTGAGTAAGCCTGTCAAGGATGTGTTTAATGACTTGATCATCATGTTGAGGCAAGTGGCGTTCATGAGATGTGTTCTGAAAATACCTGCATTAGTCTCTTCTACAATTTATTTCTTTGCTGCCCTTTGGGTTGGCCTACTGGTTTTGTTTCTTGATAACAAGATTATCTAATTATCTTTAGTACTAAATCACTTTTATATTACTAATTAGTATCTTAAACTGGAGTAATAAGTAACAACTGTCTTCAGTTGTGGTGAGTTTTCCCGTTCACCTTGAACCTGCTGCAAACGGCCCCTTTGTGGACTTGCAGGTTGCTGCTAGGGGGTCCATGTTGGTATTTCCATACTTACCCTATGCAGCTCTCTGCTCCTTCAACATCAGAATTGGAGGTTGCTCTGGGAAACAAACAAACAACAACAACAACAAAAAACCTCAAGAAACACAAAGATCTCACTGTTGGTGTGGGTGATCCCTGCCTGGGTTTAGGAGATGTGTAAAATGACCTTTTCCCTCTAGAGTACTTTTATGGATTACACCTCTCTCACACAGATCCCCATATACATACATTGTTGGGGAGTTATAACCTGGTAGTATGTCTCCACTGTCTGATCACATGCATAATCCTCAGCCCTAGGGATTTATAGATTCATGCTCTGTCTGTAGGTTGCTCTGAAGTCACTACTATGCTGTTTATCTCACATGAGGGTTCACATTTGGGGGTATTCAATAATCTTTTGTTCCAACAAACTCTGTGAGCATATACATGAAGTATAGTTATCTTTACTGTTAAAGCTGGTCATTATTTTCCTTTCTGAAAATTTAGTCAAACAGTAGTTCATGGCATCTCCCAGCTATAGAGGATACTTGTCGAGTTGTCAGAGGGATGCCATCCAAACCTTTCTCTGGACATAAAGGAAGGGGTATTTTTATTCCCTTCACCCAAGGCCTTTAATCTAGTGGGGGGTTGGCACAAAGCAGCTTTGAAAAGGGGCCACTTAATGGTCTCCCAGCTCTCTTTTTCAGTGTCCCTAAAATGAGAATGGGTAGCCAGCTAAGTGTTGAATACAGTGCCCAAGCAAATCCCATGGGTGTTCTAACTAGTTGCCTTGCATCTCACTTTGAAATATGAAAATTATTGTTTTGGAGACTCTGCTGAAATTATAGTCAAAATGGTTTATTTAACATCTGGTAACATTAAATCAGACTTTGAGTTTTAAAAATCCAGGTTTTATGTTCATATGCATCTTTTTCAATTGAATGAGTTAAAATTTAAAGAAATAATGCCATCTCTTTTACTTTATGTGCATTTGAAAGGACTCACAAATTTTCTCCCAGAGTAGAGAAGTTTGATTGCTTTTTTCTAACTAAAAAATTTTGTGAAGAATCTCCTAATAGTGTTTCAAGTTATAAACAGAATTATTGAACTTATTTGACCTCTCCAATAGCAGTCTTCTTCAGCAAAAATAAATACCACACGAGCATTCAAACTGAAGAAGTTAGATTTACGGGAGTCGGGCTGTAGCGCAGCAGGTTAAGCACAGGTGGCGCAAAGCACAAGGATTGGCATAAGGATCCCGGTTCGAACCCCGGCTCCCCACCTGCAGGGGAGTCGCTTCACAAGCAGTGAAACAGGTCTGCAGGTGTCTAGCTTTCTCTCCTCCTCTCTGTCTTCCCCTCCTCTCTCCATTTCTCTCTGTCCTATCCAACAACGACAACAACAGTAATAACTACAATAATAAAACAACAAGGGCAACAAAAGGGAATAAATAAAATAAATATATAAAAAAATTAAAAAAGAAGTTAGATTTACAATAAAAGTAATAAACAACTAACACTTGTGGAAAACTGACACTGTTCTAGATGCTTTGCTAACTTCTTGGAGACTGGTCATTGGATCCTTACAATGTTATTCTCATTTGATGTGTTACTGTCTCGCATAAGGGTGTATAGATTTTCAGTGATCTTGTTTTCTAAAAAAAGAAGTCTAACTTCATAGATGATTTTCTTATGAATATTGAATGAGGAGGGGCTGGGTTGTGGTGCACCCAGTTGAATGCACATCTTATCATGCACAAGGACCTGGGTTCAAGCCCTCAGTCCCCACTGACAAGGGAAAGCTTCATAAGTGCTAAAGCATACTGCAGAAGTATCTCTCTCTCCCCTTCTTTATCTACTACTTCCCTCTTAACTTCTTTTTTTAATTTTTATTTATAAAAAGGAAACACTGACAAAAAACATAGGATAAGAGGGGTACAACTCCACACAGTTCCCACCACCAGAACTCCATATCTCATCCCCTCCCCTGATAGCTTTCCTATTCTGTATCCCTCTGAGAGTGTAGACCCAGGGTCATTATGAGGTGCAGAAGGTTGAAGGTCTGGCTTCTGTAATTGCTTCTCCACTGAACATGGGCATTGACAGGTTGAACCATACTCCCAGCCTGTCTCTCTCGTTCCCTAGTGGGGTGGAGTTCCGGGGTAGCAGGACTCCAGGACATATTGGTGGGGTCGTCAGCCCAGGGAAGTCTGGTTGGCATCATGTTAGCATCTGGAACCTGGAGGCTGAAAAAAGAGTTAACATATAGAGCAAAAAAAAAAAAAAATTGTTGACTCATCATGAACCTAAAAGCTGGAAAAGTTCATATGAAGAGTTGGGGGGGTGTCTCCATTTTGTAGATAGTTAGTAGTCCTATTTTAGTTCCCTCTTGATTTCTTTCTCTATCCAATAATAAGTAAATACAATATTAAAAGAGATTGAATTACGAATGATTACAATTCTTGAAAGATGCTTCCTATTTAGAAGGATATTAATGAATTTTATAATAATAATTTAATATAATAATTTTTTTATTTAAGAAAGGATTAATTAACAAAGCCATAGGATAGGAGGGGTACAACTCCACACAATTCCCACCACCCAATCTCCATATCCCACCACCTCCCCTGATAGCTTTCCCATTCTCCATTCCTCTGGGAGCATGGACCCAGGGTCATTGTGGGTTGCAGAAGGTAGAAGGTCTGGCTTCTGTAATTGCTTCCCCGCTGAATATGGGCAGTGACTGGTTGGTCCATACTCCCAGTCTGCCTCTCTCTTTCCCTAGTAGGGTGGGTCTCTGGAGAAGCTGAGCTCCAGGACACATTGGTGGGGTCTTCAATCCAGGGAAGCCTGGCCAGCATCCTGATGGCATCTGGAACCTGGTGACTGAAAAGAGAGTTAACATACAAAGCCAAACAAATTGTTGAACAATCATGGACCCAAAGCTTGGAATAGTGGAGAGGTACTTACTGCAAACTCTTGTGTACTACTGCTTTCAGGTATATATTTTGCAGTAGTTTATAGATATAGTTTATAGTGTGAAGATATGCTCTCTCTCACAGAAACTGGTGTATATCTAGGTTTTGGGACTTTCTAACAAAGTGAATCACCTGAGATGAAATTAGAGTATACTATGAAAGGAAAGGTCTCACCCGAGTGATGAAGCTGAAGGGTTGTCATTCCACATGTGAAGTCTCTGGACACAGTCTGAAGTGAAGCATGTTGAGGTGACAATTGTTGCGTTGGTTAGGTTGTGATCGGCAGATGCAATATTATTTGATATGGATTGGGAGAGGCATACGGGAAAGTGGGCCCTATCCAAGGGTTCCAGGACTGGGGGAAGTAGGGGCTCTATAGTGGAGATGTGAGGTTCCTGCTGTCTTAGGGTTCAAAAAGACAATGGATAGTTAATGTTATCATCACCTTATTTCGTAATTGGGTTAACTTTGAAAGGTCCTTTTGTTAGGGTTTGCTGTACAGTACCCAGTATCTTGTATATAGCTGTGCTATTGGTTGCTTCTGATCTACGTGGTCTAGGCTTTTGAGAGAGTCCGCATATCAAATACACAGCCTATATATTAAAAAGATTCAGTTTGTGTTTTGAAAAACTTTGAGACATACAATTGATTTTCCCCCTCTCAAATTAATTAACTAGTGATTTATATGTCTCCATTTTGCTAGGAGTGTACATAAACACCATTCCCACCACCAAAATACTGTGACCCATACCTCCCACCCACTACCACCCCCCACTGGCCCAGTAAGCTGCATGTCTACTCCTCACCACAGGGTTTTTACTTTGGTGCCCTACTTACAGTTTGGTCAGGTCCTGCTTTTAGTTTCCCTTTCAGATCTTCTTAGTCAACTTCTGTTGATGAGTAGGATCATCCCATACTCATCTTTACCTTTATGACTTAGCTCACTTAACATAATTCCTTCTAGCTCTGTCCAAGATGGGTCAGAGGTGGGTCCATTGTTCTTGATAGCTGCATAGTATTCCATTGTGTATATATACCACAGCTTTCTCAGCCACTCATCTGTTGTTGGGCACCTGGGTTGCTTCCAGCTTTTAGCTATTATGAATTGTGGTGCTATGAACATAGGAGTACACACCTCTTTTTGGTTGGGTGTTATGGACTCCTTGGGGTATAAGCCCAGGAGAGGAATTACTGGATCACAAGGAAGGTCCATGTCTAGCCTTCTGAGAGTTTTCCAGACTGCTCTACACAGAGGCTGTACCAATTTACATTCCCACCAGCAATGTAAAAGGGTTCCTCTGTCTCCACAACCTCTCCAGCATTTGTTGCTGCTGTCCTTTTTGATGTATGCCATTCTTACAGGAGTGAGGTGGTATCTTAGTGTTGTCTTAATTTGCATTTCTCTAACAATCAGTGACCTAGAGCAGTTTTTCATATGTTTGTTAGCCTTTTGGATCTCCTCTGAGGTGAATGTTTTGTTCATATCCTCTGCCCATTTTTGGATAGGGTCATTTGCTTTTTTGGTGCTAAGTTTACTGAGCTCTTTATATATTTAGGTGATTAGTTTCTTTTCTGATGTATGGCATGTGAAGATCTTCTCCCATTCTGTGAGGGGGTCTCTCTGTTTGTTTAATAGTTTCTTTGGATGTACAGAAGCTTTTCAATTTGATGTAGTCCCATTGTTTTTTTTCTGCTTTAGTCTTCCTTGCATTGGGTTTGATTCATCAAAGATGTCCTTGAGGTGTAGGTGGGAAGGTGTTTTACCAATGTTTTCCTCTAAGTATTTGATTGTTTCTGGTCTGACATCTAGGTCTCTGATCCATTTGGAGTTGATTTTTGTTTCTGGTGAGAGAAAGTGGTTCAATTTCATTCTTCTGCATGTTACAACCCAGTTTTCCCAGCACAATTTATTGAAGAGAGCCTCCTTTTTCCATTTAATTCTTTGGGCCCCCTTATCAAAGATTAGATGTCCATAGGTGTGGGGATTTATTTCTGGGCTTTCAATTCTGTTCCACTGGTCTGTGTGCCTATTTTTGTTCCAGTACCATGCTGTTTTGATGATGATGGCTTAATAATATAGTTTAAGGTCTGGGTGTGTGATGCCTCCATTTCTGTTTCTTTTCCTCAAGATGGTTTTGGCAATTCTAGGTGTTTTCAGGTTCCAGATAAATGACTGTAGTGTTTGTTCTATTCTCTTAAAGAAGCTTGGTGGAACTTTGATGGGTATTGAATTAAATTTGTATGTGGCTCTGGGGAGAATATTCATTTTGATGATATTTATTCTTCCAATCCATGAACATGGGATATCTTTCCATTTCTTGGTATCAGTATCTATTTCCTTGAGTAGCGACTCATAGTTTTCAGCATACAAGTTTTTTACTTCTTTGGTCAACTTCATTCCTAGGTATTTGATTGATTTTGCTGAAACAGTAAATGGGAGTGATTTCTGGATATCTTCTTCTTCAGATTTAGTGTTTGCATAAAGAAATGCCACTGATTTTTGTACATTGATTTTGTAGCCTCATACCTTGCTATATTACCTAATAACTTCCAGTAGTTTTCTGCTGGATTCTTTAGGTTTTTCTATGTATACTATCATATCATCTGCCAATAGTGAGAGCTTGACTTCTTCCCTTCCAATCTGTATTCTTTTTATTTCTTTCTCTTGCCTGATAGCTATGGCAAGAACTTCCAATACTATGTTGAAGAGTAACGGTTACAGTGGACAGCCCTGTCTAGTCCCCGATCTGAGGGGGAATGCTTTCAGCTTCTATCCATTGAGTATAATGTTGGCTGTAGGTCTGCTATATATAGACTCCACTATCTTGAGGAATTTCCCATCTATTCCCATTTTTTGTAGAGTTTTGAACATGAATGGGTGTTGGATTTTGTCAAAGGCTTTCTCTGCATCTATTGAGATAATCATGTGGTTTTTGGCTTTGCTTTTATTGATGTGCTGAATGACATTGATTGACTTACAGATGTTGAACCAGCCTTGCATTCCTGGGATGAATCCCATTGGTCATGATGAACAATCTTTTTGATATGTTGCTGTATCCGGTTGGCCAAGATCTTGTTTAATATTTTGGCATCTATGTTCATCAGCGACATTGGTCTGTAGTTTTCCTTTTTTGTTCTGTCCCTATCAGCTTTTGGTATCAGTGTGATGTTGGCTTCATAGAAGGTGGAAGGGAGTATTCCTGTTTCTTCAATCTTATGGAAAAGCTTAAGAAGTATGGGTACTAACTGTTTCCTGAAAGTTTTGTGGAATTCGTTTGTGAAGCCATCTGGTCCAGGACTTTTGTTGTTGGGGAGGTTCTTAATAATGGTTTCAATTTCTTTGTCTGTGATTGGTGCATTTAGATTTTGTAGTTCTTCTTGGCTCAGTTTTGGAAGGGCATATGCTTCTAGGAATTGTTCCATTTCTTCCAGATTCTCTAGCTTGGTAGCGTATAGTTCTTTATAGAAGTTTCGCAGGATTCTCTGGATTTCTGTGGTGTCAGTTGTGATATCTCCTGCACTGTTTACAATTCTATTAATTTGAGTCTTCTTTCTTTTTTGTTTGGTGAGTCTGGCTAAGGGTTTGTCAATTTTGTTTAATCTTTCAAAGAACCAACATTTGGCTTCATTGATCTTTTGTATGGTTCTTTTATTTTCGATGTTGTTTATTTCTGCTCTAACTTTAGTGATTTCTATCCTTCTGGTTGCTTTAGGGTTTCTTTGTTCCTCTTCCTCTAAGTCCTTGAGGTGTGCAGTAAGGTCGTTCATTTGAGCTTCTTCTTGGTGTTTAATATGTGATTGTATGGCTATAAGTTTCCCTCTCAGTACTGCTTTAGCTGTGTCCCAAATATTTTGATAGGTTGTGTCTTCATTTTCATTTGCTTCCAGGAACATTTGAATTTCCTGCTTGAGTGAGTCTCTGACCCAGTGGTTCTTAAGGAGTATGTTGTTTAGTTTCTAAATTCTGTGACTTTTAATAATTTTCTGTTTGTTGTTAAATGTTAGTTTTACTCCACTGTGGTCTGAGAAGATACTTGGGATGATTTCAATGCTCTTGAATTTATTGATGCTGTCTTTGTGGCCTAACATGTGGTCTATCCTTGATTATGTGTCATGTGGATTTGAAAAGAAGGTGTATTCCAGTTTTTTGGGGTGAAGGACTCTGAAAATGTCCAAGAGGTCTAGTCTGTCAATCTCTTCATTCAATTCTCTTGTATCTTTGTTGGTTCTCTGCTTTGTTGATCTGTCTAAGTGTGAGAGTGGGGTATTGAAGTCTCCCACTATTATTGTATTCCAATGATGTATTTTTGAAATTCTTTCCGTAGGTGCTTAATGTATTTATATGGTCCCTCATTGGGTGCATAGATGTTAATAATTGTCAAGTCTTCTTGGCTGATTGCTCCTCTAATAATTATGTAATGTCCTTGCCTATCTTTTATTACTTTATTTAATTTAAAATCTATCGTGTCTGAGATAAGAATGGCTGTTCCTGCCCTTTTTTGTGCTCTGTTAGCCTGTATGATAGTTTTCCATCCTTTCACTTTAAGTCTGTGTTTATCTTGTTGTGACAGATGGGATTCTTGCAAGCAGCATATGGTTGGGTTATGTTTTCTGATCCATCCCCCCACTCTGTGCCTTTTGATGGGTGAGTTTAAGCCATTGACGTTTATTGATATTATGGATTTAATGTATTGTAGTGCTATTGTTCAAAAAAATTTTTTTTTGTTTGCTTTGATATATTGCATGTATTATAGTGATGTTCTTGTTTATAGGAGGTCTTTTAGAACCTCTTTCAGGGCCGGTTTGGTGATGGTTGCCTCCTTTAACTGTTGTTTGTCTAAGAAGGTTTTGATCCCTCCATCTAGTTTGAATGAAAGTCTAGCAGGATATATTATCCTTGGTTGAAGCCCTTTTTCATTCAGGGCTCAATAGATATCTTGCCATTCCTTTCTGGCTTTTAGAGTTTGAGTGGAGAAGTCTGCAGATAATCTTATGGGTTTTCCTGTTTATGTGACTTTTTGTTTCTCTCTTGCAGCCTTTAGGATCCTTTGTTTATCCTAACTTCTTCTCATTCTGACTATGATGTGTCTTGGTGTCTTCAGTACTATAATAATTTTATAAGCTGCTTGTGAGGCTTCCCCTCTTGTTAGGCCTCCCCCTCCAGGTAGAATTGGGAGTTTGAACATGGGTCCTTGTTCATGATAATGATGTGCTCGATTGGGTGCACCACCACCCAGCCTCAGACACAGACTTTCATGTCTGAAGTATTTGAGGTCCCAGGTTTATTCACAGCACCACCATCAGTTAGAACTGATCAGTGCTCCGATAAAAATATCGTATGAATCTTATGGCCAATGTGAATGAAGAAGATTGCTAGAAAACATAGTTGTGTATATTGTGTTTAATATAATCCAAATCAAAACTATCCAAATCAGCACAAGCCTGTCAATCCTTTTATGAACATATTGCTTCATCTAGGAACTTTCTGCATAGAAAGCTTTATACTATCATTTATTCAATTTGATTTTGAATACTTACTATGTATCAACCTCTATTTTAGGCATAGGAGTAGGATGAAAAACAAAAATTCCTGACATGATGGAGCTTATGTTCTCATGGGGGAGACAAATTAAAAACATAGATTAGTGTTGTGGGGTATCTTCCTATAGAAAGGCTCCATTGGGAGTCCCTTGAGTACACCTGATGGACAGGTTGTTCCTGGCAGGGTGATAATTTAATATCCTAGTTATAGGCTTAATTGTAAGAGCAGACATCAATCTGTTTGCAGCTGAAAGGACTTTTCTGCAGACCAGATAGAATTGCTTCTCTGAGCATGACTAGGTAGTGACTGCCATGAGCTAAGAATCAATCTGTCCTCATCATGTTGTTGCTATAATGAAAGCACACCAGGCCCACTGTGCCATGTCCGTTTAACTCATATCACATCCAGTTGGGATCTGACTAAATATGGAAAGGGGATGGAGTCAGTTTGTGGGACCAGAGATATACTTGTGCCAGCTTTGGACAAGCCCACCCCTATTTCCCTGCCCTGACTCACTTCACATAGATATCCCCTCTGCTCATCTTTTGTGGGAATGTTGAATTTAAGAATGATCTTAAATCCCCTGTCCTGTTGTATGACCCACCATAAAGCTCCTGAGAGGTTAAACTGATGACTGGTTTTCCTGACCTGGCTCTATCTAGATAAGAACTCAAAGGTTCCTTTTCAACTGACAACATTTGTGACACATACCAGTTTGTTAGAGATAGGTGTTTTGAGTGGGGGGGGGGAAGCAAAGTGGAGATAGATAGAGATACTGGTGTAGGGGCAGGGCTTTAATTTCAAGAACATCATGAGACCTTGTTGGTGGGTGGGGGAGATAGCATAGTCTCTTAATCAAAGAGACTCTCATGCCTGAGGCACCAAAGTCCTAGGTTCAATCTCCTACAACACCATAAGTCAGAGCTGAGCAGTGCTCTGGTAAAAAAAAAAAAAAAAAAAAAAAAAAAAAGGCCTTGCTGGTAAGGTGATATTTGAGCCACCATGGAAGGGGGCAGGACAAGAGTTATGATGATGGAGGGAAGTGCTGAAAACACCGTAGTTTTAGAAGAGCTCCTTGGGATGGCTCCTTTGGTTTGACACCTACATTCCTTTGGTACTGTATCTCTGGTGTAAGGTCAGAGGTCCTCTGAGTTTTCCAAGTCTAGGCAGAAGTAGTGAGACTTGCAGGCAATCCTGACAACAAGGAAGTCTGACACAATAGGTTGGCCTTTTTCTTCTAAGGAAATTCTGTTGTTTCAGTTTTTTGGAACAAAATCATGTGTTGCCTCCAAGTTGTCTTTTTTTTTTTTTTAATTTATTATTTGAGAAATTGAGAGGAGAGGTGGAGATATATAGAGAGAGACAGAGAGATACCTGAAGCTCTACTTCACCACTTGTGAAGATTTCCCTTGCAGGTGGGGACCAGGGGCTTGAACCCAGGTCCTTGCGCACTGTAATGTGTGTGGTTAGCGTGGTATGCCAGGCAGTGGCCCCCAAGTAGTCTGTTTATTGTGAAGATTAGCCAACTCTGATAGGGAGGTTCTTTACACAGGACTGTTCTCATGTCTGATGACAATTCAGGGCTTCCTTCAAGTGTCCGCAGTTTTCTTTTTCTTTTCTTTCCCTCCAGTGTTATTGCTGGGGCTTGGTGCCTGCACTAAGAATCTACTGCTCCTAGAGGCCATTTTTCCCATTTTGTTGTTGTTATTGTTGCCATTGCTTTTGTTTTTGGATAGGACGGAGAGAAATTGAGAGAGGAGAAGAAGACAGACAGAGGTGGAGAGAAAGATAGACATCTACATACCTACTTCACCTCCATGAAGCAACTTTCCCCCACCCCCCTACAGGTAGGGAGGTGGGGACTCAAACCAGGATCCTTGGATCCTTGAGTCTTCCTTGCGCGTCACGCCATGTGAGCTTAACCCACTGTACCACCACCCGGCCCCCAGTATCCTCAGCTTTGACAGTTCTCTAGGAAGACTCAATTCCTTTTGAAAGGTTATATTCATGATTAAGGTTTATAACACATCGACTAAGAGGAAAGGTGTAGGATTCCAGAGAGGTCTAGATGCCCAGTTTCAGTTGTCCCTCCCTCCACCCCCACCCCCATGGAGATATCCACAGTCATTGCTGTTGTTTCTGTCATTGGGACTTCACTGCTTCAGGTCGACTTTTTCAGATAGAGAAAGCTGTAGACAGAAAAACAGAGACTGTTAGAAAAAGACACCACAGCAGCAAATCTTTGCCTAGTGTAGTGAGGGTCAAGCTTGAATCTGGGTCATGCACACAACAAAGCAGGTGCCCACCCAGGTGAGCTATCCCTTGGCCTGAGACGTGGCTCATCTCAGCTCCTACCAGAATATGCACAGAGTACTACCAGTCAGTGAACTACTTAGAGCTTAGGGGTCCGTCGTTTTGTTGGGCTGAAATCATACATTGTATACATGGTTGTCTTCAGTGTCCAGCCATTCTGAAGAGAAGGGACTGATGCCTGATCTAGTTCCTGCAAGCAGTGGTCTGTCATAAATCACATTGTTAGGCTATCTGTTGATCAATACCTCCAGACAAGCAAAGAGACTATTAGGTTTGAAATTCCAGGAGTAGTGCAATCACCTCAAAGCGCCAGGCAAAATCTAGGCCTCACTTTTGGGTAAGGTTAACCCTCCACTGCACAGCTTGTGACATATAATTATTTTTCTCTTAAGCATTTGTTTTCAAAGCATTACTCAGAACTGCTCTTTATTAAAACTCCACAGGATAGGTAAAGAAGCAGAAATAGCTGGAGGGCTCTTCATCTGCATACACAAGGGAACCATATATTTCACAATGCATCTTAAAAATTTTTTTCCTAATAAATATATAATAGACTTCCTTAAATAACATTTTCCTCATTGTCTGTTATCCCACTTTGGGGGCAAGTAAGAAAATATGATTCATGGAAAAATATGTATATATTCTGCACAAATCATTGAAGATAAGTAAACTAATATCACATAGATTTAAATGTTTACTGGTTTGTGTCAGTGTCTGGTTATACAATGAATAATTCATATCAAACTAGTAGAATGTAACATTTACATAAAATAATACTTTGCAAATTTATGGTAAGTACTAATTACTTGCCTTATTTGCCATGACTATGATATTAAATATTCATAAAAATGTGATTATTTCTTTGATTTGGCAGGCATTTAGATTTCTCTACAGCTTTTCACACTGCTAATTTTAATCCAGTAAATTATCTGGAAGAAAACAGTATGCAGCCTAAAAACTGTTCAAAATTCACTCCAACATTGAGCACATTATGGACGTAATGATCCATTACAACCAAACTCCAAGAAGGTCTTAGAAGAAAACTGAGAATTAAACAAAGAAATATGGAGGCTATCACCATGATTTGTCAGATAGGTTTATTAGGAGATTTTTATTACATATACTTTGGACAACCTTTAAAACACTATCCTGATACATCCATTTTGAGAGGCTTTGCTCCTGCCAGGGGCCAGTTTAAGACAATTTACCAGGACCCTGCCAGTGTTCATTTCCCAGCTTGATGCTCAGTGAAATTATTTGTGAGACACGTTAATGTAAGAACCTGGACTACGGACAGATACCTTAGACGTGTGTTCCTTGTGGCGCCAGAGGGGCCTTCTTCTTTCCTTACTGCTGCTGTCTGAGTTAGGGGCTCTCATTTATTAATACAAAACCAGGATTCTATCATGATACAGGACTTTTGTCAGGATACTAGACTGCACGACGTGAGTGTTTTATATTTTGTTAAGTTATAATTATTCTGGCAATTATTTGCCTGCTTTTATTGGTCCAGTTAGCACAAAATAAAGCTCTCTTATGCATATTGAGAATTCTGTGGTCCAGAACGTCAGGGAGAGAGAGAAGGGTGATTGTTAGGATCAAAAGTTTTTTGGACATCAAAGGAAAATGGAAGTGGGGGGAGAAGAAGGTGACATGATCCTTAAGTGTCATCAGAAAATAGATGGAGAGTGCAGAGAGGAATCAAACATGGAGCATTTCTTGTTTATATTATGGCTTCTGTCACGAAATCTCTGAAACAAAGAGTATGTAAACCCCATTTTCCTTCAAAAGCTCCTATTTGGGGTCTGGGCGGTAGCGCACTGGTTTAAGCATCATAGTGTGAAGTGCAAGGACCCAGTTCCAGCTCCTGGCTCCCCACCTGCGGGGGGAGGGGGTGCTTCACAATCAGCAAGGCAGGTTTTCAGGTGTCTATCTTACTCTCCCCCTCTGGCTTCCTCTCCTCTCTCAGTTTCTCTCTGTCCTGTCCAACAACAACAGCAGCAACAACAATGGGAAAAGATGGTCTCCAGGAGCAGTGGATTCATAGTGTAGGCTCTGTGCAGCCCAACAATAACCCTGGAGGCAAAAAGAAAAAAAAAAGCTAGTATTCAACATGGTACATTTTATTAATTAACTATCTAAGTCTAGAACTGGAAAGCACTATCAACTTTATTTATAGTTGACTTTGGAAGGTCCGTGGATCAGATCAACACCATGATAGTGTATCAAAACAAAACAAAAGGTAACTGAAAAGTAATGCCTTTTTTTTTTTTTGTATAAACTCAAACATTGAAAATTAATAACCTAATACTGTTAGAGGACAGAGAATCTTTGTTGTGGCCTAGAGATACAATAGGACAGAAGATGAAGTCTTTTTTTTTTTCTTTTTCACAAATCTGAATGAAAAATACGTACACTGAAAATGTTAAAGGGTTTTACTTTCTAAATTCTATTCATTGAGAAGCCGATGGGTGTCTCATTTGGTAGAGTGTACATGTTATCATGTATGAGGAAGCAGGTTAAAGCTTCTGGTCCCCACCAGCAGAAGAAGGCTTCACGGGTGGTGAGAGGTTGCTGTAGGGTCTATCCTTGTGTCTCTTTACCTCTCTATTTCTCACTGCCTCTCCCCTCTATCAAAAAATAAAAAGAAAGAAAGAAGATAAAAGGAAAGGAAAGGGGAACAATTTTCCCTTTTCCTGATATGGTAAAACTCCATGTTTAATACCATAGCACCAATGCTCTTCCACCATAGTCTACTGGACTCCCTCTACCTTTATAACCCTCTTTTCCTTCCTTTTTGATGGTCCCAGTGTTGTGATCATAGTTTGTGAACTTTTTTCTTTTGTACTTTGCCCCCTGCTTGTAGGATAAATTCACTACTCCTGAATATATATATATATATTTCTTTTGATAGTATAGAGGGAAATTGAAAGGGGAGGGGGAGACAGGGGAGAAAGAAAGACACCAGCAGCACTCTTTCACCACTCTTGAAACTCCAACCCTGCAGGTGGGGCCTTGAATCCTGTTCTTTGCCCATAGTAACATGTTCTCTAGAAGGTGTTCTACCACCTACCTGCTAATCTTCTTTAAGGATTTATTTACTAGAGAGAGAGAGGGAGAGGGAGAGGGAGAGGGAGAGAGAGAAAACACCAGAAATTGCTCTGGTACATATGATACTGGAATCAAACTTGGGACTTCCTTTTTTATTTTAAACTTAAAAAATTTTAAATTATATTTATTTATTTATTTATTGGATAGAGGCAGCCAGAAATTGAGAGGGAAGGGGGTGATAGAGAGGGAGAGACACAGAGAAATACCTGCAGCCCCACTTTACCACTCACAAAACTTTCCCCCTGCAGGTGGGGACTGGGGGGCTCGAACCCGGGTCCTTGCGCACTATAATGTGTGTACTCAACCAGGTGCGCCACCACCCAGCCCAGGGACTTCCTTCTTGAGTGTCTAAAGCTTAATTCATTGTGCTACTTCCTTGGCCACTATACTACAACTTAATTCATGTGTCTTACTCCATTGGACACTTAGATTGATTCCATGTCTTGGCTATTGTAAATAATGATGCAATGAACATACCTTCTTAGATTCGGGTTTTTGTGACAGAAATCTAGGAATAGACTTGCTGAATCCTGTGGTAGTATTCATTTTCTGAGAATCCATCATAATGTCTTCCACAGAGACTGAAACTATTTAAACCCCACTGATAATGTACAGAGTTTCTTTTCCTTGGTGGGGGTAGATAGCGTAGTGGTTATGTAAAGAGACTTTCATGCCTGAGGCTCCAAAGTCCCAGGTTCAATGCCCTGCACCACCAATAGCTAGAGTTGAACAGTGCTCTGGTAAAAAAAAATAATAATAATACAGCAGAGTTTATTTTCCTCCATACCCTTATCAGCACGTGTTCAAGAAAGCTTTTCAGTGAGCCTGCTTTTGGAGTTAACCAGTGCTCCTGTACTAGATGGACATCAGTTTGCCAGAAGGAAGATAACTTGGTTTATTTGTGATAGAGGCATGGGGTGAAACAAAGGTATTTACCTCATAGGTTTGTTGTGAGATTATGCTGAAAATATTCACATAAGATACAGGATATTTCCCGACAGGTGGTAAGTCCTCAGTATCTGCTAACATTATTATGACTAATATGTATAATAACCTAAAATGCATCAAGATTAGTTAGTTGAATATATAGTTTATGTAAAGAAGACTTTCAGATATTTGCTGAGGTGTTATTTTATTTTATTTTGAGTTAAAAAACCAGCATATTCTGACTTAAAATCAGTGAGCGCCACTCTGGACCATCCAACTCATCTTCAGTATGAGGAGGGTGAGATTCAAGGTAAATTTCAGTTCCAGAACACTTGAAATTTGGATTACTCTGTGTTTGTGTTGCATTTGAAGTTCTTTATCTGCGATCCATGAGAGTCTAGCTCTGTTGCTGGGAGACTCTTTTTTTTTTTAAAAACAAAAAACCAAAACCTTGTGATTCATAGTGCGATTACAAGGTATAGTTCACCCAACACCAAAGTTCTGTGTCCGTACCATCTCAACCATAACCACTGTAGTTCTCAAAAAGTCTTAGAGGCAGTTTGTTTGTTTCTCTTTTTTTTGGGGGGGGGGCAGGCGGGGGCAGGTTCATGTGTGTCAGTTCTCTAGGTTACAGATCTAAGTGAAACCAACCAAATACTGTCTTTCATATCTTTACTTATTTTGCTAAGCATTATCACCTCTAGTTCTGTCCATTTGCCCCTAAAGGATATAATATTATCTTTTTTATTGCAGAGTTGTATTCCACAGAGCATATATTCTTATAACTTCATTAGCCAGTTATCTGTTGATGACTATTTAGGCTGCTTCCACTCTTTGGCAATTATAAATAATGCAGTTATGAACATAAGGGTGTATATATCCCTCTGAATTAGTGTTGGTGCATTCTTTGGACAAATGCCATAGAGTGTATTGCTAGATCCTAATAAGATAATTCCATTTTTGTTTGTTTAAGGACTCTCTATATAGTCTTCAAGGGGTTTGCATCAGTTTGCATTCATAGGCTCTTTAAGGCACACGAGAACATCTGCAAATTGGATGCAAAAATTGTATCCATATTTCTGGACGGAAGTTCCATAACTTGATCACTTGTATTAGCTTTTTCTGGCAAATCATTTCCCAGTGATTTTGCATGCAATAGTGTTCAGCTGATCATTTTCCAAATGATGCTTTTTAACTATAGACACCTCATCCTTTCCTATAGGATCGTTAGTTTGAGCCCTAGGTACCAGATTTTTATACTTACAACAAATGTTGTAATCATGCTGTATAATCATGTTATGTATCCCTAATTTTGCTACATTGAAATAATTTTAAATCCTTGTTTTGTCATTCAGTATATTTTTATGACACTCCTAATTTCTTTTAAATCATGCATTTTATAGTCATGCATTTAAATATGTATGGAAAATCCTGTGTTCATTCAAAATTATTTATTCTTTTTGAAAATAATGTATTTAGGCTTAATAAACTTTCTTGGCACCAAACACCATAATCATCTTCTTGACAAAATAGAAATGATATTTACAGATCAATCTTTGAGTTCCTTCTTATAATGTTGAACTGATGAATTAGGGAGAAGCAAGAATAGATTAAAATATGTTATTTCATCTTAGCCAAAGTCTTCTTGTGTCATTGTTTTGAAAATTAGCAATGATACATGAATATAATTTGCCTAAATTGAGGCTATAAAAATAATGCAAGGAACGTAGTGGAGTGTGAAACTATTCTGACCCAATTTTTACTTCCCTAACAAACCCACACAGAGTTCTCAGAAAATCTGCTGCAAGATGTTACTGTATAAAATAACTATGTATATGTTAACTCCACCCACACCTCTCTCTACCTATGTTGCTAGCCACACTACTTAAAAACAAACAAAAAAAATCCCATAAACTGCAGTCTTCCTTGCTTTCTCTGAAGTCTGTGCACCACCTACTGAAATACGGTTCCATCAGTCTATGACTGTAAACTTCATGTATACCTGCTTACCAGGTTTGAGAAACAAGGGCTAAATTTGCCTTGAAATTAACGGTGGGGTCTGATGGGGCATCTCTCGTCGTTGGTGCTAATCTCAGAAGTGGAGCCTGTGCTTTCAGAAAAACAGAATAGTCATATCTTAAAGGTGAAAAAAAAATCTAATTTATAAAGAAAATAAAACCAGATACAATTTATTTCACCCTCCACTCGTCTGCACCCCGGAGCTGCCACCACCACCGTCAGTATGATGTGTTTCACTGTTAGTACTATATGTTTTTTTCTTGACAAGGACTGGATTCTCCAGGAGTACCCTGTTACCATTCCAGTGGGCGGACTGCAGAGAGCCTGAGAGGAGGGTAGATTCTGGGAAAACCAAAGGAAAGTGGCACACAGGAAGTCAGAGCAGTTCATGGTGGCTGCGAGCAGCTGTAGGCACCATCTGACTGATCCGAGCTTGTCCTCTGAGCTGCCTCAACAATATGTGGAGCTTACTGGAGATCCAGGCCCGGCTGCCGAGTGTCATTTTCCGTAAAAGAACTGACTGAATTGGCACTGGTTTTGTCTTGGGCAAATGAACCAAGTGGAGCAAGTGCGGCCTTCATTTACCCAAAGTCTCTAAGAAGGAACACAAAGGGAGGGAGGAGATGGCTTCCTTTGTTAACATGGAGATAACTTTGTTTGCCTATGTTAATTTAAAGGGAAAACCCAAGCTATCAGACATCTGGTTTTTAAAAATCAAATCTGTGCCCTGTACTCAGAATTTTTCCATTAATTGGGACATAATTAAAAGCATAAACAATGAAAAAATGGGTGTGTGTGTGTGTGTGTGTGTGAAGGAATCAACAAGATACTGTTTTCACTTCTGGTGAAGAATGGAAATAGTTCAGGTTCTCACCCTACCTGTGGTCAAGCTGGTTCTTTTCCATGTCTGAAACACTTCACTTTTGCTTTGCAGATGGTACAGTTGACTAATGCTGCCATCCCTTCCTGAGTCCAATACTGCAGGATGAAGAGAGGTCAGCTCTCTGGAGTCTGGGATAATTTTTCTGACAGTGCTGAGAGCATTATCCTGGGCAGCTCGAAATATGTGATGTCTAGAAACAGTGGGAATAGTACTTATTATAGCTTCTGTGCATATTAAGCGAGCTTTTAACTGTTTAATTGAGAGGTCTTACTCTTTAAATGTCACTGTCTAGTCACCACTTTGCTTTGGGGAAAGAAAAAAAATGTAAGAATTTAAAGAAAAGACAGCCACTAGTCCATAGGTACCCACGGACACATTAGAGTTTTAGGAATAAAGGACTTAGGAGAGTGTAAAATGGATCAGAGACTCTTGACACACCTTTCACTCATTGTTTATGGGAGAAGAGTTTTGGAAAATTAGCATAGACTTTCAGTGTATTAGTTACTTAGGGCTACCACAGCAAAACAAGGTAGTTTAAAGTGATAGAAATTTATTATCTTATAGTTTTGGAGGCTGCAAGTCCCAAATCTGCTTGGGGAGATAGCATAATGGGTATACAAAGAGACTCTCATGCTGAGGCGTCAGAATTCCAGGTTCAATCCCACGTACCACCATCAACCAGACCTGAACAGTGAGTGCTCTGATAAAGAAAAAAAAAATCGAAATATCAAACTAAATATCAAAATCAAGGTGTTGCTAGAGTCATGGTCCCTCAGAATTTCCAAAGGGGGAGTTTTCCTCACCTTCCCAGCTTTCTGCAACTTTCACTGCTCCTTGGCGTGTGGCAACGTAACTAGTATTCAAATGTCTTCACAAGGCCTTGTTCCTGTGTCTCCATGGTTTCACTTGACTGTTCTTTTTCTTGAAAATATTTATTTATTTTATTATGAGCAAGGGAATGAGGGCACAAAGTGAGACAAAGAACCAGAGCCCTCATCAGCTATGACATAGGGTAGTGCCAGGAATTGAACCTGTAGCCTCTGGAGCCTCATGTATGTGCTAAGATATCTCCCCAGGTCTGTACCTCTGTCTTCTTTTTATAGAGACACAATCATATTGAAGTAAGGGTCCATCCTGTTCTAGTGTGATCTCAATCCTAATTTAATTATACTTGCAATGACCCTATTTTGAAATAAAGTTGTAATATGATGCCAAGTTTTAATATGATGCCAAGGGTTAGAATTTTAACATCTATTTTGGGGTAGGGTGCAGTTCAATCTCTAAGATAAAATAAACCAAGGTAACTCAAGGAAAATTAAGGCATAAACCAAGGGGTCAGGTGGTGGCACAGTTCCTTAAGTGCACATGTTACTATGTACAAGGACCTGAGTTCAAGTCTCTGGTTCCCACCTGCAGGGGGAAAGCTTCACAAGCAGTGAAGTGGTGTTGCAGGTGTCTCTTTTTCTCTCTCCCTTCCCTCTCAATTTCTCTTTGTCCTATAAAAATAAATACATAAAGTTAAAAAAAAAAAAACAAGAAACTTGAGGGAGACAAGGTGTTGGCAAAGATTTAGGTACCAGCGCCGGCTCTTGCCCCGAATGGGGGAGGCTTCAGGAGTGGTGAAGCAGGTCTGCGGGTGTTTCTTTTTCTCTCTCCCTTTCCTCTCAATTTCTCTCTGTCCTTTATAATAAAAAGTAAGAAAGTAAGGGAGAGAGGAAAAAGAGAAAAAAGAAAAGAAAAATGCCTTTCAGGAGCCGTGGACTCATTGAGTCATGTAAGCACCAAGTCCCAGTGATAACCCTGGTGTATTAAAAAAAAGGAAAGACCTACAGGAAATTTAAATTTATTACTCTCTTCATTTATTTTTTAATTATTATTATTATTATTTTATAAAAAGGAGACATTGACAAAACCATAGGATAAGAAAGGTACAACTTCACACAATTCCTACTACCAGCTTTCCATATCCCACCCCCTCCCCTGATAGCTTTCCTATTCTTTATCCCTCTGGGAGCATGGACCTAGGGTCATTGTGGGATGCAGAAGGTGGAAGGTCTGGCTTCTGTAATTGCTTCCCCGCTGAACATGGGTGTTGACTCCTCAATCCATACACCCAGCCTGCCTCTCTCTTTCCCTAGTAGGGTGGGGCTCTGGGGAAGTGGAGCTCCAAAAAACATTGGTGGGTTTGTCTGTCCAGGGAAGTCTGGTGGGCATCATAGCATCTGGAACCTGGGGGCTGAAAAGAGAGTTAACTTACAAAGCCAAATAAATTGTTGACCAATCATGACCCTAAAGGCTGGAATAATGCAGATGAAGAGTTGGGGGTGGGGTCCTCCCTTTTGTAGATAGCTAGTAAGCATATTTTAGTTAAATTCCAAAGGCTCTGTGGCTATGCTACTTTTTGTATTTTTATTTTCCATGAGCATGAAATCTGATATGCAGGTGGATCCAAGTTATTGTCTAGGGAGGTGATGTCATGGCTGGAAAAAGAACCAGAAAGCTGGATCAGGGAAGAGAGTAGCTCCCAAATATGGGAAAGGGGTATAAATATTGTTGACTGTGAACCACATCATTTTGATTTGGTCTGGGGCCCATATCCAGTTTAGGAGCCTGTGTGACCTCTGCATCCCTGTAGATCTGAGCTCACATTCTGTGGTCATGAGTAGGAACATTCCAAGCTGCCCCAATATTGACCCATCTTCCTCAGGTGTAGCATAGAGTATGTTGTCTAGCCTCCCTTTGGAGGATGGAACATTCTCTACTGTTGTTGATCCAAGTTGAGGGCAAGGTCCTGTGGGGGGCCCACAAAGGAGTCTATTTTGTTGCTCCTGATAGAGATGGCCAGTAACAATAGAGAGAGGGATTTATTTGAGGTCTAGGCCTATCATGTCAGTTTGGGAATCTCAGGTCCCTCCGAGTAGAACCCCAGCTGATGGGGTGGCCTGATGTTGACTAAAGAGTCATCATTAACCTATGCCAGTCTCTTGCCCTTATTCAGCTTTTGCAGTCCTTGCTTTGCTAAGATTAGCTTTGGAGTGAGTGAGAGAAGTGTAATAGGAAGTAGGTGAGGAGTGTATCTAAGTCTAATTAGATACTACTTCATTAGGAACTTTATACTGACTTACTGCAGACTATTGTGTACTTTTGCTTTCAGGTAAATGTTTTGCCTTAGTTTATGGATACATGTGAACATATGCTGTATCTCACAGGACTGGTCTATATCTAGGTTTTGGGACTTTGTTAGAAAGTGAACCTCCTGGAATGGAATTAAAGAATCCTATGAAAGGAATGGTCTCACCCAAGTAATGAAGCTGAAGGGTTGACATCCCACACCTGAAGTCTCTGGACACAGTCTGAAGTGAAGCATGCTGAGGTGGTACTTGTTGCGTTGATGAGGTTGGGATCAGCGGATGCAATATTATTTGGTATGAATTGAGAGAAGCATGCTGGAAAGTGAGCCCAACCCCAGAGGTTCCAGGACTGGGGAAAATATAGGCTCTATAGAGGAAATGTGAGGTTCCTGCTGTTTTAGGATTCAAGAAGACAATAGATAGGTATGGTTATGATCACATTATTTGGTAATTGGATTAACTTTGAAAAATCCCTTTGTTAGGATTTGCTGTCTCATACCCAACATCACCATAATTTATGTCCTTTGACATTATTTGTATATAGCTGTGCCACTGGTTGCTTCTGTTCTCCCTGGTCTAGGCTTTTGAGAGAGTCAACATATCAAAGATTCAGCCTATGTATTAAAAAAACCCAGTCTGTGCTTTAAAAATTCTGAGACATACAATCAATTTCCTCTCTCATATTAATTAAATAGTGATTTATATGACTAAAAATTAATAGGAGTGTACATAAACACCATTCCCACCACCAAAAACTGTGTCCCATCCAACCCCCCCCAATTTCCCCCCCCCCTGCCCTGGGAAGCTGAATATTTTTTTTTAAGTGGTTAGGGGGTGAGGCAAGCTAGAGTGGGATAGGTGATGTGAGGAGGGATGCTGCCATGAGATTTGTCAGCACCAGCTACTGGCAGGAATTGATTTTTTAGAGATATTAGGAACAACAGAACTAGGGCAGTGTTAGAATCAGCAAGAACTGAGAGTTAAAGTCATGACAAGGCAGAGTTGGTGGCACAGTGTATTTTCTTGGCTCTGGTGAATTACAAAACTCTTTGCAATGATATTCTGTTACCCAGGGAAAATGCCTTTATGATCCATGATATATATATGCATATATATATATATGCATATATATATTAAAGATAATGAAGCCTACATTCAGTCAAAAGTAAATACGAAGCCCTTGCCCAGTGTCAACTGCTCTATTTTGGATATACAACAGTAACTTAAAGATACTTACATGTGGTGCAAGAAGCATAACACAAGTGGTTTGAGAGTAAGGCTTTATGATTTATGGAAGTTATCATATCAGGACTCCAAGTGTATTATTACCATTTTTCTCTCTTAATCTGGGACCCTTTGAGAAGGCAGATAACACAACTGTAGTTGGACTTGTTCTCAACATGTTAATGATTAGAAAATGAGATCTTTTGGGTGCTGGGCAGTGGCACACTCAGTTAAGTGCACATATTATCAAGCACAAGGACTTGGGTTTGAGTCCCTGCTCCCTACCTGCGGGTGGTCCGATTAACAAGTGGTGAAGCAAATCTGCAGGTTTCTATCTTTCTCTCTCCCTCTCTATCTCCTTGTCTTCTCTCAATTTCTCTCTGTCCTATCTCATAATAATAAAATATTAGAAAAAAGGAAAAAAATGGCCATCAGGAGCAGTGGATTTGTAGTGTTGGCACCAAGCCCCAGTGATATTTCTTACTGCTATGGATAAAATGGATAGCTCCACATAGTATCTTGAACAAACAAATGCTTATATATATTTTTATTTATAAAAAGGAAACACTGACAAAACCATAGGATAAGAGGGGTACAACTCCACACAGTTCCCACCACCAGCTCTCCATATGCCATCCTCCCCTGATAGCTTTCCTATTCTTTTATTTTTTATTTTTTTTTTCCTCCAGGGTTATTGCTGGGCTCGGTGCCTGCACCATGAATCCACTGCTCCTGGAGGCCATTTTTCCCCCTTTTTGTTGCCCTAGTTGTTGCAGCCTCGTTGCGGTTATCATTGCCATTGTTGACGTTGCTTTGTTGTTGGATAGGACAGAGAGAAATGGAGAGAGGAGGGGAAGACAGAGAGAGAGGGGAGAGAAAGATAGACACCTGCAGACCTGCTTCACCGCCTGTGAAGTGACTCCCCTGCAGGTGGGGAGCCGGGGGCTTGAACCGGGATCCTTACGCTGGTCCCTGCGCTTTGCGCCACGTGCGCTTAACCCACTGCGCCACCGCCCGACCCCCAGCTTTCCTATTCTTTATCCCTCTGGTAGTATGGACCCAGGGTCATTATGGGGTGCAGAAGGTGGAAGGTCTGGCTTCTGTAATTGCTTCCCTGCTTACAGCCAAGAGAAGCAGCATCAGTGAAACTCAGCAACAAGTATACATTTTTAAGATAAAAGAAATAGAAAAAAAATATGGTGTTAATAATTGAGTTCCTAAGACTGTATCATCCTGGGACCCTAGTGATGCCACGTTCACATCTTCTGCAGAGTCAGGCAAGGACTACACAGGAAGGTGCTAATGTCATCTGCACAAGGTTGTACAGTGAATGGTAGAGTGTACAAAGACTCAGACCTCCTTTTGTCTGACTTCAAAATCTGTATGCCCACTGCCTGTGCTTTAGGAACTGATGACTAAAGAAGAGCAGAACTTTTCAGGGTTGTGCAAACAACATGAGCAGAAGTGAAAAACAGTCTGTCCAGAAATGTCCTTATTGGCTGATAGCTCTGTGCTGGGCACCTCTAGAAGATTAACTTGTGTGTTTGCTTATGAATTTATTACACAGCCCCTTTGTTATATGATCCCTTCTCACAAAAAATATTGTTGCAGAGTATTTTGTCTCTTTTTTCTTACAGTAGAAGAAACTGAAACTGAAAGCTTTAGTTTAAATGGTTTTCCAAAGGGAATATAGATGGTATTACTGGACTTAGGCTTCACACAATGAAATGGTTAAATGAAAAATGGCAATCATTTTGAATTACCCAGAACTGAAGCACCTTGTTAGCAAGCATGAGAGATAAAATTGGAAATGTGTGGGCAATTGATGGAGGGCTCTGAACATAAGCCTGAAGACTATATCTACAGCAGTGATATTACCAAGCAACTGCGGGCTTTGAGCAGCTGGGTTAAGTGATGAAAACAATATTGAAGAAGAGGAACCCAACATTTGGGGGGGGGGGTATAAAATAGAGTCAGGGAAACCAGCCAGGAGGTTTTTTTTTTTTTCACGGTAAATGATGTATAAGTTGCAATGTATCTTCTGTGTGTGCGTGCATGTGTGCGTATGTTTGTGTAAACACACAATATGGAAAAGAAAAGAAAGTTTGGTTTCTTTATGCTTTGTCTCATTTCAAAGAAGACTTTGAGGTAGTTTGTAAGAATCTATGAAATAAAGCAGAGCAATACAAATGAGCTAAATAAGAAAAATGTAAAAATAATGAGTAATAGCATAGACCCATGGTCAATGAGTTCCAGTTATGGATGGCATAGTGTTCATCTATAAAGTAATGCAATAAAGGAATAAGTCTATACAGTCTAGGAATACAACTCTGCTCCTTTGACTTAATGTAGGGGTGGGTTTTGAAAGATGTAGAGAAGTTTGGAGGTTACATACTCTTTAGGCAATCCAAATCTTTCACAACTTTTGATAACTGTTATATAGACTGTTATATAGTACGTTTAAGTAATAGGATATTTCAAAGTTAACCCAATTACCAAATAATGTGATTTTAACAATATCTGTTGTCTTCTTGAACCCTAAAACAGCAGAAACCTCACATTTACTCTATAGAGTCTATATTTTCCCCAGTCCTGGAACCTCTGGGGTTGGGCTCACTTTCCGGCATGCTTCTCTCAATTCATACCAAATAATATTGCATCCGCTGATCCCAACCTAATCAACGCAACAAGTACCACCTCAGCATGCTTCACTTCAGACTGTGTCCAGAGACTTCAGGTGTGGGATGTCAACCCTTCAGCTTCATTACTTGGGTGAGACCTTCCCTTTCTTTTTTTTTTTTTTTTTTAATTTTTTATTTAAGAAAGGATTAATGAACAAAAACATAAGGTAGGAGGGGTACAACTCCACACAATTCCCACCACCCAATCTCCATATCCCACCCCCTCCCATGATAGCTTTCCCATTCTCTAGCCCTCTGGGAGCATGGACCCAGGGTCATTGAGGGTTGCAGAAGGTAGAAGGTCTGGCTTCTGTAATTGCTTCCCCTCTGAACATGGGCGTTGACTGGTCGGTCCATACTCCCAGTCTGCCTCTCTCTTTCCCTAGTAAGGTGTGTCTCTGGGGAAGCAGAGCTCCAGGACACATTGGTGGGGTCTTCAATCCAGGGAAGCCTGGCCAGCATCCTGGTGGCATCTGGAACCTGGTGACAGAAAAGAGAGTTAACATACGAAGCCAAACAATTTGTTGAGCAATCATGGATCCCAAGCTTGGAATAGTGGAGAGGAAGTGTTAGGGAGGTACTCACTGCAAACTCTAATGTACTTCTGCTTTCAGGTATCTATTTTGCAGTAGTTTATGGATACATGTGAACATAAGCTCTCTCTCACAGAAACTGGTGTATATCTAGGTTATGGGACTTTGTTAGAAAGTGAACTACCTGAGATGAAATTAGAGTGTACTATAAAAGGAAAGGTCTCACCGGAGTAATGAAGCCGAAGGGTTGTCATTCCATATGTGAAGTCTCTGGACACAGTCTGAGGTGAAGCATGTTAAGGTGGCAATTGTTGCGTTGGTTAGGTCGTGATCGGCGGATGCAATATTATTTGGTTTGGATTGGGAGACGCATATGTGAAAGTGGGCCCTGTCCAAGGGTTCCAGGACTGGGGGAAGTAGGGGCTCTATAGTGGAGATGTGAGGTTCCTGCTGTCTTAGGGTTCAAAAAGACAATCAATAGTTAATGTTATCATTACATTATTTGGTAATTGGGTTAACTTTGAAAAGTCCTTTTGTTATGGTTTGCTGTACAGCATCCAGTATCTTGTATATAGCTGTGCTATTGGATGCTTCTAATCTACTTGGTCTAGGCTTTTGAGAGAGTCCGCATATCAAATACACAGCCTATATATTAAAAAGATTCAGTTTGTGTTTTGAGAAACTTTGAGACATACAACTGATTTTCCCCCTCTCATATTAATTAAATACTGATTTATATGTCTACATTTTGCTAGGAGTGTACATAAACACCATTCCCACCACCAAAAGATTGTAACCCATCCCTCCCACCCACTCCCACCCACTCCCACCCCCCACTGGCCCAGGAAGATGCATGTCTACCCTCACCACAGGGTTTTTACTTTGGTGCCCTACTTACAATTTGATCAGGTCCTGCTTTTAGTTTCTCTTTCAGATCTTCTTACTCAACTTCTGTCGATGAGTGGGATCATCCCATACTCATCTTTATCTCTCTGACTTAGTTCACTTAACATAATTCCTTCTAGCTCTGTCCAAGATGGGTCAGAGAAGGTGGTTTCATTGTTCTTGATAGCTGCATAGTAGAGACCTTTCCTTTCATAGGATTCTCTAATTCCATTCCAGGAGGTTCACTTTCTAACGATGTCTTAAAACCTAGATATAGACCAGGTCTCCTGAGATAGAGCATGTTCACATGTATCCATGAACTAGGGCAAAATATATACCTGAAAGCAAAAGTACACAATAGGCTGCAGTGAGTCCGTGCCATACTTCTTGTTGGGAGGCCTCTTCTTGGGCACAGACTCCTGGCGTGCCCACTCTGTTGTGCACCAGATGCGCAGGTCTAGGAGAATGCAATCTGAGGCAGCAGGGGGAGAGCCTTACGGGACTCCCTCAGTGTCTGGTACTAGTGCCACGACAAGAAATGACCTGGGGAATGTTTGACGAACAAATCTGTTTATTGAACAGTAAAGCAGGGTTTTTAAAGGGTCACAGGAGGAATTGACATGTGTATACCATATATGGTAGGTAGGCAAAGGGTCTGGTGAGGGTCAGGACTTTTCCAGTAATTATTCAGCAAGAGGTTTAATCGGTTAAAGGAACAAGGAAGCAAGTTTATCAGTAACCAGAAGCCAGAGGGGGGTCCAGAGGGCAGAGAGAAGGTAGATCAGATATGATCAAAGAAATGGAATGGGTGGGGAAGTATCAAAGAAATGGAATGGGGAGGGGACTTTCAGGCAAAACATTGATTATGTAGATAATAAGGGAGTGGGCTATTGTGAGGCAGGGAGACTGAGAGGCAGGGCAGATCCTGGAGGTTGTGTCCTTTCATGCTCAACCTCTTAGTAGAGAGAGACTGATAGGATGGCTGTGCGCCTTAGGCACCCATCTTTCAATGGGCGGGGGTCCCGCCAAGCTCTACCATATCCTCACAATTCCTTACAAGTCAGTATAAAGTTCCTAATGAAATAGTATCTAATTAGACTTAGATACACTCCTCACCTACTTCCTATTACACTTCTCTCACTCACTCCAATGCTAATCTTAGCAAAGCAAGGACTACAAAAGCTGAATAAAGGCAAGAGACTGGCATAGGTTAATGATGACTCTTTAGTCAACATCAGGCCACCCCATCAGCTGGGGTTCTACTCGGAGGGACCTGAGATTCCCAAACAAACATGATAGGCCTAGACCTCAAATAAATCCCTCTCTCTATTGTTACTGGTCATCTCTATCAGGAGCAACAAAATAGACTCCTTTGTGGGCCCCCCACAGGACCTTGCCCTCAACTTGGATCAACAACAGTAGAGAATGTTCCATCCTCCAAAGGGAGGCTAGACAGCATACTCTATGCTACACCTGAGGAAGATAGGTCAATATTGGGGCAGCTTGGAATGTTCCTACTCATGACCACAGAATGTGAGCTCAGATCTACAGGGATGCAGAGGTCACATAGGCTCCTAAACTGGATATGGGCCCCAGACCAAATCAAAATGATGGGGTTTATAGTCAACAATATTTATACCCCTTTCCCATATTAGAGAGCTACTCTCTTCTCTGATCCAGCTTTATGGTTCTTTTTCCAGCCATGACATCACCTCCTTAGACAATAACTTGGATCCACCTGCATATCAGATTTCATGCTCATGGAAAATAAAAATACAAAAAAGTAGCATAGCCACAGAGCCTTTGGAATTTAACTAAAATATGCTTACTAGCTATCTACAAAAGGGAGGACCCCACCCCCAACTCTTCATCTGCATTATTCCAGCCTTTAGGGTCATGATTGGTCAACAGTTTGTTTGGCTTTGTATGTTAACTCTCTTTTCAGCCAGATGCTATGATGCCCACCAGACTTCCCTGGAAAGACAAACCCACCAATGTTTTTTGGAGCTCCACTTCCCCAGAGTCCCACCCTACTAGGGAAAGAGAGAGAGGCAGGCTGGGTGTATGGATTGAGGAGTCAACACCCATGTTCAGCGGGGAAGCAATTAAAGAAGCCAGACCTTCCACCTTCTGCATCCCACAATGACCTTGGGTCCATACTCCCAGAGGGATAAAGAATAGGAAAGCTATCAGGGGAGGCGATGGGATATGGAGAGTTGGTGGTCGGAAGTGTGTGGAGACTGACCCGCAGTAGTTCATGGACTTTGCAGCCTGTTGCCTTGAGGACTATACAACTCCAAATAGCCCCTCCACTTGGCAGGCCACGCCCTCCTGCCTGCAGGTCCTGTCCTTTGAGATAGGAAACGCCCCCTTCCCCTCATTACTAGGCCTTGCCCTCAGAGGCAGGAGATGCCCCCAGAGGCAGAACCCCCCCTCGTTACTAGGCCCTGCCCCCAGAGGCAGGAGATGCCCCCAGAGACAGGAAATGCCCCCTTGCCCAATAGCCTTCCCTTGGCATCACACTGGCTCTTACCGCTCCCCTACTTGTCCCTCCCTGTTTTGTTGTATCATTCAGGTTTATGCCCAAAAGGTTTCTGCTCACCGATACACTACTATTCCTCTGTCACAGATGAAGTCTTTTACAGACATTGACTGGATAGAAAGATGCAATGACTAGATAGAAAGATAGGGAAAGATGTAGAAAAATTGTGAGGAAATGCTGGAACCCGGCAGAACTTAACGTATGAGATGAGTCCCTCCAGGTAAGTCTCTCTCTCTACAGAGAGGTTGAGCACGGGGGACACATAAATCTCACAAGGTTGGCGACCACGTAAGTCTTCCCTCCCCCACAAAACATCTTAGAACCTTCCCACCTGAGCATGGCATTCCTTAAAAACATTTAAGCCTGCACCACTCTAAATTTCCTATACTAAGGCCATTAGGTAAAAGGAAAGGGGGAGATGCTGGGAAATTGTGCAGATGAGGTCACATCCACCATGTTGTCCCCTCAGGGTATAGTCCATTCCCATGAGAGATGTAATTCTAATCCTGAAGTGCCTTGTTCCACCATGTTGTCCCCTCAGGGCATTATCAATTCCCATGAGAACTGAAGCGATATTCCTGGAGTGCCTTTCCCAACCAATCCTGTCCTGACTCATCACTTCTGGTTTTTGCCCTATAAAGCCCTCCTGCTTCCGCCTCTCTCTCTCTTGCCTGCTTTTCACCTTGGTGACTGGATGCAGGGAAGGGTGCTGTGCGTAGTGGGAGGCAGCCATTTTGCTAGCTCCACGTGGCCTCAACTGTTGTGCTCTCACCCAACTCTGAAGTGCCCACGTTAATAAAGATTTGTGTTCCCTCTCCTCTCCGGATCTCCTCTCTCTCCTCTGCTTCGCAGCCCAACAACGTTGTTCCTCTTGATGCTGTCACATGACTCCCTTATTTCTTCTTCTGCTGCTGCTTCTCTTTCTCCTTCTTCTTCTTCTCCACCTCTGCCCCCTCCACACCCCCTGCCTCTTCCAGCCCCTCCTCCTCCTCCTTTCCTCTCCCCAGTGTTACCAGTCATCTCTATCTGGAAAGAAGAGGAGGAGAAAGGACGGAAATGGAGAGGGAGAGATGAGGAGAGGGGAGAGGGAAGAGAAGGGGAGAGGAGGGAAGAGGGGAAGAGAGGGAAAAGCAAAAGAGAGAAGAAAGGAGAAGAAAAGGGGAAGAGAGAAGTGCTGGGAAATTGTGCTGATGCAGTCACATCTGCCATGTTGTCCCCTCAGGCTACTGCTAGTTCCTGCGAGAGTTGGGACATTCTCGGAGTGCCTGTTCAGCCATGTTGTGCCCTCAGGGCATTGTCTATATCCCCACGATATTTGGAGTGCTTTGGTTACTCCTCCCCCCTCCCATTCTCATGAGAGTTATCATCCTATCCTGGAGTGCTATGGTTACTCCTCCCCCTCCCCATTCTCGTGAAAGCTGCTCCTATAAAAGCCTTTCTTCTTCCGCACCTTGCTCTCTTGCCAGCGCTTCACTCCGGTGTTCAGACACAGGAAAGGTTACTGCGTGAGGCGGCCATTTTCGCTACCTCCACGTGGCCCAACCTGCCTCTCTAGCACCCAATGCTGAGGTGCCAGCGCAAATAAAGATTTGTGTTTCCTCTTTGCTCCGGACCCCCTCTCTCTCTTCTCCGCGGCCCACACACAACAACAGAGAAGTATATGATGAAAATAAAAACAGGGAGGTGGCATCATGGTAGCATCTAGAACTTGGTGGCCTCTCCAGAGAATCCCGGGTTGCAAGCTGCTGCTTTTTGGAGCTCATGCCAGCTGTTGTTTCCAAGTCGCCACCTTGGCTCTGCCCCCTGGGTAACTTTTAAAATTGTGTGAATAGATTATTCTAGTACCCTATGTATTTACCATGTCTTCAGCTTCTTTAAATTTGATGCTTAAATATCTGTATGTAAACACATACAAATGTCAGGTGTACTTTATTTTGGATAACTGGATTGTGTGACATTACGGTTATGTCTGAGTCACTTTGTCTTGGTCTCTTGTCTTCATCATTTCAGGAACCAATCGGTCAATCAATCAGTGTATCAATTCAAACTGATCAACTCCTGATCTACATTAATAACCCGCTTGTATCAGGAACTCCTGCTGTGAGCTACTATACACTTGTCCTTGTCACCTCAGGGTCAGGAAGGAGATGACATCGGATAACTAACCCCTGTCCTTCAGCATCCACTGAGTGATTCCAACAGACTGATACTAATCCTGTTTGTGCTGTCTCACACAGTCTTTCCTCAGCATGTGTCTTTTGCCTTCAGCACTGTGAGTATATCAAACCATCGTTCTTCTTTTATTAGTATTTTAATACTGATTTACAAAATTAATATAAGATAATAGAGGTATAACTCCACACCATCCCCACCACCAGAGTTCTGTGTCTACATCCTCTCTATTGAAAACTGCAGAGGTTCTCTCACCATCATAGATAAGGGTTGAATTTATAACTATCTATCTGTATCTGTATTTGTATCTGTATCTATATTTTTTTGCCCATTTTCCCCCATAGTTATGCCTTCACTTCCTTTCTAAGTCACTCCTACACCTATTACTACTTCGGAGTGTCTTTTCTCCCCATGCCTTTTCTCAGATAAGAGAAACAGTGCCTGTCTTCCTCTGGTGTGTTTTAGATTTGCCTCGTTTTCAGGATGGTATAAAAACAGTCCCATAACCTAGATATACACCAGTTTCTGTGAGAGAGAGCTTATGTTCACATGTACCCATAAACTACTGCAAAATATATACCTGAAAGCAGAAGTACACTAGAGTTTGCAGTGAGTACCTCCCTAACACTTCCTCTCCACTATTCCAAGCTTGGGATCCATGATTGCTCAACAAATTGTTTGGCTTTGTATGTTAGCTCTCTTTTCAATCACCAGGTTCCAGATGCCACCAGGATGCTGGCCAGGCTTCCCTGGATTGAAGACCCCACCAATGTGTCCTGGAGCTCAGCTTCCCCAGAGACACACCTTACTAGGGAAAGAGAGAGGCAGACTGGGAGTATGGACTGACCAGTCAACGCCCATGTTCAGCGGGGAAGCAATTACAGAAGCCAAACCTTCTACCTTCTGCAACCCTCAACGACCCTGGGTCCATGCTCCCAGAGGGGTAGAGAATGGGAAAGCTATCATGGGAGGGGGTGGGTTATGGAGATTGGGTGGTGGGAACTGTGTGGAGTTGTACCCCTCCTACCTTATGTTTTTGTTCATTAATCCTTTCTTAAATAAAAAATTTAAAAAAAAGGTAATATTAAAATATCAATTGCAGTCCAAAAAAAAAAAAACAGGGTTTGGGGAGTCGGGTGGTAGCACAGCGGATTAAGCGCAGGTGGTACAAAGCACAAGGGCCAGCATAAGGATCCCGGTTCAAGCCCCTGGCTCCCCCCCACACCCCCCTGCAAGGGAGTCGCTTCACAAGTGGTGAAGCAGGTCTGCAGGTATCTATCTTTCTCTCCCCTTCTCTGTCTTCCCTCTTCTCTCCATTTCTCTCTGTTCTATCCAACAACGACAACAACAATAATAACTACAACAATAAAACAACAAGGGCAACAAAAGGGAATAAGTAAATATTAAAAAAAAAGACAGGGTTTCTGGTGACAAATGCTTTGGGTCCTAGTAAAATTGGAGTTTAGAGGCGTTTGGTCATCTTCCTCTATCATTTATCCCTGGAAGTATGGACCAAAATTTTTTTTAAAACTTTTCTATTAGTAGCTTAATATTGATTTAGGAAATTACAAGATAAAAGTGGTACAGTTCTGCAGCTCCCAACACCACAGTTCTGTGTCTTCATTCCCTCCCTTGGAAATTGTAGTAGTAGTTTTCTCAAGGTTACAGATTCAGGTTGACTATTATTTCTATAATGATCTCATCTGTATTTATATTTATTTGCTCATTCTTTTCTATGGTCCTGACTTCCCTTTCTTTCCATGTCACACATACACCTATTGCTACTTTCAAATGTCCTTCCTTTCTTCCCCACTTCTCTCTCCAGGTCCTGATGGAATTGGAGCTCAGAGTTCTCTGGTCATCTTCCCCTGTCTCTGGCAGTATGGACCAAAATTCTTTATGGGGTGCAGAAGGTGGGCATTCTGGCTTCTGTAATTGCTTCTCTGCTGGACATGGATGTTGTCAGGTCAATCCATACCCTCAGCCTGTTTCTGTCTTTCTTTAATGGGTTAGAACTCTGGAGAGGTGAGGTTCTACAGCACATTGGTGAGGACATCTGTCTTGGGAGATCATGAATGGAATCATAGTAGCATCTTCAACTCAGTGGCTGAATCAAGGTAGTAAAATATAAAGCAGGACAAAATGGCAGACCATCTTTCCAATGGCAATCATCTCCTGATACTGGTCTCACTATACTCTAGCTTTACATTACTGCACTATAATGTGGACCACTCTCATTTGGAAAAACAGCACCCTCTGTTGATGTTATTCATTCTGGATACACTTTATACACCACTTTTCTTTTTATATTCATTAAATGTCTTCCTTCCTTTTGATATCTAGTTTCCCTTTTGCCTCTCGAATCTCCTCTATTCAGATGTTTGTTTTTACCACTCTGACAAAATACTTGGTTTTTCCTATAATTTTTAATTTTTTTTAATTTTTTCCCCTTTTGTAGCCCTTGTTGTTTTATTGTTGTAGTTATTATTGTTGTTGTTATTGATGTCATCATTGTTGGATAGGACAGAGAGAAATGGAGAGAGGAGGGAAAGACAGAGAGGGGGAGAGAAAGACACCTGCAGACCTTCACCTGCAGGTGGGGAGCCAGGAGCTTGAACTGGGATCCTTAAGCTGGTCCTTGTGCTTTGCGCCACCTGCGCTTAACCTGTTGCGCTACCGCCCGACTCCCAACAAAATACTTGTATGACAGTCACTGTTGATTCCAGTCTCTTCCAACTGAGAACCAATAGTCTCTGCAGAATGTCATGTCGTTGATGTCATTCTTCTTGAAAATCATTTGTCACTTAATATTTGGGATATTCTTTCTTAATTTTTCCTCCCCAATTCACCAGTGATTCTCTCTTGCTTTCTCTCCTGGTTTCTCCTCACCCATCTTGTCTCACTTCTTAGGAGTCCTTATCCCTCATCTATACTTCACTTTGCAGGCCACATTTCTTGGACTTTTGAGACTTGGACCTACTTACATGCTTAAGAATTATTGAGGCTCCCAAAGAATGTTTGCTTGTGGACATAACTTATGTTGAAAATGTGATATAAATTGAAAATTTAAAAATATTTATAAACTAACTTATCTGAAAATGACAATGGCTTTGTATGTTATCACAAATAAGATTTTTTTTTCTGAAGGATACTGATTGTTTCCCAATAACAAAAATTTAGTGAGAAGAGAGGCATTTTTTTTTTTTTTACTTTGTTAATCTTGTTAATGCCTGGGTTAATAGAAGACAGCTGGATTCTCATCTCGTCCTCTGCATTCAATCTGTTGCCATAATAAAACTTGTGTAGTCCTCAGAAAACCTCTTAATATACTTGTGAGAGAATGAGAAGGAAAAAGGCTAGTGTTTTTGTAATATTATTGAGAAAATAATGCTGATTATATGTTTCTCTTCAAAGCATCCTAGGGATCTGTTGAAATCCTAGCCTTTTTTTTTCTCTCCACTTTATTCGGGAATGAAGGTAATGGTAAAGAGTATGTACAGCTGTTGACCCAAGCCTCTGTTTCATGCATGATTTGCCTCAGTGACCTTACCTGTGCTCTTAATAGTTATCTCAGGAAACGGCGCAATATATCAGAAGATGGTGCAGTTTTCTGTTTAGCATTTCCTTTAGGTCTAAGATGGAATTCAGAGGTAACATGCTCAGCCTAAACTCAATTTGTCCCACAAACTTGATCACAGAGTGGTTAGCCATATCAATAAATGGCTTCCAGATGCTTGGACCAAAAAAGGAAGGAGGAGGAGGAGGAGGAGGAGGAGGAGGAGGAGGAGGAGGAGGAGGAGGAGGAGGAGGAGGAGGAGAAGGAGAAGAAAAGGTTGTGCCATTTTTAACTTTTCTTTATTCCTTTCTCTCTCTTCTCTTTTTTAAGTTTTATTTATTTATCAGATAAAGAAATCTGAGAGGGGAGGGGAGGGGAGAGGGAGAAGGAGAGGGACAGAGACAGACACTTGCAGCACTGTTTCACCACTAATAAATCCTTCTCCCCACTGCAGATGGAGACTGGTATCTTGAACTCTGGTACTTGTAACATGCAGTCAGCTGGGTACACCACTACTAACCGTTCCCACTTTCTTCCTCCTTATATTCCACAAAAAATTCCCTGGAAACCCTGTCAGTTAAATCTTGGAAATGTTTTCCAGTCAGCCTCTTCTCATGATCTCTATTATCCTCCATTATAACTCATCCTACTCCAAGCCATCAAATTTTGTGACAAGAATATTGCAAATAAAATGTAGCCACCTTCCTGTTTTTATTTTCATCATATACTTCTCCCTTCTCATTTTCTTCTCCTTTCTCCTCTCCTTTCCTTTTCCTCCCTGCCCCTCTTCCCTCCTCTCCCCTCCTATTCCCTCTCCCCTCCCCTCATCTCTCCATCTCCCTTTCCATTCCCTCTCTTCTCCTCCCCTTCTTTCCTTTCCTCTCCTTTCCTTCTTGCCACCAGGGTTATTGTTAGGACTCAGTACCTGCACGACCATTTTTCCTTCTTAAAATTATTTTTTATTAGGGCAGACTTGGTGATAGTTGCCTTCTTCTACTGTTGGCTTGTCTGAGAAGGTTTTAATCCCTCTGTCTAGTCTGAATGAAAGTCTAGCAGGATATAATACCCCTGGTTGAAAACCTTTTTCATTGAGAGCTCAGAAGATATCTTACCTTTCTCTTCTGGCTTTTAGAGTTTGAGGGGAGAATTCTGCTGATAGTCTTATGGGTTTTAGCCTGTATGTGACTCCCCCACCCCCCAAATCCTTTAGGATCCTTTCTTTATCCTTACTTATTTTCATCATAACTATGATGTGTCTTGGTGTCTTCACGTCTGGGTTGATTCTGTTTGGAACTCTCTGGGAATCTTGAATCTTAATGTCCTTTCTGTTGTTTAGGGCTGGAAAATTTTCCTCTATTATTTCTCCTAAGATGCTTTCTTCCCCTTCCCCTCTTTCTTACTTGGTAGGCCAGTTATTCGAATGTTACTTCTTTTGAGATCATCCCATATGTCTCTGTTGTTGTTTTCAGTGTCTCTTAATCTCTTTTTTTGTAGCTCTTTTACCTTCTTAGTTTTCTCTAAATCATCCTCTGTCTGGTTAATTCTGTTTTCTGCTTCTGTTAATCTGTTTTCCCTTCTCTCACCTTCTTTCTTCAGTTCAGTTATGTTTTTAGCTTGGGCATTTGGCTCAGCTATTTCAGCTTTCAATTATTTAACTACCTTGCTGTAGCAATTATCTTCCTTGAGGGTGTTATCTGTTGTTTCCCTAATTCTGATAGCCTTTTCCTCAATGGGTGTCTTCATTTCTGTGATTAATAGTTTAATTATTGTTTGGATATCTTCCTTATTTATAGGTTCTTCTTGGGTTTTTTTCTGGGATTCTGTCCTGATTCATTTCTGTAGATGATTTAGTTGCTTTCGATTTCACCCTATTTTTTTTATTGTTGTGTTTTGCACCTTGGCTATTTATTCTCAGTTGTTGTGTTGAGTGAGGAAAAGCCCCATTAAACTATGGGCCTCTCACAACCGAGATCACTGACTTCAGCAAATACAACAATAACAAAAGTGATGAGTGATGCAGTTCGCCAAAGCCTGTTAGCTACAGAAAACTCTCCCCACCAAAAACAGAGCAAACCAATGGCAAAAACAAAAGAGCAATAGTAGCAGAAAAAAAGTAATAAAGCAAGAAGAGACAGTTGCAAAAATCCACTATCGAGTATAAATTTAAGAGATTCTGGGGAGAAAAGATAAAGGAAGGGAGAGTTAAAGAAAGAAGAATTGTTTTATGTCAGACTTCTTACACAATACAGATTACAAACCAGTACAAGTGTATATAGCAGGTAACAGGAGCAAAAGCTAAGATTTTTCAAAACAGAGAAAAGGAAAGAAAGAGAGAGGGAAGGAGAGAAAGACAAAACAAAGAAAAAGGAAAACATAAACAAAACAAAAGAAACAAAGAAAATCAAACAAAAAAGCCACTACTACCACAAAAGAGAGGACAGTCAATCACCAGTAAATCCAGTGCACTACCAACAAAGGCCAATTTGGTCAAAGTATTAAGAAGGAGATACTAACAGCAATGCCAGCAAACAAACTTGCAAAAGAAAAAAAAATTAAAATAAAAAAAGGGGAAAAAGTATTTAAAGACCAGTCTGGAGATCGGGTGGTAGTGCAGTGGGTTAAGCACACATGGCAAAGTGCAAAGCAGGCGTAAGGATCCCTGTTTGAATCGCCATTTCCCCACCTATCGGGGGTCACTTCACAAGCGGTGAAGCTGGTCTGCAGGTGTCGTTCTTTCCTCCTCTCTGTCTTCCCCTCCTCTCTCCATTTCTCTCTGTGCTGTCCAACAACAATGACAGCAATAACAACAATAATAATAACCACCACAACAAGAAAGCAACAAGGGCAACAAAAGGGGGAAAAATAGCCTTCAGGTGCAGTGGATTCGTGGTGCAGGCACCGAACCCCAGCAATCATCCTGGAGGCAAAAAAAAAAAAAAGACCAGTCTACAGTTGATGTTATTCCAGCAACCACCCCCTTCTTAAAACAATTGCAGAAAGCAACAAAGAGTGAAAAGCTAGGAGGGGAAACAAGGAAGCTAGAGTGGTAGCCTCCCACCACCCCAGGGGAGGCAGATGATTGGTGGAGGAAGTTGACCACTAAGAGCATTGAGCCCTCCTGAGAGGAGAAATAGAAAAGAAAGACAGGAAAAAAAGAGAAAAAAAAACAAACAAAAAAAGGAAACATCTCCTTCTGTTGATTCCCAACTGAGCTGGGAATCTTGAGAATGAGGTCCTCTCCACAGGAGATCCCTTTATCTGTAACTTGTTCCCTTACTCATCTGGAGTGAGGGGGGTGAGGTACAAAGGGAAATTGGAACTCACAGGGCTCCTCCTTTGCTTAGGATCTGGTATTGGTGCTCCAGCTTATATGTGACCTGCTGTTCTCCTCCATGGCTCTCCTGTATATATCATGGATACTGCTGTATCCTCTTACAAACACTGACCTGCAATGTTGTTTTCACCGGGCTGGCTTCACGGGCGGGTAACAGACGACCCGGGACTGATGGCTGGGTTGTACTCAGTATCTCTTTCTTCATGCAGGACGCAGCAAATCTATACCAAGCTAAGCTAAACTAAAAAACTACAAACAATCTTGTCCTCATAAATATACTAGCCCAGTAGGGTGGGAACAGGATGCGATGCAGAGAGGGTGGAAAGAAAAGTGACTGGTGAAAATCAGGGTGTGACAAGGAGACGGGGCCGAGCAGGCAAAAATTCTACCAATGAACCACCAATGCCCTGGAGGGAGGGTGGTGCTTGTTAACAGCGGTTATGTAAATAGAATGAAGTGGTTATGTAAATAGAATAGTGTTAAGCAGGGGGGATTAAACTAACGAAACAGAAGGGGTTTTTAGAAGCATACCAACACTGCAAATCCTGTCCTTACTCTATATTCCCAGGGCTTAAGCCGCTGCTTTGCAGAGAGAAAGTCAGGAGTTGCAGGCACACTGCCATCTTGCAATTTTTTTTTTTTGTTAAGATAGAGAGAAATTGAGTCTGTTTGTGTGGGGAGTAGGGGAGTGGAGATAGAGACTGAGAGAGTGCCTGTGTGAGAGAGAGACTTGCTGACCTGCAGGTCTGTTTCACTGTGAAGCTTCCCACCCCCTGAAGGTGGGGAGTGGGGGCTTGAACCCAGGTCCTTGAATACATTGATGTGTGTGTTCATCCAGCTGGACCACCACTTATGCCCCTCGCTCCCCCACTTCTTCTCCACACTTGTGAGATCATTTTGAAATTTGAGACAGTTTCTTCCAGTGACTTTTCAAAGTAAATTGCAGATCATCAAAAAAGATGTTAATATGTCCTTTGAGATACAATGAATGGTCTTGGAGGTGATTAGGTGAAGTACATCTACTGAATGGTTTCAGTTATATATGGAATGTAGAGAACTGAAACACATAAACTTGCAAAACAAACAAGCAACCCAACAAACAAAAAACCCTCAGAAGTAAACAGTCTCTAAGACCTTATTGGAACTGTGGTAGGTATTGTTGGCAGAATGGGAGTAGGTGGGTAGAACTATACCCTGTAATCATACAATTTGTAAACCATTATTAATCCTAAATTTAAAAAGTGGCTAGTTATAAACAAGACAAAGTAAAATTTAAAGCTTCTGTCATGGCCTGAGAAACCTCATTTTGTTCTAGCCTTCTTTGCTCTAGAGCTCCAGGAACAAACACAAGCAAATGGTTTCTTTGTTTTTTTCTCAAATGTACAACATATTTCTCTGCATGAAATTCTTCAAATTGTGTTCTTGCTGCCAAGCAATATTTTCATCTGCACTTGAATATGACTCAGTCTTGATTTCTTTAGGTCATTGTTTAGTCTTTATGTTGTTATCATTCTATCTCACATCTTTCTTCATTTTCTTATTAGTTTGTTGACTTTCTCTCATCCCAAGAGAATGCAAGCTAGGCTGCAAGCTTTTTTTTTTTTTTCTTTCTTTCTTTTTGCTTCTGTGTCTCTGATGCCTGAATTATTGTGTTGGTACTTGTACATCAAGGGCAAATGGCCAAGCAGCACATGCCCCAGGCCTGCTGGAAACTCTTGATGGGGAGACAGGAGCAATAACAGATCCCCTGTTGCTCATTGTGTTATAGGGTATTGCAAAAAGATCTAACAAGTACAGATGTTAGACTCCTGGAAAGGGTTCCTGACCCTTAGGCGATGGGCCTTTTAAGCTGCATGATTAGATAAGCATCATTCAGTTTCCTGAATACAAAAACATTTCAAAGTGGCAGAATCTTGGCTCCAGTCCTGTCTTGATAGCTCCTTTTTAACACCAGTCCTTCTCTACTCAGATCTAGGGGCTGAAATTCATGGTCCCTAGCTGTAATCTTGTGCGATGACAAGACAGTGGCATCTGTTTCCACATGGAGCTTCAGAATTGGTAATTTGTGATTTTTTTCCTATGACATCACAGGGGGCTATTGCCCAACCCTTGTGTTTGAACAGGAACTACTGTCTTAAGAGTTAACCACACCCAATAATCAAACTTTGCAGAAAACTAACTCTTCTTTTCTGGTCAAAAAGCCTTCAGGATAAAGTCAGTTTTACCAGTCAACACTTAATAAATATTTATTGAATGAGTTAGCACACCCCATGAGGATAACTCTGTGTAACACAAGCATTTCTCAAACTGTGACCATAATTGTGACTGAGTACATAAAACAGGGGAGATCACTGTTGATGAAAAAGAGATCTTTGAGCTTGTAACAAAGGTTCTTTTGCCTCCATTTAGTATTCTAGCAGAGACTGTGCTATAGACATACTGTTCTAGGGAAGTGCAGTGAAGTGGGTCCGCCTGAACCAATACAGAGGATTTAAATTTTTTTAAAAAAAATTGTTATTGACTTAATACTGATCTACAAAATTATGAGATAAGCATCCTCAAAGTGCCTATTTTCAACCTACAAAATTCATTACGGTAATAATTACCACCAAATGGGAGTAAAACTCATCAAATATTTGTTTAAAAACAGTAATCTAGATGTATTTGAAATCAGCCTCATCTGTAGGCAGCTAGGGAAATGTCTGGTCTCGGCTAGCAGAGTGCGGAACCTGAATGACCAAGGCTTCCATTTGATCTGCCTTTATCCATGTATTGTAATGGTACTTTGGCTCCTTTTTCTCTCTCCATTCCCTTCAGTAACCATCATAATTTTCAGTCCAGGAGTTAGTTGTTAATAAAAGTTTACTTTGGCCCTCTATATTCTATGTGCAAAGTCATACTATTTGGTAGTTGTTCACACTTTTATTTAGTACACATGGCACAATCATCTCCAGTTCTCCCCGGTTTGTTGTTGTTGTGTTGTTTGTTTTTGTTTGAGCTTTTTCAGATAGAAATACAACACAGAAAGGGGGTGGGGAGAAACCACAGCTTCCTCAATGCAGTAGGGGCTGGGCTTGAACTTGGATCATGCACCTGGCTAAGCAGTACACTGTCCAATTTTGCTAATCTATCGCCTGTTTTATTCTGAATAACACAATACCATCTTTTTAAATAATGCTGCTGCAAAGTATTCCATTAATTACGCATACCATAACTTTCTATCTAGTCATCTGTTGAGCATTTAGTTTATTCTATATTTTGTCTATTGTGAATAGTACAATGTGAACATAGGCAGTAGACATACATTCAAATCAGTGTTTTCATGTCTTTTGTGATACCTAAGGATAGGTATCACAGAGCCTTAAGGTATCTACATTTTAATTTTTTCCAATAAAATGTTATTTTATTGTTCAATTACTATTATTTTCAAAATAATTTTATTATTAATAATTCAATATAGGTTTACAAAATTATGTTTCACATCTATCTATGTGCTTATGCTACCCAACACCAAAATTCCTGTTCCCCCAAACTCTTCTTTTTGAAAACCCTGATTATATCTCTTAAAACTTTGATTCATGACACTTGAAATTCATGTATTTAGAATATTTGGGGTCATTCATGTCAAAGTTTTGGACAAAATAATGTAAGCGATAGTTCTATCTTTGTGTGAAGGAAAAAGGGGGCTGCTGGATAAGATAGCACACTTCTGCTTGGCATCTCTGTCTTGCAACAGGGCTTTGAAATCTAGATAATACAAATAATCATACAATTTTCTTTGGTGTTTGATTATGGGAATATTATTCCTACACTGAGAGCGTGACACTTTTAATCATGTCTTGGATTTGTAAATATTGAAACGGTGTCTTAACATGGTGTGCCTGTTATTTAGAAGCAGGGCCAATTACAGAAGTATTGTTCTCAATCTGAAAATGATAGTAGGCTAATCAGGATTAGTCAGAAAAAAGTGAATCAAAGAAAAAAAATTACATGATGAGTAAGAAGAGAACCCACCCATGTTGTCCAGGAAAAAGGTCTCTTCCAGCAGTTAGCCTGATGTTACTGAGTGAGCAACACCCCTGAGAAGGATGTGAATTAAGATAAAGGAGAAGTCAAAACCAACAATGGGTGGACTTAAGAAAGGGGGAAATAGTTGGTTTAAAGGTTTTGAATTTTTTAAAAAGTAGACTCAATACTTTGACATACTTTATCCATCTTTTGAATTACAGTGTTTTTTGTTTTGTTTATTTATTTTATTTTATTATTATTTTTTTTCCCTCCAGGGTTATTGCTGGGCTCGGTGCCTGCACCATGAATCCTCCGCTCCTGGAGGCCATTTTTTACCCCCTTTGTTGCCCTTGTTGTTGTAGCCTCGTTGTGGTCATTATTATTGCCATTGTTAATGTCGTTGTTGCTGGATAGGACAGAGAGAAATGGAGAGAGGAGGGGAAGACAGAGAGGGGGAGAGAAACACAGACACCTGCAGACCTGCTTCACCACCCGTGAAGCGACTCCCCTGCAGGTGGGGAGCTGGGGCTCGAACCGGGATCCTTATTCTGGTCCTTGCTCTTTGTGCCACATGTGCTTAACCCACTGCACCACCGCCCGACCTCCTTGTTTATTTTTTAGTGGTTGAATGGTGGCTAACCCAGTTCAGTGAACACATTCATATATATATATATATTTATAAATTCATATATATATATATATTCTTGTTATTAGAAACTATTGAGACTATACATTACACATGATTCAGAAGTGAGACTGTACCAAACAAAGGCCAAAGGAGAATCATCCACCCTATTTCTTCTCTTTGGTCTGGTCACTCAGAAACTGTTATCTGCTACGATGGTTGTTGCTTGTTGCCTCACATTATTTTTAATTGTGTACTCACCATAGTCTGTTTTTCCCTTCCATAAAAATTTGAGACCCCTTTTTGACATATGGATAAGCCATATCTCTGAGGCTTGGCCGGAACACTGATATTCTGTGCCACACTGTCTTTTGACTGACGTCACCCATCTGGTACGCTTCATTGTCCCCTGAGTGCCACATCTCATTTTGTTGCCATAGAAAATATTGTGATCGGCTTTTTTTCCCTTCCACCTGCCTCATGACAGGGTCCTGACCCACTTGTCCCAGTAACTGCACATGCTTCAGAGATCTTTCAAGAACCAAACTGGTAGCTACTTCTGACTGGTGTCTTACAAACTGGTGAAGCACCTGTAATACAAGTCTTGGAAACATGGTTGCTAGTGTCTGAACTCTAGTCTTCTTCTAAAGCTTGAGCACCAACTAAGAGTGAACACGTTCTAATGCTTGAAGACTTGGGTTCACTGCCCCCCATCCCTATCAGCAGAAGGGAAGCATATGAGCAGTGGAGCAGTGCTACCTGTATCTCTCTCTCATTCACCCTTTATATTAAAAAAGGAAAAATAAAAAGAAAGGAAAGAAGAGAAAAATGATTGCTGGAAATGGCAGAGCTGTGTAGGCATTGAGCCTCAGCAATAACACCGATAGCAAAGAAGTTTCTTTGTTGTTAAAAATAATAAACCAGTAGTTCTCAACTAGGCACAATTTTGGCAAAGTATGTAGTTATTTTTGGTTGTTTTATTGGAAGAGTGTTGTTGGTATCTGTCAGGTTAGGCATGCTGCTAAAAGACAAGCGATGCAGAGAACAGTCTCCCACTGTAGGGAATTATCCAGCTGCAATTATTAGTAGGGCTGAGATTATAAACCTTCTCTTAAACTAGCTTTAGGTAATGTTTTAGTTGGCATTTTTTGGTAAGACTATTGTTTTGTTGAAATTGCTTTGCCCATTAGTGAAGTAAATAAAGTGAAAGACAGCTACTATATGTAAAGTATAGAGAGTTGAAACATAATCTTTGCAAAAAAAAAAAATCCAATTTTCTCTATGACCTTATGAGAACTATGGTGGTTATTGTTGGGGGAGGCAGTAGGGGTAGAGGTGACAGAGCTTTGGTGATGGGTGTGGCGTGGAGCTACCCAGTGTAATTGGCGATGGGTGTGGCGTGGAGCTACCCAGTGTAATCCTATACTCTGGTGAATCATTCCTAAAGCACTAATAATAGAGAAAACACAAATCACTTTCTCCAAATGTCTTTTATCAACACAGCTGAAATAGAAAAGTGACCATGAGAGAATATATTTTTTTCTCTTCATGTCGCCTTTCCCCTTCTCTGTAAGACTAGGAGAATTAGTGAAGGGAAATCAAAGACATTGGAGCGACTGGTTTCGTATGTAATGTGATGGCCTGTCTCATGGATACATATGAAACAGATGCAACTGTGAAGACCAGGGGCTGCACTAGTATTTTAGTGATGGGAACATGGCAAAGTACACTTTAAGAAGCTTCCATTTCAGGTGTATAGGATGAAGGTACTAATAGTTTGCACAGGGGTAGTGTGGTTTAGTTGTAAGTACTTAGCCAATTGTTTTGGCACAGGTATACTTGCACGCTCTGGAGGTCAGTATTGTGTTATGTCTAATGCCAGTTCACTTTTTTAAAAATAGGTTTCTTGTTTTTTTAAATATTTATTTATTTATTCCCTTTTTGTTGCCCTAGTTGTTTGATTGTTGTAGTTATTATTGTTGTCGTCATTGTTGGATAGGACAGAGAGAAATGGAGAGAGGAGGGAAAGACAGAGAGGGGGAGAGAAAGATAGACACCTGCAGACCTGCTTCACTGCCTGTGAAGCGACTCCCCTGAAGGTGGGGAGCCGGGGGCTCGAACCAGGATCCTTATTCTGGTCCTTGTGCTTCACGCCACTTGCGCTTCACCCGCTGCGCTACTGCCCAACTCCCATGCCAGTTCACTTCTAAGAATATGGCTATGACTGTAGTCAAAGGTATATATCACTGAAGGAACATGAAAGATAGGAATATAAAATGAAATTAGACAAACCTATATTGGGAGCCCTGGCAAAACTTTTTGGAACTTGGATCCTCATTTCTCAGTTGAGCCAGTTCATAGCTCTTGTGAGTATTAAGTGCATTAGCAAATGTGGAGCACATGGCGCAGAGCCTGGCATATTCTGGGTGTTCAGGAAATGTTCGTTTCCTATTCTTCCTAGCCAAAGGAACTTCATCTATAATTCCTGAATTACAGCACTGCTTTAGCCTGAGATTCACGGAAGGCAGATCCTGAAATAAAAGGCTGTGTGAGTATGTTAGAAAGTCATCCAGAGGGCGCAGGCACAAAACGCTAGTGAGTCTTCACTGCTTGGGTCTTCTTCTTCTAGCGTTTGCCCTTCTTCGGTAGCCAGTCAACAGCGTCAGGTTGAGCCTGATGTAAAGTTTCGAGACCTCCTTTGAATCTGGAGAGGTGGCAGTCATTGATTATGTGGGTCATAATCTGTCTGTAGCCGCAGGGGCAGTTCAGGTCGTCTCTGGCTCCCCAGCGATGGAACATAGCGCACCAGCCATAGCCTGTTCGATAGCGATTGAGGAGGGCCCAGTCATAACGTGCTAGGTCAAAGCCGGGTTGACGCTTGCAGGGGTCTGTGATGAGGTGTTTGTTCTTGACCTCAGCTGACTGCCAACTCTGTTTCCAAGAGTCTGGAACAGAGAAGTTCAGTGTAGGCATAGGGGACCAGATTGGGTGACGAGACGTCAAGCGTTGGACAGGGTGGGCAAAGATATCCGCGTATATTGGCAGGTCAGGTCGAGCGTAGACGTGGGAAATGAACTTAGATGATGCCGCATCCCGAGGAATATCTGGCGGGGCGATGTTGCTAAGAACTGGCAGCCAGTTCTGCTTGGGTGATGACAATCATTTCTTCAGGACATTCTAAGAGGCTTAAGACCTAAGTTTCAGAAACATTCACTCAGGGGAGGAAAAAAGAGCATTCCCATTAGCTCGTGGCTTTCACTGGTCAAAGCCACTCCTATAGGTCCAGGGTGCACATGTGTGAGTGCTAAGTGGGTGCTTCTGTTTATGCCGTCCTCGGGCATCAGGGAAAGCCCACTCAGGAAAAAAGAGTTCCACTCTGGATGCACAAGGTAGATTACGGTACATGGTGTAAGAGTAAAGCTAATCACCCATGGACAAGACTGTTCTCCCAGTAAGTACAAGAGAAAGAGGTGTGGCCATGAAAATTTGAACCTTTTCTTTAGAGATATAATTTGATACAAGGATTTTTCATGTCACTCCCCATATTCAAATTCATATGTGAAAGTCCTATGAAAATCCTTTGAAACATTGTAGTATACAAAAAAGTTTTTTTTTTTTTTTCTTGTCACTGGGGCTTCATCATTCCAGGCTGACTTATTCTGGTGGATGGAGACAGAAAGAAAAACACCACACCAAGGTCCCTTCTTCTTTTAATAATAGAACAAAAGCTACAAATGTTTATCTGAAACCAGAAAAGACCTAAAATTGCCAAAGTTATCCTGAGAAGTAAGAACAGAACTGGAGACATCACACCTCCAGATCTCAAATTGTATTATAGGGCCAGTGTAATGAAAACTGCTTGGTACTGGAACAGAAATAGACTGTGGAATAGAATTGAGAGCCCAGATATAAGCCCCCCACACCTAAGGACATCTAATCTTTGTGGGTGCCAAGACTATTAAATGGGGAAAGGAGAGTCTCTTCAAAAAATGGTGTTGGAAAAATTGGGTTGAAACATGCAGAAGAACGAAACTGAACCACTATATTTTACCAAACACAAAAGTAAATTCTAAATGAATCAAGGACTTGGATGTTAGACCAGAAACTATCAAATACTTAGAAAAAAATACTGGCAGAACAGAAACAGGCAGAACTCTTTTTCATCTAACTTTAAAGGCATCTTCAATGATAGGAATCCAATTACAAAGAAGAGTAAAACAAAAATAAACGAGTGGGACTACACTAAATTAAAAAGCTTCAGCACAGCAAAAGAAACCACAATCCAAACAAAGAGACCCATTATAGAATAGGAGATTTTCATATGCCATACATCAGACAAGAGGCTAATAACCAAAATATATAAAGAGCTCACCAAACTCAGCAACAAGAAAACAAATGACCCAGTCCAAAAATGGGGAGAAGGTATGAACAGAATATTCACCAAAGAACAAATTCCAAAGGCCATCAAACATGAAAAAATGCTCCAAGTCATTGATTGTCAGAGAAATGTAAATAAAGACAGTAAGATACCACTTGACTCCTATGAGAAAAGGTAGCAGCAAAAAATACTGGAGAGGATGTGGGGACAAAGAAACCTTCCTCACTGCTGGTGGGAATGTCAGTTGGTCCACCCCCTGTGGAGGGCAGCCTGGAGAACTCTCGGAAGGCTAGAAATGGACCCACCATATGGCTCTACAATTTCTTTCTTGGGAATATATCCTCAGGATCCAAACACACCCATCCAAAAAGATCTATGTATACCTATGTTCATAGCAGCACAGTTTGTAATAGCCAAAAGTTGGAAGAAACCCAAGTGTCCAACAACAGATGAGTGGCTGAGAAAGTTGTGGAATATATACATAGTGGAATACGACTTGGCTATTATAAATGGTGAATTCACCTTCACTTCATCTTGGTTGGAGAGTGAAGGAATCATGTTAAGTGAGATCAGTCAGAAACAGAAGTATGGATATGGGGTGATGCCACAGAACTCACAAAAGCTGGAAAAAAAAAACAGAAGGGAAAACACAAGGCAGACCTTGGACTGGAGTTGATGTATTGCACCCAAGTAAAAGACTCTGGGGGTTGGGGGTTGTGTTCAAGTCCTAGGATATGATGGCAGAAGAGGACCTAATGGGGGTTGAATCATTATGTGGAAAACTTAGAAATGTTACACATGTACAAACTACTATATTTTACTGTTGACTGCAAACCATTAATCCCCAATAAAGAAAAGGAAAGAGAGAAAGAAAGAAAAAGAGAAAGAAAGAAAGACACCAAACCACTGGACCTCAAATTTGGGTTGTACCTGTCATAATGTCCACCCATGGGGCAGGTGATGAATGATCTTAAAATACTATTAAGAGGACCTAGTGGGAGTTGTATTTTTATATGGAAAACTTGGAAATGTTATGCATGTACAAACTATTGTATTTACTGTTGAATGTAAAACATTAATTCCCCAATAAAGAAATTTTTTTAAAAAGAGATATCTCTGGGTAGGGGGTAGATAGCATAATGGTTATGCAAAGAGACTGTCATGCCTGAGACTCCAAAGTCCTAGGTTCAATCCCCTGCACCACCATAAGCCAGAGCTGAACAGAGCTCTGGTAAAAAGAGAGTGAGAATGAGAGAGAGAGAGAGAGAGAGAGAGAGAGAGAGAGAGAGAGACAGAGAGAGGATGTCTTTGACTGAAACTCTGAAGGTTTATCCCTAAAGGAGGGGGATGAACAATGGGATACTTCAAAAGGGCCAGAACCTTCTTATATAAAGCAAGGTTTACAATACATCAAGAAGTCCACAGTTCAATGGAGTTGATTCAGCAGGAAGCAGGACAGAGTGCTAGCTGGGTAAACAGTTTTAGGGTACAGGAATCGGTCATTGAACCTAAACTTCTGGATCTCTTCTCACTATCTTTATGGCTGCTATGCCTCAGTGAGTTACAGATTCTCCACAATGAGAACCAGTATCACTTAACCTAGGGGCTTTTGCATTCTGGGTACTTTTACTGCTAACACCTGTCCATGCTTGAGGACCTTACAGATAACTTTGCTGGGTACTGAATCCTCCAGGTGCTGGATTAGGTATTAAATAAACATTGAGTCTGAAATCATCAAAAATCAAATTGGAATGTCCTATTACAGTACCCAAGACAGAACTATCTTGCTGCTTCCCCATTTTTTAATTAATAAAAACAATAATAGAGTTAATTTGACCATGTGATAATACTTTCATCTCATAATATCATTTAACATTGTTATCTAGTTGTGTACACATACACACGCACATGCACACACACGGCTGTGAATCTATACCCCTGAAATTTTATAATTTTGTAAACCAATGTTAAATCACTATGCATGAAAAAAAATTAAACAATTACGTAACTTGATACTGAAGTTCTGTATAGTTCTGCTTTGCCCTGAGTTTTTTTAAATATTTTTTTCTTTTTTGTTGCCCTTGTAATTATTATTGTTGTTGTTATTGATGTCGTCGTTGTTAGATAGAATAGAGAGAAATGGAGAGAGGAGGAGAAGACAGAGAGGGGAGAGAAAGATAGACACCTGCTGACGTGCTTCACCTCTTGTGAAGAGACTCCCTTGCAGGTGGGGAGCTGGGGGCTTGAACCAGGACCCTTCTGCTGGTTCTTGTGCTTTGCGCCACATGCGCTTTACCTACTGCGCTACCACCCAACTCCCGTTGCTCTGAGTTTTATGATGCTTTGACACTGGGGAGATCTTCAGTGCTGTGGGGTCTCTTTCTTTTTTCTGTCTTTGTGTCTTTATTTGAATGAAAAGGAGAACTGGACTGGTAAAATTATGTATGTAGGAGGCAACAAAGAAACAAGGAAACAATGTTTTGCTGTCCCCTCCTACCCTAGCACGTGGAGACTGGCATTTTTCCTTTTGTTTCCATGATTCTAACATGCTCTCATCATTATTATTGGTAATATTATTGTTATTAGATTGCCACCAAGGTTATTGCTAGAGCTTGGTGCCAGCACTATGAATCCACCACTCCCAGTGCCCATTTTTCCCCCTTCTCTTTTTATTCTTTTTCCATTTTATTAGAGAGGAGAGTGTGAAGCTGAGAGGTTAGAGGGAGATAGTGAGACACCCATAGACCTGCTTCACCTCTTATGAAGCGTCACCCCTGCAGGTGGGGAGCAGGGGCTTAAATCAGGGGTTCCTTGAGCATGGTCATGTGTGCAGTCTACTGAGTACATCACCACCTGGCCCCCAGTTCTAACAACTCTTTAAGTACCTAAGTTTTAGGTTTTATTTTTGTTTCTGGTGAATTTTTGTAGGTTTGGTTAGGTAAAGCCTCAGCTTCTCTCCCTCTCTCCCTCCCACCCTCCAGCCTGCTTATTTCCCTCCCTCCCTTCCTTCCTTCCTTCCTTCCTTCCTTCCTTCCTTCCTTCCTTCTCTGGCTATATAGTTTCTCCTGTAATATTCATTGCAAAGATCATCTTTCCCCATTAAATGGTTAAGCCACTTTTGTCACATAATTTAATAATTTATTTCTTTAATAATCACTATGTGAAGATGCGTTTCTGTGTTCTTTTTCTAGTCCATTGGTATAAATATCTATCTTTATGTTAGTACCATGCTATTTTGATTGTCTTAGTTTTGGCACAGCTTTGAAGTCAGAAAGTGTGAAATTTTCATCTTTGTTCTTTTTCAAAATTGTTTGGATACCTAGAGTACTTTAAGATTCTGTATGAATTTTATATTTCTACTAAAATATAATTGGGGTTTTGATGGAAATTGCATTGAGTCTGTAGATCAAGAGTTAGGCTGTATTAATATCTTGATAAAAATCACCATTGTTTAAAAATATTTTATTTATTTATTTATTTATTGGACAAAGACAGAGAAGCTGAGAAGGGAGGGGGAGATAATATGGAAAAGAGAAAGTGAGATACTGGCAACACTACTTTACAGCTCATGAAGATTCCCTCCTGCTGGTGGGGAGCAGGGACTTGAACCCAGGTCCTTGCACATGGTGACATGGTGTTAATAATGTCATCTTAATAATACTGAACATGAGATATGTTTTCATTATTTACACTTTAATAGTTATTTTTGTATACATATTTCAATTATTTAGTTATGCTAATACTATTCTTATGTCATACATAATATTATTTTAGCTTTTCATATTTATTATTAGTGTATGGAAAAGCTTTTTTTTTTTTTTTTACTTCACACCCTGATGCTTTGCCAATTCTGTTTATCATTGGTTTATTGGAAAAGCTCTGACATATTTTTTCCATATTTTTCTATGCAAAAATGCTTCATGACTCTTCTGACAACCTAGTAGTCCCTATAGCTTCCTTTTGGAGTTAAGATTTTTTTATTTAGGGTATATAATTTATAAATAGAGATAATCTAACTTCTTTTGCAATTTGAATGTTTCCTACTTTGTCTAATTACACGGGCTAGCATTTCTGTTATTATCTTGAATAGAAGTTGTTAAAGTAGGCAACTTAGCTTTGTTACTAGTCTTAGAGGAAAATGTCCAGTAATTTTTCTGTGGGATTGTCTACCTTTTATTATGCTGGGTTTGGGTTAATTTTCTTTTCTTTTTTAAAAAGAAAATATTAGATGAAAGCTTTTTCAACACATTTTTGTAATGATTTATTTATTTTTTTATTGGATAGAGACAGAAAGAAATTGAAAAAGAAAGGGTAGATAGAGAAGGAGAGAGATAGAGAGACAGACACCTGCAGCCCTGCTCTACCACTCAAGAAGCTTTCCCCCTGCTTGGTAGGGATCAGGAGCTTGAACCTGGGTCCTTGTGCACTGTAATATGAGCACTTAACTACTACTGGCCCCTTTAGTTTTCTTTGTTAAAGTTTTATATTTTAGTGGTGTGCAAGACAACAGGGGTATAGTTCTCCTTTTTCTTAGTTCAGCTAGCTATGGAAGCAACTTTGGATTTCATTGGTTTTTCTATTCCCTTATTTATCTCTCACCTTCACTGTTGGCTTCTTTATGCTGGTTTTGGGTTTAGTTTGTTTCTTTACTTAATCATTCATTAAGTTAGGCCTTTTGTTTGAGATATTGTTTGTTTCTTGTTTAAATAAAAATGTTGTATAGTCATACATTTCCTATTCAGCACTGTTTACATTTCATAAAGTTTTGATACATTGCACCCCAACTCCTATCTTCCATGAGATCTTATGCATGGGTGATTTCACTGCTCCTGAACTATTTTTTGTTCTTTTTTTACTTCATAGTTACATAGAGAAGGGCCACAGTACCAGAGATTACCCCGGTGCTGTGGCATGCCCATGTGGTAATGGGGCTTGAGCCTGAACTACATAGATGGCAAGACACATGCCCTACCCAGTGAGCTCCGTTCAGGTCCTTGTGTTTTCATTTGTATTCATTTCTAAGATGAGTATGGGATAATCCCACTCATAAACAGAAGTTGAGAAAGAAGAACAGAAAGGGAAACTCAAAACAGGATCTGACTGAATTTGGAGTAGGGCACCAAAGTAAAAATCCCTGGGTGGAGGGTGAGGGTGAATGTTCAGCATTATTGGAGGGGTGGAGGCTGAGATGGGACACAGACTTTTGGTGGTGGAAATGGTGTCTATGTGCACTCCTATTAGCTTGTAGTCAGATAAATCACTAATTAATATGAGAGGGGAAAAATTGATTGAATGTCTCAAACTTTTTAATGCACAGACCATAGGCTGAGTCTTTGATATGTTGATTCTCCTAAAAGCTTAGACCAGAGAGAACAGAAGCAACTGGTGGTGTTACTCTATAAGACACAGCTGTATATAAATAATGTCAAAGGACATAAATTATGGTGATGCTGTGTATGATATAGAAAATCCTAACAATGGGATTTTCAAAGTTAACCCAATTGACAAATAATTTGATTATAGCAATAACTATCTATTGCCTTCTTAAACCCTAAGACAGCAGGAACCTCCCACTTCCTCTAAAAAGCCTATATTTCCCCCAGTCATGGAACCTCAAGGGTGGGGCTCACTTTCCTGCATGCTTCTCTCAATTCATACCAACTGACACTACATATGCTGATCCCATCCTAATCAACACAACGAGTACCACCTCGGCATGCTTCACTTCAGCATGCTTCACTTTGGACTGTGTCCAGAGATGTCAGGTATGGAATGTCAACCCTTTAGCCTCATTACTCGGGTGAGACTTTTCCTTTCTCATAGGATTCTTTAATTCCATTTAAGGTGGTTCACTTTCTTTTTTTTTAATTTTTATTTATTTATTCCCTTTTGTTGCCCTTGTTGTTTTATTGTTGTAGTTATTATTGATGTCGTTGTTATTGGAAAGGACAGAGAGAAATGGAGAGAGAGAGGGGGAGAGAAAGACAGACACCTGCAGACCTGCTTCACCGCCTGTGAAGGGACCTGCCTGCAGGTGGGGAGCTGGGGGCTCGAACCGGGATCCTGACTCCGGTCCTTGAGCTTAGCGCCACCTGCGCTTAACCTGCTGCGCTACAGCCCGACTCCCGGTGGTTCACTTTCTAACAAAGTCCCAAAACCTAGATATAGACCAGGTCCCATGAGATAGGGCATATGATCACATGTATCCATAAATTAGGGCAAAATATATACCTGAAAGCAAAAGTGAACAATAGTCCGCAGTGAGTCAATATATGCAGCAAGCAAGTAGAAAGACCTAAAAAAGACACCCTAAAGTTCCTAATGAAATAGTTTCTACTTAGACTTAGAAACCCTCCTCACCTACTTCCTATTACACTTCCCTCAGTCACTCTGAAGCTAACCTTATCAAAGCAAGGACTGCAAAAGCTGAATAAAGGCAAGAGACAGGCAGACTTTAATGACTCTTTAGTCACTCTCAGGCCACCCCATCAGCTTGGGCCCTATTTGGGGAGTCCTGAGATTCCCAAACAGACATGATGGGCCTAGACCTCAAATAAATCCCTCTCTCCATTGTTACTGGTCATCTCTATCAGGAACAATACAATAGACCTCTTTGTGGGCCCCCCCATAGGACTTGCCCTTAATGTGAATCATCAACTGTAGAGAATGTTCCATCCTCCAAAGGGAGGCTGGACAACATACTCTATGCTATAACTGATGTAGATGGGTCCTGAAATTGGGGCAGCTTGGAATGTTCCTACTCATGACCATAGAATGTGAGCTCAGATCTACAGGGATGCAGAGGTCACATAGGATCCTAAACTAAATATGGGCCTCAGATCAGATCAGATCAATGGGGTTTACAGTCAACAATATTTATACCCCTTTCCCACATTAGGGAGCTACTTGGTTTCCTGATCCAGCTTTCTAGCCCTAGCCATGACATCATCTCCCCAGACAATAACTTGGATCCACCGGCATATCATATGTCAGGTTCAGAAACAAACGAACAATCATTCAATCAAACAAATAAACAAAAAACTTAGTATAGTCATGGACTCTTTGGGATATAACTAAAATAGACCTACTAGCTAGCTACAAAATGGAGACTCCCAACTCTTCATCTGTACTATTCCAGTCTTTAGGTTCATTAGTCAACAATTTGTTTGGCTTTATCTCTTTTTAAATTTTTAATATTTATTTATTTTCCCTTGTATTGCCCTTGTTGTTTTTTATTGTTGTTGTACTTATTATTGTTATTATTGATGTCATTGTTGTTAGATAGGACAGAGACAAATGTAGAGAGGAGGGGAAGACAGGTGGAGAAAGGAAGATAGCCACCTGCAGACCTGCTTTACAGCCTGTGAAGTGACTCCCCTGCAGGTGGGGAGCTGGGGCTCAAACCAGGATCCTTAGCCAGTCCTTGAGCTTTGCACCATATGCGCTTAAACTGCTGCATTACCGCCCGACTCCCATTGGCTTTATCTCTTAACTCTTATTTCAGCCACCAGGTTACAGATGCTAACATGATGCTAACTGGACTTCCCTGGACAGAAGACCCCACCAATATGTCCTGGAGCCCCGTTTCCCTAGAGCCCCACCCCACTAGGGAAATAGAGAGACAGGCTGGGAATATGTATGGGTCGACCTGTCAGTGCCTGCGGGTATTGTTGAGACATGGTGGGCAGGAAAGCCAGACATGTTCAACGGGGAAGCAATTACAGAAGCCAGACCTTTCACCCTCTGCATCCTACAATTACCTTGGGTCCATACTCCCAGAGGCATAAAGAATAGAAAAGCTATCAGGGGAGGTGATGGGATACGGAGTTCTGATGTTCGGAATTATGTGGAGTTGTACCCACCCCTCTTATCCTATGGTTTTTGTCAGTGTTTACTTTTTATAAATAGAATTTTTTAAAAAATGTGAATCAGTAATTCTTAGTAGCCAAGTAGCCTTGCTTGAGAGTCCAGTGCTTTATCCACTGTGCCACCTCCCAGATCATCCAAGTATTCTTGTGTTGTGCACATGTACCACAACTTGCTTAGCGATTCATCTGTTATAATAGCCTGACCATTTTAACTAAGAAGTACTGATTCTTTGTTCTCTTGCAGAAGATTTTTCTTTTGAATCTTGCACCACACACTTCTGTTTCTTCTTCTATTTCTTGGGCTATAACATCTCATTCTTTTTGTAGGTTAATACTGTGATACCTAGACATTAATTGATCTAGGTAATCAAGGCTCATGGCCTTTTTTATTTTTATTTTATCACCTTTTCTCTTTTTAAAAATATTTTTGTTTATTTATTTATTCCATTTTTGCTGCCCTTGTCTTATTGTTGTGATTATTACTGTTGTCTGTCTTCATTGTTAGATAGGACAGAGAGAAATGGAGAGAAGAGGGGAAGACAGAGAGGGGGAGAGAAAGAGAGACACCTGCAGACCTGCTTCACTGCTTGTGAAGCAAATCCCCTGCAGGTAGGGAGCTGAGGGCTTGAACCCTGGTCCTTGCGCTTTGCACCACATGCGCTTAAACCGCTGCACTACCGCCCAACTCCCATTTTATCACCTTTTCTAGCTTATGTCATTCACCCACAAATGTCAGCCCAAATGCCATTGATCTATTAGTAGACTGACTCTTGGGAGTCAATCTATTTATAATTTACTTAATACTTCCACTTTAGCATCTTGATGATTTTTTTTAAATCAAATTTAACACATCCAAAACCAAACTTAGGATATTTCCTTTTTCCCCAGCCTGATCTTATTCTTTTGCTTACAGTCTTAGAAACTATCACTACTACCATGTTACTGCCCTGGCTGGGTTGTCATCTTTCAACTTCCTGCTTATACAGTTCGGGTTGCTCCCAGATCCTCCACCTCCCTGGCCACTGGCGGTGGAGGGTGAAGCTGCACCCTGGGAGATCTAGGGTGGCTCTGCGTGATGAGGGTGTAGTGTGCAGAGAGGAAGAAGCCATGCCAGACTTATCCAGCTCCCGGAGAAGGCTCTGAGGGACAACTCATTTATTGACAGATGCAAGCAAGTAGATACACCGAAAAGGTTGAGGCAATCATGAACCCAAACACAATACATAGTTACACCTTGAACTACAAACTGTTTGATCAGAACTGGAAAGTTACCATGCAAGGCTTGGTCATGAGCTTTACAATGCACATTTCTTTGGGGGTAAATTACAGGCATTTCAGGGCAGGGGAAAGGGAGCAGTTGAGTAAAATCAGGACATTTGTGGTGGTTTTCAAGTTGGCTATACACAATATACAGTAATTCATGGCCTTTGTTTTAAGGGGGAGGAGAGGCATGTGCAGAAAGGTGCCCCATCCAGGGGAGCCATCCATCATTAGTTCATGAGGTCAGGAGGGACCTGTCATTGTCTCTACCTGGGAGGGGGGAGAACTTGGGGTCTACCCACTCAGACTCTTATGGAAACAATGGCCTGGATGTCTTGGATAGTGGACCCACTTCCCACAATACAACTTCATTTATTTATTTTATTTTATTTCTCCCCTCCAATCACTGGGGTTCAGTGCCACCACTACAAATCCACTGCTCCTGGTGGCCACTCATTCCTTTTTTTCCCCACCATTTTATTTGAGAGGATGGAGACAAATTGAGAAGGGATGGGATAGGTATGAAGAGAAAGGGGAGTTTGGCGGTGGTGCACCCAGCTAAGCACACCACCTGCAGGCGAAGCAGGCTTGTAGCTTACTACCTTTCTCTCTCCCTATCTCCCCTCCTCTCACTCAACTTCTCTGTCCTATCCAATAAAAAAAAAAAGAAAGAAAGAAAAGAAAGAGAAAAAAATGACTGCCAAGAGCAGAGGATTCACAGTGTAGGCACTGAGCCCTAGTGATAACCCCCGAGGTAAGAGAGAGAGGAGAGAAAGATAGATACCTGCAGACCTGTTTGACCACTCGTGAAGTGTCCCCCCTGCAAGTGGTGACCTGGGGCTCCAACCCGGGTCCTTCTACATAGTACTATGTGCACTTAATCAGGTACATCACCACCTGACCCCCCAACTTCAATTATTTTAAAGTCAGCTATTTAAAAACAAAGCTGGGGTGGTCCTGGAGATGGTACAGTGAATAAAGCATCAGACTCTCAAGCATGAGGTCCTCAGTACAAACCCTGGCAGCACATGTACCAGAGTGATTGATGTCTGGCTCTTTCTCTCTCCTCCATGCCTCTCACAAATAAATAAATAAAATCTTTAAAAAAAAAAACAAAGCTGGGAGCCAGGAGATAGCGTAGTGGGTTAAGCACACATGGTGCAAAGCTTACCAACTGGCATAAGGATGCTGGTTCAAGCCACTGGCTCCACACTTGCAGGGCAGTCACTTCACAGGCAGTGAAGCAGATCTTCAGGTGTCTATCTTTCTCTCCCTCTCTCTGTCTTCCCCTCCTCTCTCCATTTCTCTCTGTCCTATCTAACAATGATGACACCAGTAACTACAACAATAAAAACAAGAGCAACAAAAGGTAAAATAAATAAATAAATAATATTTAAAGAAAAGAAAAAACCAACAAAGCTCTAATTATCTTTTAAACTCATCCAGTTCTTCTCATCCTGGTTTTAGTTACCATCAATTTTCTCAAGTACTTCTTCCTAGATCTATTTCTGCTATTCCCTAACACAATGTATTAGTTTCTTTGTATCCTTTCTGGATTCCTTCCAGCTCATTCACCACACAGTTGCCAGGATAATCTTTTCAAAACACTAATCTGATCATGTCATTGCTCTGCTTTGTGGGATACATATGGATGCTGTTCAATAAATATTTATTGAAGGAATGCCTGGATATGTTCCCTCCTCAATCTGACATTTGATGCTTAAATGCTAAATATATAATTTTGTAACACTATTAGCAGCTTCACACCTAGAACTAATTAAGTGAATCAGTTGTATTGTTACTTTCAAAGTCAGTGCCATTGAAATGTAATTTATATAATACAATATAATTTTAAGTAGTTTGGTACGATTGAGAAATTGCATACACACTTACAACTATAGTGTCATTAAAACATATACCATTTTCTAAGATACTAGTAAATTCCTTCCTGTTCTTTTCAGGAATTATCTACCAGAACTGAAATCCAACACTGTTCTGATTTATGCCACATCTGGGAATTGTTATATATACTTCTTTACTTTTAGTATCTTTTTTGAGGGTATGCAAAATTTATTCATGTTTTTGAGTGGAGTATAAGTCTTTCATTTTTTTCTGACATCATTGTCACCTTGTTGAGGGAATGTTGAGTTACCAAATTATTGTTATAACAAAGGTACACTACCACATTTCCCCAATATAAGTGTCAGTACATTTCATCCTTCATGAAACCAAGTTATGAATCAGTATCTTTCAGTTTAAGTAGACTTTATTATGTATTTCTCGGTGACAGTTTTCCCAAATAAAAGCATCCAGAATGATATTTCCCTGGAAGTACTGCTTTTGTCGCATCCTATAAATTTTGATATGTTGTGTTTTTACTATGATTCAGTTAAAAATAGCTTCAACTTTTCTTCTTCTTTTGAACCACAGTTTAGGAGAATATTGTTTGGTTTTCAGATTTGGATATATTTTAAGAAAGGTATCCTATTATCCTATTATTATAATTTTTTTTAAGAAAGAGAGAAGAAAGAAGAGAGAAAAAGATGGAGGCGGGTGTGGGGTGGGGTGGGGAGAGATGCCAAAGCACTGATTCACCATTTACAAAGCTCCGTTAGTGTTGTCCGTGGTCTCCCATATTGTGCTACGCATTGAACAAAGGGCTTCACGTGGGGTTGTGCCTTTGCTGTATGTGCTAAGCCATCTCTTGGCTTCTAGTTTTATTTTAAATTTTTAATCTAATTTCATTTATTTGGATAGAGACAAGAGAGAAGTTGAGAAGGAGGGAGGTACAGAGAGGTAGATAGCGAGAGATAGAGAGATAGAGAGAGAAGCGGACAGGAGACAGACACCTGCAGTATTGTTTCAGAGCTCATGAAGCTTCCCAGCTGTAGGTGGGAACTGGGAGCTAGAAGCATTACAGTCCTTGAGCACTGTGATGTGTGCAGTCACCAGGAGTGCTACTGACAGGCCCCAACAAAATTTCTATTATTTCAACCATTTAAATTTATTGTGACTTATTCTCGGGCTCAGAATATAATTTATGTTGTCCATTTAAAAGGAATATGGCTTTTTAACATTTGGGGTATTGCTTGACAGTAGGCCATGTTTCTGTTGTGCTTTTCAGTCCTTTTGTATCCTTATTAATTTTAAAATCTATTTGCTTTATTAATTGCTGAGAGATGAACAATGAAATATCCTTTTCCTTCATTTAATTTTGCAAATATTTATTACCTTTTTACTTCTCATAATTACATATCTCTAACTGTCCCTGAATATACTGACTTTTTTGAAGTTCATTTTGATATACATCTAGATATATTAGCTTATTTTTAATATTTTATTTATTTATTAATGAGAATGATAGGAGGAGAGAGAGAAAGAACCAGACATCACACTGGTACATGTACTGCCGGGGATTGAACTCAGAATCTCATGCTTGAGAGTTCAGTGCCTTATCCATTGCACCACCTCCTGGATCACTTAGTTTATTGTTTTCATTGTTATGCTCTGTGTTTTAAACTCATTTAAATATGTATGCCTGGGATTGATACCTAAGATAATATAAAAATGTATGCAACTTAAAAAAAAAGAGAAAATATTGCAATAAAAAATTAGCAAATGGTCTGAATAGATACTTTAAAGAACACACACACATGACCTATGTGTATATGAAAATGCTTAAAGTAGCATATAACTAGGGAAATAAGAAATCTAAACCATGTTGAGATACGGACTTAAATCTATATGAATGAATTTATTTCTTATTTACTTATAACTTATGTATTTTTTTCACTAGGGCTTCGGTGCTTCAGGCTGACTTTTTCAGGTAGACAGGTACAGAGATAGACACAGAGGAAAATACCTCAGCAGTGAAGCTTCCTTCAGTGGAGTGGGGGCTGGGTGTGAGCCTGGGTCATGACAAAGCAAGTGTGCTATCCAAGTGAGCTATCGTGCTGGTCTGAGAATGGTCTATTTTAAAAAGACTAGAATCAAACAAACAAACACACTGGGGAGAGTGAGGAGAAAAAGGAGACTCCTACATTTTTAATGAAAATGTAATTTGGTGTAGTTTCTCTGGAAAACAGTGTGGAGTTCTTTAAAAACGAAATGTGAAAATACCACGTGGTCCTGTAATACCACTTCTAGGCATTTATCTGGTGATATGAAAATGCTGGTTCAAAAGGATAATTGTCCTTGTGTGTTTATAGCAAGATTATTTATAGTAGCCAAAGTATAGAATCGATATAAATGCTCTTTGATAGGTTACTGGATAAAGAAGTCAGGGTGTATATATTCAAAGAGATTTTGCTCAACAATTTAAAAAGCTAAACTTAAGTCTCATTTGGACATGGATAGAATTAAGTGAAATCACTCAGGAGATGATAACATTGTATGTCAATTCCACTAGTCTGTAGAATCTAAATAAACACAGTGATTACAGGAACTGGCAAAATTCAATACAAAACAGCTCAGACTCTGTGAAGAAATGTGATAGTTGCCAAAGGAGAAACACAAGGGAAGTGAGAAGAATGAGTAGAGGTCATATTGACAGTGTGGTGAGGTTTAATTTTGATGGTGGGTGTGGTTTCTTCTTCTAGCGTTTGCCCTTCTTCCGTAGCCAGTCAACAGCGTCAGGTTGAGCCTGATGTCTGCTTGTTGCTGGCTTTGAAAGTGACTGGGATCCATGTGGATTCAGTCGGCTAGGAAGGATCGTCAGTTTCCCCAATAAATGGGTACTCACGGGATGCACCACGAGAAGGTCGATCCAATGCATCCCGTGGGTGTGGTAAAACTTATTTATTTACTTTTTTGTCTTTTTAAACTTCATTTTACTTGTAATTTAAGAATGATCGTCATGATTGTGGGATGAGAGAGGTACAACTCCATACAGTTCCCACCACTAGAGTTCTATATCCACCTCCCCATCCATTGGAAGCTTTCCTGTTCTTTAACCCTCTGGGAGTATGGACCCAGGATCATTATGGGGTACAGAAGGTGGAAGGTCTGACTTCTGTAATTGCTTCTCTGCTGGACATGGGTGTTGGCAGGTCAATCTATACTCCCAGCCTGTTTCTGTCTTTCCTAAGTTGGGTAGGGCTCTGGGGAGGGGGATTCCAGGACACATTGGTGAGGTCGTCTTCTATCCACATTGAAGTATGGAGCCAGAAAAATAACTGAGTTGGATAGACCCCTGCTTTATCATGTATGTGACCCCAGATCAAATGCAGCAGCCATTACATTAGAGGAAGTCTGGTGTTTTAGTCTTTCCTTCTCATTTAGTCTCTCTTTCTCTCTGTGTGTGTCTCTCTCTATCTGAAAAAGTCATCTTGGGACAGTGAAGCCCTGGTTAAAAAAAAGAAAAAAGAAAAAGAGATGTGAAACTACTGAAATTGTATGGCATTGGAAACCAATAGTAAATGAGTACAATTTGATTTTAAAAATAATAAAAATAGGGAGTCGGGCTGTAGCGCAGCGGCTTAAGCGCAGGTGGCGCAAAGCACAAGGACCGGCATAAGGATCCTGGTTCGAACCCCGGCTCCCCACCTGCAGGGGAGTCACTTCACAGGTGGTGAAGCAGGTCTGCAGGTGTCTATCTTTCTCTCCTCCTCTCTGTCTTCCCCTCCTCTCTCCAGTTCTCTCTGTCCTATCCAACAACGACAACAACAATAATAACTACAACAATAAAACAAGGGCAACAAAAGGGAATAAATAAATAAATTAAATATTAAAAAAAAATAATAAAAAAAATAAAATGATTCTTATTAAAAGATAAACTATGGTGTGACTCATATGTAACATAGAATTACTTTTTAGTCTTGGTCTTCCTGGGGTTCTTTCACCTCTTAGATTGAGGGTTGAATCCATTGACATTGAATACAGTTACTGGTATTGTTTATATCTATAATCTTTCCACTTGTTTTTTATTTGGCTGCACATTCTTTGTCCCCACATCTTTTATTAATGTTTTAAATTATATTTGTTTATTTATTTATTGGACAGAGACAGTCAAAAATGGAGAAGGAAGGAGGAGGTAGGGAGGCAGAGAGATAGACACCTGCAGCCCTGCTTGGCCACTCACAAAGCGTTTTCCCAGAAGGTGGGCACTGGGAGCTTAAACCTGGGTTTTGCACACTGTAACATGTGCACTCAACCACCTGGCCCCATCCCCATATCTTTTATTCTTCTCTTCTTCCCTTTCTTTTTCTCTAATAAAATATGATATTATGCTCAGTATAAAAACATTTTCCATGGACTTTTAGTTATTTATTCACCCTAAGAATGATGATATCAATCTGTAATATATTAGAATTAAAAGTAAAACACTTGTGGCTGGGGAGGTATCTCAAATAGACTATGGACTTTGCATGTAGGTTATGGTGGGCTCAGTCCCTGGTACAATACACACTAGAATGGAGCAACTCTTTAATATGAAGCAATTCACTTAAAATTTACATATGTAACTGTAATCATGGAATTTAAAAAAATACATACATTTTTAAGAAAGTAAATTGTTTCATATTAAAGATGAGACACTTCAGCATATATCTATACACTCACTTATACCTCCTTCCTTTTCTGTTCTTTAGTTATGTATTTTACTTTACATATGTTATAATATCCACATTGTTATGTTATTTGTTTTAAACAGTATGTTGTCCTTTAGGGAAAAATTTCAAAGGTAAAATATAGATCTGTATATTTACCCATATGTGGTACATACTATACTGTCATATAGATCCAAGTTTCCATCTGGTCTTACTCTCTTGAAGCTGGTGATTTATATTTACTCATGAATTTGTTTGTATGTTTGCTTTTTCAGGTGTTCCTGTAGTGTAGATATAGTATTAAAAAATTCTCAGCTGAAATGTATTACATTCTCTGTCTACATACAGAGTTTGGTGTATGGGAGAATCATACTTATGTTGGGAGGTCAGTCTGATGTCAGATCACCAATGGATTTGAATATCTAGCTAATAATTAGGTATTAATGTGGAAGGCAACAGATTATTAGGTAAAAGTTCTGAGCAGGTTAATGACAATATCAACTTTAGCAAAAGAAATCTTTTAAATTATTGAGATGATTAGGCTACACAAAAGGACAGTTGAAATTATGACCTGAGTCACGTCATCATTGCGTTAGCTCTTTACTTTGGGAAATAATCTCCAGAAAATTACTTTGTGCTTTCTGCACAAACTCTGGTTCTGCATAGAAGACAATGGTCGTGGAGTCGCATGGGTGTGGGAAGCAAGAGGAAAGGCTATGGAATGGAGACACATTTGACACAGATATATGTCCCTTTGTTGTTGTTTTTCAGAGTTAGGCTTCACAATTTCAGGCCGACTCTTTCCAATAGGTAGAGGCAGAGATAGAGAGGCAGAGAGAGATATCACAGTATTGAAGATTCTGCCAGTGCCTTAGTGCTCCATGTGAAATACTAAGGGCGCAAACCTGGGTAACATTTAGGCAAAGCAGGGACCTCCCCAGGTGCACTATCTCACCAGCCATAACATATGGCGATTCTTACTATAAATCTGAGATTTACTTTCTTTTTTTTTTTCCCCCTAAAGTATGTCAGCCGTTTGTAAACACATCATAAGGTTCTGACTTGGATGGCAGGAAGTGTCTGTAGTACCCCTGAGTGGTTTGTTGGTTGGGCTGAATTCAGTGATGATATGATCATAAAATAGCTTAACATTATGCAGTTTTTGTCTATAAATGTTATCATTCAAACTTTTCTTTTCTCCTTCCTCTGTCAATATGTTTATATTTCAAGCAGATTTCATGACCTTCTATTAACTTCTGTATATTAAACAGTTCAGTTCCATTGAAAGCTTGTTCTCCATCTGGCTCAAGAATTTTCTCCTGCTGTGAACTTGACTTGTGTCTCAAGGAAAGGGGTTATGTGCTGCCATCTTCATGCTCTGGGTATTTGCTGATTTTTTTTCCTTTCTGGGATGATTTTGGGAGAGGGAGGAGGCATAGAAAAAAAACTCCTTACAGATATTCTTATTTAACTTGTATTTGTAGTTCAAAATATTGACTCTGTGGATGTATTTGTGTTTTCTTCACAGTATCCAAGGGAGTTCCATCATGGTACCTAATGTAAAATAGGTATGCTACTGGGGAATTCCAGAAACGCCTTACAACTCCTGCAGCTTCTGTTCTCTGTGGCTCACCTTACAGTAATTTAACAGTAGTCTCAGACTGGCAGAATAGTGTGCTTGGATAGTTTGTTGCTTTGCTGTGTGTGCAGTCCTGGTTTAAGCCTGGCCTAGCCTACATCACTAAATGAAACTGGGGAGTGGTTTCTTTTCTTTTCTCTTTCTTTTATGAATTTCTTTATTTTAATGACATTTACATATTATTTCTCTCTTTAATAGATAAGTGATTTGTATATGTGTATGTATAGATATGTACAGATATAGCTAGCTAGCTATACAGAGACCAAAACACTGCTCAGCTTTGGTTTATGGTGGTACCGGGCATTGAAGCTGGGACCTCAGAGCCTCAGGCCGTTTCCTCATCCCACTACTCTGTCTTTCGTCTCTGAAAAATTCTACCCAGGGCAGTGAATGTTCAGAGATGGCCAAAATAAGTTTAAAAAAAGAAACAAAAACCAAAACAAATAAATAGAAGTCTTTCCATCCTAATTGCCCTCCCACTGACAGTTGGGATCCCAGCAAGGTAATTAAAGTCCATCTACCTTCCTTGATATCCACTGATTCTTGGAAATGTACTTATCCTGGTCATTACAAACCATAAATGCATTGGAGACTTGCCCCAGTATTGGTTTTATTCTCTATTTTCTTGGACTGTTCCCTGCAACAATTAGTCTTCAGAATCCTATATTCATAGAATGTTCTAGGAGAAGGCAGATGCCAGTTTCTGTATTTATATATACTTCAGAATTCTGGTAGTAACATATAAATTTTATCAAGTTTCTGTTAGCCCTCTTGGGTCTCTGTAAAGTTTAATTTCATATTTCACTAATTATCCATCTGGGGAATGAACACTACTGTTTCTTTCTTGCAAGTTCCCTTATGTTGGTAAGACTGGTTCTCTTGAAACATTCTCCAATTGACTTCAGCAAAAGTAAGTAGAAACATTTTCATTTTCTTTCTATAGATAAGAGAGAAGATATGACATACCTTCCACAAAGCTCACAATACAGTCATATGACAAGATTATATCAAAGAGCTATGGCTTTGTGCTTGTACTGGCTAGTGCATTATTAATCTTTGGACTACTTTGTTTTATTATATTTTTATTTTTAAAAAGTTTTATTAGTGACTTATTACTGACTTACAAGATTGTAAGACAATAGGGGTATAGTTTCATATAGTTCCCACCACCAGAGTTCTGGGTCTCATCCCTTCTATTGGAAACTTCCCTATTCTTTATCTCTCTGGAAGTATGGACAAAAATTATTTTTTGGGGTTCAGGAGGTGGAAAGGCTAGCTCTTATAATTGCTCCTCTGCTGGACATGGGCATTGGCAGGTCAATTCATATGCCTACCCTCTTTCCCTAGTGGGGTCAGGGTTCTGGAGAAGTGAGGTTCCAGGGCACATTGGTGAGATTGTCTGATGAGGGAATTTGGGTTGGAATCATAGTATCATCTGCAATGTGGTGGCTGGGAAACATTAAGCTATAAAACAGGACAAATTATTTAATAAACAGGAACCAAAATAGAGCAGATGAAGTTAGAGATATTAAGGTGGAATGAAGCTAAGAAGTCTATTCTAGGTATGTTCCAGGGGCTGATGAGTTTAGTGATTTTTGCCTAAGCTTGATAGCTAATGTATAGGTGGACTGAAAATATTGTCTGGGGAGAGATGGTGTCAGAGTTGAGAATAGGGCTAGAAAGCTAAATTAAGGCAGAGAGTAGCTCCCAAACTGGAATAAGATCTATGAATAAAATTAACTGTTTACCCCATCAACCTGACCTAGGGCCCATATCTATTCATATTTAGCACAGGAGCCTGTGTAACCTCTGAGTCCTGTCAGTCAATGGTCACAGCTGGGAACATTCTAAACTGAACTCACTTTGGGACCAGCCTTCCTCGAGTGCAGAGTAGGATGACCCAGCCTCCCTACAGAGAGTGGGGCAGTCCTTACCACTGCTACTTTATAGTGAGGACATGATTCTAGAGAAGCCCACAAGAGATGTTACGATGAGGTTCCTGATGGAAGTGATCAGTGTTGGTGGAGAGAATGGTCTATTAGAGTTCCCGGTCCATATTTTCTGTGAGGGAATTTAGGGATCTGCTGAGTCTCTAGATGATGGCATGGCCTGGTATTGACCAAAACGGCTGTCATTAAGTGAGCCAGTCTCTTGCCCTTCTCCATGGTTTGTAGTCCATTCTTTACCTGGCAAGCTTCAACTTTCTCCCAGTTGTTAAATATTGTGTGTCATTTGTTGTAGCCAAACAGGTCTTGTGTCTATGGGGTCTGGCCTTGGGTTTTAGCATGGTCTAAGTTAACCATAAATTTTACTGCATTTATTTATTTGATGATTATAATAAAGGTTGTCCTAGAGAAAATAATTGCCCTTTAGTTTATATACTTTTCTCAGTATATATATACTTTTCTCAGTATCTCTCTTGGCCAATTGTATACAGTGTTTCTTCTAAAGATTACCAAGAGGGGGACATTAATGCTGTTGTTGGCAGAAGGCATTAGGAGATACATCTTACTTTTGTGTGGTTAGTCCTGTGTCATTGTATTTGGCATTTTTTTTTTGTACTTGGCATTGCTTATATTGTTTTTATTCTTGGTACTTTTAAGAAATCAAAGACAACAGAAAAAAATGTATTTGATTTCTTAGGCTATACATGCCCCCCTTGTCTAGTGAAGAGTAGATTTTAGAAATTTGCTCATCAAAAGAAATGATAGCAATCAATTTTAATTTTTAAAAGTGATTTTTATTTATTAAATCACATATTGTTACAAGAACTAGGTGTGGTATATTGCACATATAAATTTCCTTGCCCTTATTGAGACTTTAGCCTAGTGAGAGATATAGTGATCAGAACAGTAAATATATGAATTATTCAAATTATAGTCCAGATGAAGTGTAAAGTGCTATGAGAAAGAAGAATAGGACAACAGCTTGACTCATTCCTTTGGATAAAGTCCTAGAAACTAACCAGAACTATCACAGGTGAATTTTTTTTTTCTTGCTTCCATGGTTATCACTGTAGCTTGGTGTCTTCACTACAAGTGAATCCACTGCTCTTGACAGCCATCTCCCCCTCCCCCCAATTGTTGTTGTTGGATAGGACAGAGAGAAATTGAGAGAGGAGAGGAAGACAGAGAAGGAGAGAGAAAGACACCTGCAGACCTGCTTCACCAGTTGTGAAGTGACCCCCTCCAAGGGTGGGGAGCCAGAGGTTCAAACCTGGATCCTTGCTCTGGTCCTTGTGCTTCTCACCATGTGTGCTTAACCTGGTGTGCTACTACCCAGCCCCCGTGACTTCTTCTTAAGAGTAAGATTGCAAGCTTTGTCAGTGACAATTACAACTGTCCATGCAGGAAAAATCTATTACTTCAGATTCACTAAGTGGTTATTGAATATCAACTACTTATACCAACTATTCCCTAGGTAGCCTATGGGTGTTGAAAACATTCAAACAGGTAGAATGATATTGTTAAAGTCAAGATGCTTATGTATAGTGGAAGTTAGAGCTAAATATAGAGTTAAAATGTGGGGGGGTGCTAAGATGAGAATGAGCATAGAAATGCTATGTTTTTATATTAACTTCATTGGTCTTGGGAGATCAGTAGGGAGTCATTCTGTAGTATATAATATCTAAGTGGTTCTTTGGAGATGAGGCATTAACTAGACAAAGGAGTGAGAGGTCTCGTAGATGATCATTCTATATGAAACAAACGAAAGAAACAACCCTCTCCATCAAGTTTAAAGACATAGAATTGAATGTTTTAATAAGTTTTGATACACTGAGGTGTCACAAATAGGTAATATCTGTTGATACATATGCCAGGAATCTTCATCTTTGTATGTTTTTTTAAACTGTTTATCCCAAATTTACCAGAATGTGAAGAGGATCAGGGTGGTCTGGGAGGTGGCTCAGTAGATAAGGGTCCCGAGTTCAATCCCTGGCAGCACATGTGCTACAGTGATGTCTGGTTCTTTCTCTCTCTGTCTCTGTACTCCTTCCTGAATAAATAAATAAAATCTTAAAAAAAACACAGATTGGGAAGCACTGGGTCAGAAGCTAGAAAGTGCTGATACATTTAGAGATTTACACAAATTTTGAGCTCTAAGAGGCATGGAAAGAGATGCTGGCCAAATTTTGGCTTTAGTTATCACATTTAAATACATACATTACAATACTGTTGTCAGAAAATCTCCAAGCTAGCAAGATCCAAATCTATAGAGATATGAATAAAATGTATTAATGAATGAATGAATGTCGCGAGTCTTCACTACTTCAGTACTATTTATGCAAAGTAATGTTCTGTTTGTCTCCTTTGTCCACCTCTTTGAACTCCAAGGGGAAACTAGCTGTGTATACTTCATTCTTGGGTTCTCATAGCAGAAAATTAGGAGATTGCTGAGAGTGGAGCAGAAACAGAGGAACCAAGGGGAGAGGGAGGGAAAAGAGAACAAATGGCAAATACTGTATTGACTCATAGCAAGGAGAGTTTTTTCCCCTTTACTGGGGGATTAATGTTTTACATTCGACAGTGAATATAATAGTTCGTACATGCATAACATTTCTCAGTTTTCCACATAGCAATACACCCCCTACTAGGTCCTCTGTCGTCTTTTTCTAGGACCTAGACTCTGCAAGGAGAGTTTTGACGCTACAGGAGAACACATGAATTGATATGATAGTAAGGTAAACTTTCTTTAAAATGACAGTTGCAAATTCTGTAATTCTTACAAAATTAAAGTTCTCTTATTTTTATAATATCTTATTTTATTTTGGAGAGAGATGCAGAGAGAGAGATGGAGAGAGAGAGATGGAGAGAGAGAGAGAGGGAGGGAGAGAGAAACAGCAGAGCACTGCTCAGCTCTGGCTTATGGTAGTGTGGGGGATTGAACCTGGAAGTACCCTTCTTTATATGTGACACTTAACAGAAAGGATGCTACATGAAGCAGCAGAGTTTATCTGCGTTGCTCTGTATGTGCATACTTAAAAGAAAGGAAGTTTTGTACAATGTGGAGAATCATTTCTGGATCTCGAGCTAGAATGAGTGATTCCTGCCTTTAAATGTAGTAGTATGTGATATTTTGCTTAAACTTTTAAGTCTTTTTATGTCTACTTATGCCCTATAATATTTATGTATATACAAATATGTACATATATATGTATATGAAATATATTTAGACATGTATATAGTTCAGTATAATAGTCATAGTATAGTACCTTATTGCACCTTATGAGAAATAAGACAAAAAAGTGTTATGCAAATTATAAAGAATTATATAAAGTTTCCTAGTAATAATATTGATTTCAATGTTAGCAATAATACCTTTAAATTTTTAACAACATGGAACTATACCCATAGTAGCTTTTGGGAGGGAGAGTTGCTGGTGTTAACAAGTAGGAGACAATTAAAAGATAATTTTCTTCAAGTCTGGATAACAGTGACTCCAATTTAAATAAAACTGCTTGTCAGAAGTGATTCTAAGCTTGAGTAAAGTACGGTTTAAAATATTCAGTTTTTTAAAATATTTTTCCTATATGTATGAATTCTTACTGTCTATCTGAAAATGACACAATATAGTCCCTGCGTTCTCTAATTCTGGCATACTGCAAGATCCAGTGATAGAAGGTTAGCTAATAAATTATTTGACAGGAAATATAGAAAAAAAAATCTGTGTAATTCACAGTTCTGACATAATGAAAAGCTTATAATTCACTAGTGTGACCTCACAGCTGTGAATTACAAGTTTCACTTGACTTGTTCACAATTTGTCTTTGAATTTATACTATGAAAAGTGAGAACCATATTGTCAAACTGTCACTCCATATTGATATATTACTGCTGGAGATTCAGAAACATTTTGTCAAAGAATAAGAAAATAAAATCACCCTGAAATATTCAGGTTGGTACAAATTCAAAGGGTTGTATAAGGCAATGAAAAAAAAATGCCTAGAATAAAAGCAGCTTGCAGTATTGTATCTATCCAGGGACTTATCTTTAATTCTGTCATTTAAGAAGGTTACACTTTGTTTAACTATTACCAAAGGCCAGGCACTCTTCTAAAGACTTTAGGAAAAAAACTTTTAAATCAAAGAAACACATTATAAGTCAGTATTATTTTCATGTTTCTATATAGAAACGGAAGCACAGAGGAGTTAGTCAACATATCTAAAGGCATAAAAGCAGTAAGTGTGTCAGAGCTGGGTAACAAGCTCAGGTCTCTGAACCTCATAATTCATGGGAAGATGTTATCTAGGTTGGCAGAACCTATACTAAACTTTCATCCTTGTCATCGATTAAAAAATATCTGTGGTGCAGAGAACTTCTGGGGTAGAGATATGGTGACCTGGTCACCATAAAAGTTTGCTCTCTCATAGAAAACAAATATTCCAACAAAAGAATTCAGTGAATTTCATCAGAGAACAGCTGAGATTTCTGGGAAAGGAGCATCACTATCTAAAGGTTGGTGATTACATATGGACAGAAAGAGTGGGAGAGGAGACGGGAGAAGGACTCAGTCAGAAACACAGCACTTAATTGCTGGCAGGTACCCTACTGCAATTGCTTCAAATCCATGTGGCAGATTTAAACGACCCATGTGGAACCACTCTCACCTTGATCATCCATTTGTCTTTCCTTCAGATGTTTGTTTCCTGGAGACATAGAATAGGTTTAATCCACTTAGCTACTCTGAATCTTTTAAGAGGTGAATTTAAGTCATTCAAATTTATGCTGATTATTGATATATGGTTTACTTACATCCATTGTTATTTTTGGTTTGAGGTTGTTTAAATTGTCGTTTACCAGTTGCTTCTGTCATTGTTTTGTTTTTGTTTTATTTGTTTTTTTCCCCCCTGAGCCTGGTATCTGATATGCAGTTGGATTCAAGTAATTGTCTGGGGAGATGATGTCATGGCTCAAAAAAGGACCAGAAAGCTGGATCGGGGAAAAGAGTAGCTCCCAAATATGGGAAAGGTGTATAAATACTGTTGACTATAAACCCATCAATTTGATCAGATCTGGTCCCATATTCAGTTTAAGAGATTATGTCTTTTCCCTAGCAGTCTGCAGTATTTTTTTGCTATCATTGAGTCTTGAGTTTTGTAATGATGATCTTGGTGTTGGTCATTTTGGAATTAGGAACTTGGGTGTTTGCTTTACTTCCTGGACGAATGTGTGCTAAGGATTGCCCAAGTGAAACAAAACAAAACAAAACAAAACAAAACAAAACAAAACAAAAAATTTTGCTATGATTTCCTTGAATATGGCCTCTATTCTCTTCACCCTGTCCTCTTCGTCAGGAATTTCTCTAACATTCAATCTACTGATGGCGTCTACTTCACATAAAACTGAGTCATTCTTCCTAGGCTATTCTTCTCCATCATCTTTAAATTAAAGTCCATCTTTAAAGTTCATTGTATCTTTTAGTCCAGATATTCTTTCCTCTGCATGGTTGAATCTTATTCTTAATGCCTGAGCCTATCTATACTGCATGCAAAGTGTCTTTCATACCTTGCAATACTGAAGCTTCTCTTCCATGCTTTCTAACTTCTTAGTGAAGTCTCTTTGAATATTTCTTATTTCTTAACTTCTTGGTGAACTCTGGAGTTCTTTTGTGTTTCCTAACTCCTTTGAGAAATATTCTTTCAGTTCTTGAATATGATTCTCCAGGCTGAGCTTAGATTCTTAGATAACTCGATTACTAGCTTTCTAAAATCTTTATCTGATAAATCCTCCAGATGTATAGTTTCCTTGAGTTCTTCCATTTCATTTTTACCAATATAGTCTTTCATTTTTAGCATAAGTTTTTTTTTTTTTTCTTATCTACAATTTGCACATTGAGCATATTTTTTTTGCCATTGTTGGTGTTTTTGTTGGGCCAGTTGGTGGTGCTATTGATATGATACTGGGCTTCATTTTGTTCATGTATTGGGTTGAGTAGTGGGATTGCATTTCCTTTTATTTTCTAGAGCTGCTTCTCAAGTCCATGTGATATGGGGCTTCTCTGCAGACATTCAGCCTGTACTCAGATTGGGCAGCTAGCTATGTAGTGGCCATTTTCTTCTGTTTGAAGCAGGGCCTACCATTTCATTCAGCTTCCTATTTTAGAGACAGGACAGGCTACATAGCTTCTCTCTTAGATATTTTCTTTGTCTCTGTGGTGAGTCCTTCCCAGCAGTTCAGTGCCCTCACTGCCCTGAAGTCATTGATTAGAAGCCCAGAGGTTTTCCTCTCTCATAGCCACACTGTGTTCTGCTGTGAAGCTATCAATGTGGTGTTACAGGCTGCTGGCTCTAGCAGCTCCTTTTGTGCCTGGCTTCTATCCCATGCCTCTTCTCACCCCCTGGTCCTGTGTGACCACTCATCAGAGGCTATAGGGCTTCTTTGGATGTCACAGCTGTAGTTTGATGAGGTTTCCTAAATTAAATAGTTGCCAATAGATGTTAGTTTTGGTGAGTAATTTTGTGTTAGCTGTTAGTATGTGGCTGTGTCTTCCAGAAGTCCCCCTCCATATTATTTATGATGACATTATCTTCTTCACTGGAGAGTCCCCCTCTTCCTTTTATACAGGAACATTAATAATAATTTTATTATAAAAATTATAAAAAATAATAATTTTATTATACTTTACTTTGTATTTTCTGTTTCTGTCATTGTTTCTTCTTCTATTATTATTATTTTAAATTAGTGACTTCTGAGTTTACAGTCCATGGTCACAACCGGGAACATTCTAGGCTGTGCTCATTTCAGGACCAGTCTTTCTCAAGTGAAAGAATAGGAAGACCCAGCTTCCCTTCAGAGAGTGGGGCAGTCCCTACCATAGATGCTATACATTGAGGACAAGGTCCTCAAGAGGCCCACAAGAGGGTTTATCATGATATTCCTGATGGAAGTGACCAGTAATGGTGGAGAGAGGGATCTATTTGATCACTAGGCCCATAATATCTATGTGGAAATTCAAGGATTCCCTGACTAGATGATGGAGTGGCCTAGTATTGACCAAAAAGGCCATCATTAAGTGAGCCAGTCTCTTGTCTTTATTCATCTTTTGTAGTCCTCTCTTTATCTGATGAACCATGGTTTTATAAAAACTGAAAACAATAATAATGCAAGCAATAATTAACCAACTTTTGAGTCTTTCCTCCTGTAGGTGGGGAATAGGGCCTTGAACCCGGACCCTTGAGCATTGTAATATGTGCACTCAACCAGGTTCCCCTGAACATTTCCTGAATATTTGGGCCTCTGAATATTTCCATGTTAACGCTTATTGATCTGGGCTGCTTGGGGAATAATTATTCAACTAGCTATGATTATATCAAACTATAGTGTTCTTTATAGGGATAAGAAAATGAGCTATGGAGAGTTCTTAGTTGGAATCTGTATATTTGTAGTTAGTTACTATGTGATTTGGGGATTGTTACTTAACATTTTAAAGCTGCTTGTGAAGAATTGCTATAGTATATTGACATTTACTTTCTCATAACATAGACATGGACCTACCCTATGACCCTACAATTTATCTTGTTGTTATGAGAATTTAAGCACTTGGCATCACATAACAAGAACATGAGAAATTAGCTTGACCGTATCTTTGAAACCAAGGTATAGTTTACCAAATGTATCCTATTTTGAAAAAAGGATCGAATAAGAAATGTCTCAGTCTATCATCTTGTTTATTGTAAATTTGGGAAATGGGATTAGTTTTGTATACTTGTTCAACATGGGTCTGTGGAAAATCCTTTTTATTTTATTTTTTTATTTTCATTTATTTATTAGGAGACTAATGTTTTATAGCCAATGTAAATACAATAGTTTGTACATGCATAATATTTCTCAGTTCTCCACGCAACAATACAACCCCCACTAGGTCCTCTGCCATCATGTTCTAGGACCTGAATTCTTCCCCCCACCAGCCCCAGAGTGTTTTACTTTGGTTCAATACACTAACTCCAGTTCAAATACTTATTAGTGTTTTCTCTTCTGATCGTGTTTTTCAATTTCTGCCTGTGAGTGAGATCATCCCATATTCATCTTTCTGTTTCTGACTTATTTCTTTTAACATGATTACTTCAAGCTCCATGCAAGATGGGCTGAAAATGGTGAAATCACCATTTTTTAATACCTGAGTAATATATATATATATATATATATATATATATATATATATATATCCACAACTTGCTCAGCCACTCATCTGTTGTTGGACACCTGGGTTGTTTCCAGGTTCGTCTATTACTAACTGTGCTGCTATGAACATAGGTATACACAGATCTTTTTGGATGGGTGTCTTTGGTTCCTTAGGAGAGGAATTGCAGGATCATAGGTTAGGTCCATTTTTAGCCTTCTGAGAGTTCTCCAGACCGCTCACCACAGAGGTTGGACCCGTTTACATTCCCACCAGTGGTTATGCCTAATCCTTTGAGTACCTTTGCCTTTCCTAAAGAATCATTAGGCTTAGGTTCATAAGGATCCATGCAAGGATCTGGTTTTGAGCTCCTGACTCCCCACCTGCAGGGAGGATGCTTCACAAGAAGCAGGTTTGCAGGTCTCTTCCTCTCTGTCTCTCCCTCCTTTCTCAATTTCTCTCTGTTCTATCAAATAAAATTTAAAAAATGGAAAAAATGGCCATCAGCAGTGGTGCATTTGTAGTGCTAGCACTGAGCTCCAGGGAGTAGCAAAAACAAAAAAAAAGAATCATGTATTTACTAATTTCTTTTTATTTTATTTTATTTATAAAAAGGAAACATTGACAAAACCATAGAATAAGAGGGTACAACTCCACAAAATTCACACCACCAGTGTTCCGTATCCCATCCCTTCCCTTGATAGCTTTCCTATTCATTAACCCTCTGGGAGTGTGGACCCAAGGTCATTGTGGGATGCAGAAGGTAGGAGGTCTGGCTTCTGTAATGGTCTCCCCGCTGAAAATTGGCATTGACAGGTAGATCCATACTCCAGCCTGTCTCTTTCTTTCCCTAGTGGGGTGGGGTTCTGGGTTCTCCAGGACACTTTGGTGGGGTTGTCTGTCCAGGGAAGTCTGGTTGGCATCATGCTAGCATCTACCCAGAGCCATCTACAAATTTAATGCTATCCCTATCAAGATACCAACCACATTTTTTAGGAGAATAGAACAAATGCTACAAATGTTTATCTGGAACCAGAAAAGACCTAGAATTGCCAAACAATCTTGAAAAGAAAGAACAGAATCCGAGGCATCACACTCCCAGATCTCAAATTGTATTATAGGGCCATTGTCATCAAAACTGCTTGGTAATGGAACATGAATAGACACACTGACCAGTGGAATAGAATTTTCAGAGCCAGGAAGTAAGCCCCCACACCTATGGATGTCTATCTAATCTTTGACAAAGGTGCCCAGACTATTAAATGGGGAAAGCAGAGTCTCTTCAACAAATGGTGTTGAAAAAAATGGGTTGAAACATGCAAAAGAATGAAACTGAACCACTATATTTCACCAAATACAAAAGTACATTCCAAGTAGATCAAGGACTGAATATTAGACCAGAAACTCTCAGATACTTAGAGGCAAATATTGGCAGAACTCTTTTCAGCATAAATTTTAAAGACATCTTCAATGAAATGAATCCAATTGCAAAGAAGACTAAGGCAAGCATAAACCTATGGGACTACATCAAATCAAAAAGCTTCTCACAGCAAAAGAAACCACTACCCAAACCAAGAGACCCCTCACAGAATGGGAGAAGATCTTTACATGCCATACATCAGACAAGAGTTTAATAACCAAAATATATAAAGAGTTTGCCAGACTCAACAACAAGAAAACAAATTACCCCATCCAGAATTGGAGAGAGGACATGGACAGAATATTCACCACGGAAGAGATCCAAAAGGCTGAGAAACACATAAAAAAATACTCCAAGTATTTGATTGTCAGAGAAATGCATATCAAGACAACGAGATACCACCTCATTCCTGTAAGAATGTCATACATCAGAAAAGGTAACAGCAACAAATGCTGGAGAGGTTGTGGGGTCAAAGTAACCCTCCTGCACTACTGGTATGGAATGTAAATTGGTCCAACCTCTGTGGGGAACAGTCTGGAGAACTCTCAGAAGGCTAGAAATGGACCTACCCTATTATCCTACAATTCCTCTCCTGGGAATATATCCTAAGGAACCCAACACACCCATCCGAAAAGATCTGTGTACACATATGTTCTTAGCAGCACAATTTATAATAGCCAAAACCTGGAAGCAACCCAGGTGTCCAATAACAGATGAGTGGCTGAGCAAGTTGTGGTCTATATACACAGTGGAATACTACTCAGCTACTAAAAACAGTGACTTCACTGTTTTCAGCCAATCGTGGATGGAGCTTGAAAAAATCATGCTAAATGAAATAAGTTAGAAACAGAAGGATGAATATGGGATGATCTCACTCTTAGGCAGAATTTGAAAAACAAGATCAGAAGAGAAAATGCAAGTAGAACCTGAACTGAAATTGGCTTATTGCACCAAAGTAAAAGACTCCAGGATGGGTATGGGGGAGAATACAGATCCAAAGAGGATGACAGAGGACCTAGTGGGGGTTGTATTGTTAGATGGAAAACTGGGAAATGTTATGCATGTACTAACTATTGTATTTACTGTTGAATGTAAAACATTAATACCCCAATAAAGAAATTAAAAATAAATAAATAAAGGCTGGAATATTGTAGATGAAGATGTGGGGTTTCTGTTTTGGAAATAGCTAATAGGTCTATTTAAAAAAAAAAAGAAAGCATGATATGTTGATTTTCTTTCCTCTCTCTCTTTCTCTCTCTGTGTGGTAATGGAGTATTTGCCCTGGTGTAATCTCTAGACTTTTCCCCCATGTTCTGTAATTTTTTTTCACAATTACTAATTGTGGTTGTTGATATGAGAAGTTTATATGCACTCTAGAATACACAACCCAACTAAGCTTAGACTGAAATCATTAAGATCCTATAGTAGTTATATCCTGTCTTAGTGTCTTTTTTCTCTTATGGTTTATTTCTCTCCTACTTTTATTCTACACACGTTAATTATCACTCATATTTCTTGGGGATAATCTTAACAGTAGGGTACATGCTTTTTATGCATGAAACTCTGGGTTCACACCTCAGCACTGCATCTGATGGAATTATATTGCTCTAGTCTCTCTCATAAATGAGTAAATAAGTAGATATTTACAAATCATTACTTTTGTGAGAAAAAGCCAAGCAAGCAGCAAAATGTATATATGTATATGTATAATTTATATATATTAAGTATATGGATATACATATATATATATATAACTTTAAAATGCTTTCACACTCATAAGCAGCAAATACATTATAGTATTTTCTTTTTTTTTTTGTTTTCCTTAAACTATTTTAGGGCACACTGCTGGCATAATGGAATAACACCCTGAATATGTTTGAGTATATCACCAAGGAGCTAATATGCAATTCTACATGACCATAACACAGAAGTCAGAATTCAGAAAATAAAATTGATAAGTTGTTGTGTTTGATGGTGACACAGGAAACTAAAGATTACTCAAATACACAATTTTTGTTGTAACAAAGAGCCTGAGGTGACTTCACTAACATGCACCCCTATGGAAGGGAGAAAAGGTTGTGAGGCCCCAAGTTTTGGTCTTGAGTCCTGTTATTCACATGTCTTAATATATACATATATATATATACATACATACATATATATGAATTCCTTCCCCAAAAGGGCAGTTTAGGGGGCTGGGCAGTAGCGCAGCGGGTTAAGTGCACATGGCGTAAGGATCAGGCGTAAGCGGACAGGTGTAAGGATCCCAGTGCAAGCCTCTGGCTCCCCACCTGCAGGGGACTGGGGTCATTTCACAGGTGGTGAAGCAGGTCTGCAGGTGTCTGTCTTCCTCTCCCCCCTCTGTCTTCCCTTCCTCTCTCGATTTTTCTCTGTCCTATCCATCAACAACAACAGCAACAGCAACAATAACATTAAAACCAATGAGGGTAACAGCAAGGGCAACAAAATGGGAAAAATGACCTCCAGGAGCAGTGGATTTGTAGCACAGGCACTGAGCCCCAGCAATAACCCTGGAAGAAAGAAAAAAAGCCAGTTTAAGCAGGAAACAGGACAAACAGAACAAGGACAGGAGTAAAAACTTTAGACTAGCTGTAAAATGCAACCAGGCTTTATGTATTCCAGATCTAATCTCAGTAGCTTTATGACTACTGTGCTTCAGAAATGCTAGTAATTCTCTCCCAATTCAAAAAGTCAGTGACCTTCATCCCAGGCTTTGGTAGAGCTCTTTCTCTTTGAACCTATCCTTGTTTGAGGATTTGCAGATAATTCACTGAACACAGAGTCCTTTAGGTATTGAGTTATACATTAAGGCTGAAATTACCAGATATTCTGTCTGAATGTTTCCCCACATCATGTCACATCCATCTAATGCTTATGCTCCATTCAGTTTAAGGAGTTGTTTCAATAAGAATGCCTTTTATAGGCAAAAGTGAATTTGTTTTCCTTTGATTTTCATGGTCATGTAATTTTTGGGGATTACAGTGTAGTTATTTTGTTGAAAGTATTTCAGTTTGGAATTGTCTGTTTTTGTCATGATAAATTTGTTGTTTTTGATCAGAACACTGCTCAGCTATGGATTATGGTCGTTCTGGGGGTAGAAATTTGCATCTCCAGCACCTTAGTTATGTAATTATGCTGCATTACGCCTGTTGCTATATCCCTAGTCCCCCATGCTTAGCTTTAGATTAATTGCTTTTGACAGAAAGATCACAAAGTAATCCTACACTCCTCTTAATGCTTTCTTTCAGTTGACACATGTTTTTGATTTACTTCATTGCTGAAGTTCATCTGATCACTTACTTAATTTGGTGTCTGTCAAGGCATATCCTCCTTCCCTTTGTCTTATATGTTTACTTATTTATAGAGGTAATCACTAATGGATTCCTGTATATTTGAATGAGATAAATTATTTTTTACTGTTTTTTTAATTTTTTAAAATTATCTTTATTTATTTATTGGATAGAGATAGCCAGAAATTGAGAGACAGCTGGAGGGAGGGAGAGAGAGAGAGAGAGAGAGAGGGAGGGAAACTGTGAGACACCTGCAGCACTGCTTCACCACTTGCAAAGCTTTCCACTCACAGGTGGGGGCTGAGGGGCTTGAACTCTAGTCTTTGCGCATGGTTATATGTATTTTCAACTAGGTGCGCCATCACCTGCAACCCCCCCTTTAAAACTTTTTTTAACATTTATTTTTATTTACTTATTATTGGATAGAGAAAGAGAGAAATTGAGAGGGGGAGATAGAGAAAGGGAGAGAGACAGAGAGATACCTGCAGTGCTTCACCACTCGTGAAGCTTTCCTCTGCAGGTAGAGACCAGGGGCTTTGAACCTGGGTCCTTGCACTCTGTAATGTGTGTGCTTAGCCAGGTGTGCCACCTCCTGGTCCCATATGGCCCCTTTTAATATTGTTTTGATTAATTATTTCTAATTGGGCCAACATGAATCTTTTCAATTGTTCACTGTAGTCTTTTGACACTGTCATTCTTTGAGCACTTCTATTATGACAATCAGTCATAATGTTCCAGACCATTCTGTCATAGTATCCCAGTTCTGAAAGCAGCCTTTTCCATAAGTATCCTTGAGCTTTTTAACTGGAAAATTGTGTCTTTAAAATTTTTATTTACTGGGGACTGGGTGGTGGCACAGTGAGTTAGGTGCACATGGCACAAAACCCAAGGACAGGCATAAGGATCCCAGTTCGAACCCCCTTAGCTTCACAGGCGGTGAAGCAGGTCTGCAGGTGTCTCTTTCTCTCCCCCTCTCTTTCTCCCCCTCTTCTCTCAATATCTTTCTGTCCTATCTAACAATGATAGCAATAACAACAATAATCACAACAGAGATAAACAACAATGGCAACAAAAGGGAAAAAAATAGCCTCCAAGAGCAGTGGTGTCCCAGGCACCGAGTCCCAGCGATAACTCTGGAAGCAAATAATAATGACAATTTTTATTTATTTACTTATTTATTAGAGGCAGAAATCAAAAGGGTGGGGGAGATAGAAAGGTAGAGAGGAAGAGAAACACCTGTAGCACTATTTCACCACTAGTGGAACTTCCTCCCTGCAGATGAGGACTGGTGACTTAAACTCAGGTCTATGTGCATGGTAACATATGCACTCAACTGGGTGTACCACTACTCATCCCTATAAAATTGTTTACAAGTAGAGATTGTGCTATTCTCATTGGACTATGCTAAGTAATAACATATCATGTATATGTATACACACAATGCACAATAGCATCTCTTTTTCTCTCTATTTTTATATCTAATTACATTTAAAAGAGCAAACTTATATTAATATTTTGAATTCCAACCTAACATCACCTAGTTCACTCTTGTATGCTCTTCTTCCACATTTGAAATTCTGTCGCTTAATTGACTGTGAGAAATTTCACTCCTGTTGTCCTTATCATACTCACTCACTTGACCACTCCTTGTCTGTGGCTCAGTCCTATTGCTGCTGCTGTCTATCCATGTGCATGCCAGGCTCCACCTCTCACTCTCTGCCCTGGTTGCCCTGGTCCTCTGCATGTGCGCCATACTTTCCCAGCTCACTCTCCAAGCTGGTATGCTGCCACTTTTCCCTAGTGTGTTCACTTCATCCTACTGGGCTCAGATTTCCGCATTCGCCACTGCCCCTCTCTTCCACTTCCTTCTCACTCTTCTGTCCTCTTCAGGCTCTCACTTGCTACAGTAAATACTATAACACCTTGACCCCTCCCTCCCCACTCTTGTCTATTCTCTGTCCCTGCTAGGGATCTGACAGAGTAAACACCCTCTTCTGACTCTTAAGGCTTTTTGTGTAGGTGTAGGTGCTTAACCCCTGCTCAGTTCTTACATCCCCGTTAGACTGCCGAACCCCCTCTTCCCACACACACACTTCCATATGGACACCCTTCTCATCCCATTCAGGCTCTGATCCTTCACTCTGGATGCTCCTACTGAAATGTCCTGTTTGCACAACTTGGCCTCAGTCGCGTGATGCCCTCTCCCAGCATGCTCACCTGACCCATGAGAATGGATGCTGGCTCTTGACAGCAAACCACTAACACCTGCTCTCCTTCAATGGCTGCTCCAGACTCTACTTTCCTCATGGACTTCTTACACACAGAGGCCCCTTTGCCCTCACCTGTGTCCTGGCAGCTGTTTGCAGGATGTACCCCAAGGAGACTTAGCAATACATGCTGTATCACTGACCCTTAATGTGGGTCTCTTCTCACCATCTCAGGTCTGGGCACATCAGCTCTGATGTGGTACTTTAGGACATTCACGGACCTAGCAACTACTCTACGAATAGTTATTTAACTACAGTGCTTTTTTGGGGATGGGAAGGAGAGGAAGGAGGGAGAAGGAAAGAGGAAGGAGGGGGAAGAAAAGTGACATGGTTTTGAGTTCCCTTACTCAGACCAAACCACAATCCTTAGGACATTATTTCCATTTGTTTCCAAAGCTATTCACTCTTTGAATGATTTTTAACATTTAGCCAACATTTCTGTATTCCATGTCTTCCTCAGGGTACTGGAAGGGCATATTCTCTGCAAACAGCTGTTCAGTATGATGCCACTAGGGTCTTCCTGTATATTTATAGCTTTGGAATCCACAACTACCTATAATTTATACATGCATAGTTCTTAAAAATATCAAATCCTTCTAGCTTATAAAAAGTATAGAATTCAATCAGTTTTTAGAAAGCTTTCCTGTATAATAATTAAAACTTACTTTAATACTGTCTTTAAAAAGCCATAAATCTGTGAAAACTTGTATTTGTAACATTGATCAACCACTATTTTTAAATTCCAATTGCGGTTTTGGAATGCTGCAAGTCCTGGAACAAAGAACAGAATGTCATAATGAACCTAGTTTTTATGATGAAATGGTGGCTACAATATAATTATTATAATTAATGCTAAAACAAGCTATAAATCCTCATGTTTGACCACAGTGCTTCCATGATGCCTCTGGTTGTGACAGATTTACACCCAGGTGACATGATGAGCTGTCACTAGATGTCCTCATTGGTGTATGTGTCTGATGGTTTATTGTAACATTACCAGTGCTATAATGACTAAGCTGTCATACCATTGTGTTTCCTAAAAAGAAAAAAAGAACCTTAAACAAGACACTATTTTGTGTATTGACTTTTTTGTTTCTCATTATCAAGGCATGCTGAAAGTGGGGGCAACTTTGAATAGAACCTGTTGTGGGAGACCAGTTAGTGGCTTATCTGGTTGAGCACACACATCATCATCCTCCCTTGAGGTTGAAGCCCCTGGTCCCTACCTGCAGGCCGGAAGCTTCATGAGCAGTGAGCAGTGCTGTTGGTGTCTCTCTAACTCTCTATATCCTTCTTTTTTTCTTAATTACTCTTAATCCTATCAAATTAAAAAAAATATTTTTAAACAACCTGTTTTTTATTTAGCAGTCCTTCAGAGGCTGGAAAGTGATGACTGACATTCTGCTTATCACAAATGACTTAACTTGCTCACCATGCAAGAAATACAGCTGTGTTCCTGTTGTCAACCAAAGACAATATAAGCAAGACTCCATGGCTTCCTTGTTTCATCCTGTGACGTTAAAGTTCAACCTCTGCACACATAAATATCCCTTCGATTTTCTTCAGTAAGCACATACTAGAGGTTAATAATGTGGGGATGTTTGATTCCCTGCTATTTTAAATAATTTCATGGAAACTCTAATGTAGGAGGGCACTAGTTTAGAAAGGTTATTACCCTCATCAAATGATAGCACTACTTCCCATTATTCTCTACCAATTTCTTGCCCTTATAACTCCTCTCTCTTCATTTACCACAAATGATTCTTCAAAACGACACTCTGTGGTTGGCTGGAGATGGGATCGGAGAGAGCTTAATCCCTAATCAGGGCCCTGTCAGTGCTGGTCACAGTGTGCATCCTTCTTCCTTCTTCTGCTTGCTGGAGCCTAGATATAAGACAGAGCAGCACACTCTTTAGAAGGATGTCACTGGAACTGGTCTCAGCTCCTTCACTGGGGCCATTTCACATGGGATCCCTGAGATCCAGAGCCCACAGGGAGCCACTCAGGAGTTAAAATTGCTGTATACAGTCCACCCCAGACCTTTTCAATTCAATGTTCTGATTTGCTGAATTCCTGCGTCATTATCACCTCTATGGGTGGCAAGTATTTGTAGTAGAAATCTTTCAGTTCTGTTGAGTTCAGAGAGAGTTTTAGGACTACAGAACCATAACCACAAGGACCTACTCAGTGTTCACCTCTGCGTTTTCTACTAGAACCCTAAGTTATTTAGATGGCCACATGTGTCTTCTAGCTTCCTTTGTAGAGGGGCACCATTCTCACTAAATTCTGACATGAGATTGAGCAGAGGTTGCTTGAATAGAATTTCTGAGTAAGATGCATCAAATGGTGGGGATTTTTGCCCACCTCTTGGGGGTGATCAATTGTCCTGGTTTGGGAGTATGGAATCCCAGAGACTTGGAACCTTTTTATTTATTCATTTGATTTTGTATTATAATAGGAGGATGAATTGTTTTTCAAATGCTAGTGTTCTAAGATGACTGAAAACTCATGTCTCAGTAATCTCTTACCATTAGCCCAAGGTCTGAGGTTTATTTATTTATTTATTTATTAGGGTTTTAGTAGTTTACAAAGCCAGAAAAGGAAAAGACAAAGTAAAACTTAGACTGGATGTGGTGTGGTGTGCATTGAGAAATGGAACTTTTAGTCTTAAAGCTTAAGACAGTCCAGGCAAACTATAAATTGTTGACCCTACCTTTTTTTTTCTTTCCAGCTGAATATGGATGTGATGGTTGTAGCTCTAGTAGCTATTTCATGTTCTGTTACCATATAGTAACAAACTTGTTTTAACTTTTCATGGGTAAGAGGATAAAAAAAAGTATTTTATTGCACCTACACTAGACTTATTACATGAGGGAAAAAAAAAGAGAAATTAAAAAAAAAATGTAGTGGTCCTTGGAAGTCAGGTGTAGCCCAGCGGGTTAAGCGCATGTCGCGCAAAACGCAAGGACCAGTATAAGGATCCGGGTTAGAACTCCCGGCTCCCCACCTGCAGGGGAGGTTTCACAGGTGGTGAAGCAGGTCTGCAGGTGTCTATCTTTCTCTTCCCCTCTCTGTCTTCCCCTCCTCCCTCCATTTTTCTCTGTCCTATCTAACAACAATGACATCAATAACAACAACAACTATCACAACAATAAAAAAGGGCAAAAAAAGGGAAAATAGATTAAATATAAAAACTGTAGTGATCCTCTTTCCTAGTAAATACAGTTAATTCCATTAGTCTTATCTTGGTCAAAGAGCCTGCTTCAAGATATCATAATTACACTCTGAAGATGTGGAGTGAACACCTCCAGCACCTATAGCTAAAACACATCCAGTTCCTTGGAGAGAGATGGTTTTAACATTATGGAAACAGTTTAAATCCCTTTCTGTTGAACTCCAGACTGTATTACTTCAAGCTGAATAGCATCATCCCCTGTCTTCATCCTTCAAAAGTTTATTCTCAGAAGAACCCTGAGATAGATGGGATTTTAGAGAAACTTGATCTTTGAAGAGACAGAACCTTACGGGTAGTTTGAGAGCAAACCCCACTCTCCCACTATCTGTGCTTTCACATACTGAGTAAGAATCAGTTCCAGAGAAGAGAAGGGGTGTAGTGACCTGAATTTGCAGATTATTTTATTTTATTTCTTTTTTACTATTTCATTTTGTCATTGTTGAGGCTTCAGTGCTCTAAGCTGACTTTTTTTTTTTTCTGAACAGAGAGAAACAACAGAGGGAGAGAGCAAAAGACACAGAAGCTTCTTGTAGTGTATCGGTAGGTCATGTCCGTGAGAAAGCAAGTGCACTCTCCAGGCTATCTTGTAGATCCCATTGCTGGAATTCGATGCACGGTGTTGCCTATTCTGACCTTCAGAGTGACTGGTATCCTCCATGCAAATAACTGAGTCAAGCCTAGCATCCTTTGATGGTGACTTTATCGTGCAGCTCCTCTCTTTGGATTTCCTAGTGTGGCATTACTTTGGTTTCATTTTCCAGGAGCCTCAGAGCTAAAATGACATTTCTATTAGTAATATGATATGCAGCACTGATCTTTGGAACAATTACAAATGAGTGAAAATTGGTTGTATTGCTTTTGCATAAAAACCTGTTGTGTTTTACTCACCCAAGTATCAGAATCAGATTTATACTTTCCCATGAAGGCAAGCATAGCATTACTAATAACTTTCCATTAAATATTCAAAACAATTTTTATTAAATAAAATGGAAAGAATAAAAATGTATTCATTGAATATCTATCATGTCCTCATAGCTCAGACTCACTTCAGTTGAATGGTATCTGCCATATAAATTGCTGAAATTTTGAATATAATCTCTAGAGCATGGCAGGTGTGTGCATATTACATTTATCTTTTAAAACAATTATTAGTGATTTCCTAATGGCTTACAAAATTATATGACTATAGGGACAAAGCTCTACACGGTACCTGCCACCAAATATTTGTGCCATCACCATAGTTTGTATAGTCCTAGAGAGAATTTGGCTATTTATTCTGTTTATTTTTTTCATACTCATATGTTGCAATTATGTATATTCCACATGTGAGTGAATTAAAATACTCGTTGTCTTTCGCCACATCTTACATCACTAACCATAGTCGTCTCCAGTTTCATCCATTTTGTCACAAAGGACACAATATATTCTTTAATTTCAGAGTAGTATTCCATGGAGTATATATCCCATAAGATAAAAGATATCTTTTATCTATCAGTGTTTAGGTTGTTTCTGCTTCTTGGTTACTGTGAATAACTGCAACTATGAACATAGGGGTTCATATAATCTTTCAAATTAGTGTTTTTATATTCTTTGGGTAGTGGTATTGCTAGATCATAACATATTGTCACTTTTATTTGTTTATGCACTCTTTATACTATTTTCCATAGTGTCTTTACAAGTTTGTACTCCTACCAACAGTTTAGTAAAGTTTCTTTTTTCTCCATATCCTCTCTAACACCTGTCTTTTCCTGATTTATAGATTAGGCCATTATCACAGATGTGATGTCGTCGTATCTCATTGTGGTTTGAATTTTCATTTCTCTAATGCCAAGTGATACGGAGTATTTTTTTCATGTGTGTAGGTCATGTGTATATCTTTAGAAAACTGCCTATTCAGATATTTCACCTACTTCTTATTGAGTTATTTATATTTATTATTGAGACCTAATTTTAATTTTTATAAGTAAGAGAGAGGGTAAGAGATAGAGTAAGTACCAAAGTATCACTCCACTCCCCGTAGTGGTGTGTTTATTTAGTCTTTGTTGCTCTCTCATGTGGTCCCAACCATGGAACCTGGGGCCTTACTCATGAAAGGTGCACCTTCAAACACTGGGCCACCACTCAGGTCCCAAATACTCCTTAAATTTTACTTTTCATTCTCCCAAGATTGAACACTATATTCATAGTATTTTCTAAGAAGCCTGAATTTTCAGTCTTAAAGATTTAAAGCCTTAAGTAAGCAAGTAAGTTTTCCATTAGGACACTGGGCATTAAAATCAGGTAGAGAGCTATGCATGTCTAACTTTGTGTTTAATGTGAAGGAACTTTCTGGGCCCTGTCAACAACCAATCTTTGCATGGTAAGTAAAACCATGCAGAAAGGTGAGGCTTCTTTTCTTTTCTTTCTTTTTTCTTTTTTTGCAAAACATTTGATATGCAAGCTGGGGGAACTGAGTGCTATGGGAGTAATGAGTTCTGAGCTACTCACAGAGTAAAGGATTTTAATGCAATAAATATGGAAGTTATTTGACTCTTAGCTTATGGGTTGTCTAGAGGTCTTCTTTGTTACTTTGGATCAGGTCAGGTGAATTAGGAGAACAAAGAAGTCTAAAGATAATGTGAATGAATTTTGTATTTGAGGATTGGCTGGCTGCTTCTGCTGATTTATGAGAAAAATGTATAAATTCCCATAAAGTTGAGTTCGGTTTACTTTATTTATTTTTTATAATGGTATTTTTTTGTTTTTAAAATTTTTCAAAGATATTTATTTATTATTGGATAGAGAGAGAGAAATGGAGAAGAGAGGGAGAGAGACACAGAGACACCTGCAGCCCTGCTTCACCACCTGTGAAGTTTCCCCCCTGCAGGTGGGGACCAGGAGCTTGAACCCAGGTCTTTGTGCGCTGTAACGTGAGCGCTTGACCAGGTGCACCACCGCCTGCCCCCCGGTTTACTTTATTCATCTACACTTAACATTCTGTGTTTTGTTTATGATGTGACTCCATTTTGATTTGATTCTACAGCTTCATTTCTGTGCCCCTAAAATACATATTCTGCTTACAAATTAGCCTATTGTATTGAGTGCTTAACGTGTGAAATAAATAATTTTCCATCTGGATTTGGAAACTGTAGAAAAGCAGAAAGCAAGAGTGATACTAAGATGTGGGATTATTGGGTTGAATGAATTCTGGGAGTTGTCTTATTGTTATTGAAAATTCTAATCTCTGTATTTCCAGAATACATTTCAAAATGTTAAAGGTTGTTAAGAAGAGTCTTTTAAGAACAATTTAGATTTGTCTGCTCATCGTAATCCTGCATGAGAACTCCTCTGTAAAGCTTAGTGAACCATTTTTTTTTTAAATGAAGTTCTAGTTGACCAGCAAGAAGAGAGTTGAGCCAAACCAAACAGTCATTCCCAGAAGAGTTTTATGGCTGTAAGAGCAAGAACATTGTGTCACATCACCTTACTGTGGCTCACCTTCTTTTGGTCATGTGTTTTGAGTTGGTGGACTTTTGCTGTTAAGAAACTCCAACATAAAAGTATATTTGCATTCACTCACCAGTAAGAAGTGGTTGTTTGTGTGGAGAGAAAGCACCTTACCTATGAACCACATTTTAAAATGCATTTTGAGGTTTGAGCTAATAATGTGAATGACATTCAGTGAGATTGCCAAATGCTGGCAATTTACTCTCATTTTCACATTAATGTGAGCCCACCTGTGATGAATTGGAAACTAAATAAGCACATCAGTTTTAATTAGATATTTCAGAGACTAGATCTAGTTAAACAGCAGTATTCATTCTTATCTATTAAATAGTGAGAGAGCTTAGCACAGTCTTTAAAAAAAAAAACTTTACGTTTCCACTGCTTAACACAGTTTGCCCTTCTCCATTTATTTTTTGAAGATATTTTATTGGATTTTTTTTTTCTGTTTTAGATGGAAGATTTTTGAGTTTAAATGTGCTGATGTGGACTGGGGATCTGTATTCCTAAAATCTGACTTCTGCAAATAAGAATCTGAAACACTAGGGTATCACCAACAGATTGTGCATGACCTTCTATCAAAGAAAGGAGTCATTTTGTCGGAGTCTGGGACATGACATTATAGTCCTAAAGAGGAAAAATATTCTCTGGATCATAAGGATCTAAGACATAATGAGAGAAGCTAGTATAGATGTGGGATTATTTTTTATTATTTCTGAAGGATGAAGAATTAATAGTAGACAATGGGGCGAGTCTCCTGAAAACATTTTTTGTAAAGGTTTCAGCATTGTTCTCCAGGGTCGTTTTATGAAGTGTTTCTGTTCCCAGCAAATTCCTAAGGGCCTCCAAATCCTTTTGGGTCTTGCGACAGGCCAGAAAACTGTCCATGATATAGGACAGGCAGGATGGTAATCAGAGCAAAGAATGTTTATTTAAATGAACCCTCAATGAATGTGAATGAGCATGCGGCCACATGATCTCTGAGAAACCCCAAATATATCAAGTTTAATACCTCTATCAGTAGTAAACTAGACTGAGCATTCATACTTCTTTCTTCCATCTCCCCCGAACATAAACACTTTAAAGGAAAAAGGAAAGAAAAAACAGAGATGATAAATCCTAGGGATGTGTGTCTGAAAAGTAGCTGGGACCAGAAAGAGCTCAAGGGAATCATGAAACTGAGCTATAAAACTCTTAGGGGTTTATACCTCAGGGCTTTTCGTCCCTACCATCCATGATTGGCCAGTTCATATTTGTGTGGATGGACTCAGTTTTGAGATAGACTCAGAAAAAATGGGTGCCACTGTACTGGGTTATGCTAAGTCACTTGGAAGTTTCACTATGTTTCCTAGCTGAGTTATTGTGCTACTGGTCTGTCACATAAAGTCTCTATCATCCTTACTTTCCTTGGTACAAAATGTGACCAACCTTTGCTACCCCAAACCTTGGCCCACTTAGTTCTTGTTAATACTGCCTGACATTTCTACTTGATTAGACTGTGAACTGTGATAGGATGAGGTTGTGTCTTCCTTGATGAATATTCTGTTCATATCCTCTCCCCATTTTTGGATGGGGTAGTATATATATATATTGGTTGCTGAGTTTGATGAGCTCTTTATGTACTTTAGTTGTTAGCCTCTTGCCTGATGTATGGCATGTAAAGATCTTCTGCTATTCTGTAAGGAATCTTTTTGCTTGGGTGGTGGTTTCTTTTACTGTACTGAAGCTTTTTAAATTGGTGTAGTCCCATTGGTTTATTTTTGTTTTAGTCTTCCTTACAATTGTATTTGTATCATTGAATGCCTATACAATTTATATGGAAAAGAGTTCGACCAGTAATTACCTTTAAGTATTTGATAGTTTCTATTCTAACATTCAAAAATTGGTCTGTTTGGAATGTACTTTTGTGTCTGGTAAAGTGTAGTGGTTCAGTTTCATTTGTCTGCATGTTTCAACCCATTTTTTCCAACACCATTTGTTGAAGAGACTCTGCTTTCCCCATTTAATAGTCTGGGCACCTTTGTCAAAGATTAGATGTCTATAGGTGTGGGGGCAACTCTTGTATTTTTACTCACCCAGTCACTTTATGCCTTTTGATTAAAGACTTAATATTTGCATTTGAAATAATTATCAGTAGGCAAATGCTTACTATTTGCATCTTTTCCAATGTTTACTATTTCATAGTTCCTTTTCTTCTTTTGTGAATTGATAATCTTCTGTAGTAATATGTTTTGATTTTTTTTCTCCTATTTGTATCTGTAATGGGCTTTGGATTAAAAGCCATCTAGAGACAAACTTGAAATAGTTTATTGCTATTAGCCCATTTTAAGCTATTAACAATTTTACTTGAATAACTTGTAAATACTATACCCTTTTATCCCACAACATATTTTGTTTGTACATCAATTTACATATTTTTGTCATTTATTCTTTAAAAATTGATTGCAGCCATAGCTACTTTTTATTTATAAAAAGGAAACATTGACAAAATCATAGGATAAGAGGAGTACAATTCCACACAATTCCCAACACCAGAACTCTGTATCCCATCCCCTCCCATGATAGTTTTCCTATTCTTTAACCCTCTGGGAGTATGGATCCAAGGTCATTGTGGGGTACAGAAGGTGGAAGGTCTGGCTTCTGTAATTGCTTCCCTGCTGAACATTGGCTTTGACAGGTCGATCCATACTCCCAACCTGCCTTTCTTTCCCTAGTGGGGTGGGGCTCTGGGGAAATGAGGCTCCAGGACACATTGGTGGGTTTGTCTATCCAAGAAGTCTGGTTGGCATCCTCCTAGCATCTGGAACCTGGTGGCTGAAAAGAGAGTTAACATAAAAAGCCAAGCAAATTGTTGACTAATCATGAACCTAAAGGTTGGAATAGTGCAGATGAAGAGATGGGGGCGGGATCCTCCATTTTGTAGATAGCTAATATGCCTATTTTAGTTATATTCCAAAGAGCCTGTGGCTCTACTAGGTTTTTTTTTTTTTTTTTTTTCCCCTGAGCCTGATAGGCAGGTGAATACAAGTTATTGTCTGGGGAGATGATGTCATGGTTGGAAAAGAAACAGAAAGATGGATCAGGGAAGAGAGTAGCTCCCTAATATGGGAAAGGGGTACAAATATTGTTGACTGAAACCCCATCGATTTGATATGATCTGGGGCCCATATTCAGTTTAGGAGCCTAAGTGACCTCAGCATCCCTGTAGATCTGAGCTCACATTCTGTGGCCATGAGTAGGAACATTCCAAGCTGCCCCAATATCAACTCATCTTCCTCAGGTGTAGCATAGTGTATGTTGTCCCCTTTAGAGGACGGAACATTCTCTACTGTTGTTGATCCAAGTTGAGGGAAAGGTCCTATGGGGTCTGTTTTGTTGTTCCTGATAGAGATGACTGGTAACAATGGAGAGAGGGATCTATTCAAGGTCTAGGCCCATCATGTCTGTTTGGGAATCTCAGGACTTCCCGAATAAGGCCCCAGCTGATGGGAGCCATAGCTATTTTAATAAATTTCTACTTTAACATTTATACTAGAGTTAAATGGCTGACTATGTCACCATATTTCATTATTTGAGTGTTTTAAATTAGTGCTTAAATATTTACCTGTATCAGTGGGATACATATTTATATGATTTAATGTTATTGATTAGTTTCCTCTTATTTCAGCTTGCAGAAGTTCTTTCAGCATTTCTTGTGAGGTAGATCAAATTAATATGAAATCCCTAAGTTTTTGTCTTAGTGAATGTTTTTATCTCATCATTTCTGGAGGACAGCACTGCCAAATGAAGTGTTTGTTCTTGGCTGATAGTTTTTCATTTAGAACTTTAAATTTATCTTTCCATAATTTTCTGACCTACAAGTCTCCATTTCTCTCTGCCCTATCCAACTACGACAGCATCATCAACAACAACAATAATAACTACAACATTAATAAAAAACAAGGGCAAAAAAGGGACTATATATATATATGAAGAACGTAATGATTTAGGAGCCAGGTGTCACATGGTGCATTTTCTCATCTTTCCTTGATAGGTTTCTGCAGATCACTCCAGCCACCATCTGAAGTCTTCTGCTACCATGTGCTTTGGGCTCTTCAGTGTTCTCTCATCCTCACCATCACTGCCTCTGTTTATCAGGAATGTATTTCTGGTGATCACTAGATGTCTGAAGAAGTTGCAAATATCCTGTCTTCATGAATGTTATCTTCAATTCTGCTTCTCATTTCTATTACCTTTTGTTAGCTTCAAAGACACTTTTTAGTTTATTTTACAGATATCTGCTAGTGATTGATTTCATAATTTAATTTTAATTTTCAAAGATTTATTTTACTTATTTCAAATAAGATATAGAGTAAGTTTTGTGGTCAGGTGGTGGTGCACCTGGTTGAGTGCACACGTTCCAGTGAGCAAGGACCTGGGTTTGAGCCCTCGGTCCTCACTTGCAGGAGGGAAGCTTCATGAGTGGTGAAGGTGTCTCTGTCTCTCTCCCTCTTTTCCTCCCCTTTCCTCTCTACCTGCCTGCTTTTGATTTCTGGCTGCCTTTATCCAATAAATAAATAAATATAATTAAAAAATAGAGTAAGTTTCATAGGAGAGGAAAAGACCAGAGGGCAAGGACCAGAACATTATGCTGATATATACTTTCCCAAATATTGGGATGGGAACTTAAGGCACGCAAGTCCTAAAACCTATAAGTCAAGCTATTTCCCCAGACACACATTTTCTTTTTACGAATTCACTTACCTTTCTTTTAAGTTTAAAATGGTAAGTTTTACTTGCTGTGGAATTCTCATTCAATAGATTTTTCCTTTTGTATTTTGAAGATGTCCCATTATCTTCTGGATTTCACAGTTTCTGACAAAATGTCAGTGGTTCTATTGCAGGAATTTTTGAAGAATTTTCTGTGACTGCTTTTTACGATTTTTTTTGTCTTTAATTTTCAACATTTTACCAAGAAACAACTACATGTATTTTATTTTATTTTGTATTTACCATGCTTAAGCCTCATTCAACTTGTGGATGTTCTTGGAATATTCTTAGCAATGAACTCTTTTAATATTTCCTCTCTTCCTCTTCACTTGTTTGGGATTCCAGTACATGATACACAATAGACTTTTTGAAAACTTAATCTCACATATTTGTCATGTTTTCTTTTTTAAAAATTATCTTTATCTATTTATTGGATAGAGACTGCCAGAAATTGAGAGGGAAGGGGGTGATAGAGGGGGAGAGAGACAGAGAGACACCTGCAGCCCTGCTTCACCACTTACAAAGCGCATATGTTACTCAACCAGGTGCGCCACCACCCGGCCCCTGTCATGTTTTCTAACTTTAGCTTTTCCTTTTTATAATTTGCGCCTTAATTGGAGTAGTTTCTGATGCTGTCTTTAAGTATACTAATTCTGATGTGTTCACTCTGTTCAAAACTTTGATGATAAAGACTTTTTATTTATAGATTTTTTTTTTGTCCCTTAGCTTTAGATAATTCCATATTCTTTTCATGTCAGATTGCAACCTACATCATGGCTGTGTCATCCGTCGTCTCAGTTTACTTTGATCTAGTATTTATTCATCTTTATGATAAGAAGAGAGCATAAGAAGGGGGCTGGGCGGTGATGCACCTGGGTAGGCACACATATTACCATGTGCAAGGACCAGGTTTGAGCCCTGCTTCCCACCTGCAGGGGGACACTTCAGAAATGGTGAAGCAGGTCTGCAGGTGTCTGTCTCCTCTCTCTCCCTATCTCCTTTCTCCTCTCAATTGCTCTCTGTCCTGTCAAATAAAAAGAAAGGAAGAAAGAAAGAGAGAGAGAGCATAATTAATAAATGTGAAATTTTAGCCACTATAAAAGATCTAAATTTAATAAACTTTTTTTTTTTTTTTTTTGCAATCATGGGGCTGCACTGCTCTGAGATGACTTTTTCAGATAGAGAGAGGGGCAAAGAAGTAAAAGACTCTGGGGTGGGGGTGGGTGGGTGGGGAGAATACAGGTCCAAGAAGGATTCAGAGGACCTAGTGGGGGTTGTATTGTTATATGGGAAACTGGGGAATGTTATGCATGTACAAACTATTGTACTTACTGTTGAATGTAAAACATTAATTCCCCAATTAAAAAAAAAAGAGGAAAAAAAGGGCAACAAAAAGGGAAAGTAAATAATAAAAAAAATTGAAAAAAAAGAAGCAGAGAGAGGAAAAAGACCACAGTACAGAAGCTCTCTCCAGTGTAGTAGGGTTGTTCTTAAAACTGTCTACCCTGTAAATCGATATTCCTGTGCAACTTGGAACTCTCTATGTGAGGTATGCAGAAAAAAATAGCATTATTTTTAAAATTATTTTTGTTACACATCTTTTTAAAAAAAATCTTCATTTATTTATTGGATAGAGAAATCCAGAAATCGAGAGGGAAGGGGTAATGGAGAAGGGAGAGAAACAGAGAGACACCTGCAACACTGCTTTACCACTAGCAAAGCTTTCCCCTTATAGGTGGCAAACAGGGGCTTGAAGCCAGGTCCTTACACATCAATCAGATGCACCACCACCTGTCCCCCAAATACCATTATTGTTTTCTTCATAGTTTTAATTCTTTTTGTACCATAGGAAATACCCTGCATTTTGTGACTACAAATTTCCTTCACTTCATCTATTTTATCATGCTGATCTAAAGAATATGTCTGATCAATAAGAGAGGAAGGGATTAATGCCAAATTTAAACTATAATAAGTGTTCTTTTTAATAGTTATATACAAGTATAGTTAGAGAGTGGGAAGAACTCTGCTAAGGAGACATCCTCATCTTTGTCCTCATAATGTATACTGTTCCAGTCAAATATCATCTCTTAAACTGGTGGTGACCTAGTATCTGGAGCTTAAAGTAAATATTGGCTTTCACTTTTTAATTTTTGCCACCAGCATTATATTCTGGGGCTAGGTGCTCTCACAGTGGATCTTTTTTTTTTTTTTTTTTTAAGATAGCACAGAGAAACATTGAGAGAGGACAGGGATATATAGAAAGGAAAAGAAAGATAAACACCTGCAGACCTGCTTCACCACTCGTGAAGTGGAACCCCTGCAGATGGGAGTCAGGGGCTCTAACTCCTGGTCCTTGGGCTTAGAAATATATACATTTAACTGGTTACACCACTGCCTGACACCCTAACTATCGGCTTTTAAAATTTATTTGCTTACCTAAAATTACAGATAAGGCACTGCATGGGTTTTGTTTTTATTTTATTTTTCATTATCTTTATTTATTTATTGGCTAGAGACAGCAAGAAATTGAGAGGGAGAGAAGAATAATTGTACAATCAATCTTTTAATAAAATTATGTTTATAGAATGTACAGTAATGAATTTAATGCATATATAATTTAATGTATATAACACAATTGTGATATAATGTATACAATGTGTTTTACTTGCATTATATAGAGAGTAGCTTACCATATTTAAAAAGCTCACTCATGTATGCCATAAATATTTTGTTCATATTAAAAATATTAATATTGATAATAATACTAATTTACCAGCTTTAACGTGTTTTTGCCATGATGATCCCTTTTATGGTTATCTAACAAATGTGAATCTTAGTCATCAGCAATATGAATAGAAAGCAATTCAGTAGTTATGTATAAACTGATAACTACTGTCAGACAATCTGAAGAGAAAATCCTACCACAGAATATAACAACATCACTGTTGGATATAAGATATGTACTTGTTCCCTAGTGGATATTTGTAATTGGTAACTGGACTATTTTCACAGTCCATTTGGGAATGAGAAAAATCAGAGCTTTTATTTTAGCTGGATTACTAATTGTGAAATGCTTAACTTCTTGTGACTAGTGTGTGACTAACTTTATACACAGACAATTGCTGTTTGCCATGAAGACTTTAAACAAACTGGTGGTGAGGATTTTGGATTTAGATAGGTTCTGCAGGTAATATTAAGAACATTAAAAAATAGTGATAAGAAAGAAAAGGAAATGTCAGCCTCCCAGCTCTGCCATATGGATAGAGCGCTGATACCCAGCCCCCGCCCCCACCCCATCACCTTTACTAAACTGTGTAATTTTGGATCCGCCACATGTAAGGAACTATCTGTGGAATACTTCAGTTTGAATACTGGATACAGGATTCTAGTTTGGGTAAATCCGAAATCAGGTGAGAAATACTATTCATTCACTTCTCCTCTTTCCTTTACCTTACTTGGGACCCTGCCAGTAGTAGGGTTAGATTGCCAGCCAGGAGGTGCACTTCACACTCTGAGAGGTGCTGTTCCTAAGCACATTATCCTCGTCTATGACTCTAGGCTAAATCCACAACTGAACAGTAGGATGCTGCTTGCTAATGGTGATCACTCTGTAAAACAGACCGCCAGTTCTGCAAAGCAATCTAAGGAGTGAGTTCTGTTCACAGCTGAATTGCTCAAATTATCAGGATAGTCTCATAATAATACTTAGGGGTCTCTATTGCTGACCTTTTCTTCTTTTTACTGTGTTGCCTACCCAAATGCTAATTTCTTAGTAGTGAAATGAGAAGATAATGGACACTACTATTATCAGAAAAACAAGCTGCAGTGGTTCAATTTAGACAGTTCAGATATGTCTACATGATTAGTCTATTATTTGCTTTTAAGTTTCCAGGAAAAGAAAATTAACTGTCTAGTCATTGTTTAACATTGGCTAAATCTAAATGAAATCATGATAATGTCTACAGCAGATTTACCTTCCTAATTATGCTTCGCTAATGTTTACACTGACTGATGGAAAAGGATGATGCCTGGGAGGGTGCCAAATGGCAGAAGGAAGTCTGACCTGAGACTCAAAATTTCCAAGGGTAAATTACTAAGCGGACAGTCTTCAACAAGATTAAAAAAAAAGTTGATTATCTGAATGTCATTATCCCTTCAACTCTGTCTACTTTCTTCTTGATGTTTGAAAAAAAATCATCTACTGGTTGAAATACAACTAGTACATTTTAACCTTGACAACTAGTACATTTTAACCTTGATAACACCTAAGAGGAAAAAAGTTATTTCCTATGCCTTCAGAGTTTTAGCACAATATGACAGAAAGGAGACATGTCTATGAATACTTTCATATCAAAACAAGTTGCAGAATTTCTTCCTTTCCATATTCTACAATTCTTCCTTCTTCACATTTAAGTTTCTTGACTTTTAACTGCAGGTTCCATGATACTGGAGGATTTGTGTCTAATTCTAACTAGGAATTAGACAGGAAGCATGAGAGGGACTTTGAGTCTAGTCCTCTGGACTTCAACATGCTGGTATTATCAACTGGGTTAAAACTGTAAAGAAAATGGGAAGGAGTCTGGTTATATTGAACTAGACTCTTGGGATGGTAGAGTGGACATTGGAAAACAAGTTTAATTATTAGTAGTTAGACATTAAAATTTACTAGGAGAAAAGAATGGATATCATTCACTTTTATAAAAGACATTCTGCAAAAGAAAATGATGTTTAAAAAACTATGACTAATATAAGAAGAGATGATATAAATTAATTTAAAAAATCAGTTATGAGACCATAAGATGTAGAAAAGTTTGCAACCTTTTGTGCATTTGTTTCCATTTAAAAAAAATGGCACAGGCCCTGCCCCCTAGATTTGCTTCTCTTGGTGGCAGAACATAGCTATGTTTTGAGTTGAGATTCAGTCTGAAAGGTAAACACATTATCTGCACACCTTGACTGTGGACAGCTGGTTGTTGAACGGCGGTGCTGGATGGAATAGCTGGACAGAAGTAAATTTAATGTCAAGTAATCATCGTCTTCAGCACTTCGTTTTTCTTTATTTTTTATTATTTAAAAAAATATTTATTCCCTTTTGTTGCTTTATTGTTGTAATTATTATTGTTGTCATCATTGTTCGATAGGACAGAGAGAAATGGAGAGAGGAGGGGAAGACAGAGAGGAGGAGAGAAAGATAGACACCTGCAGGTGGGGAGTTGGGGCTCCCACCGGGATCCTTCCTCTGTTCCTTGTGCTTTGCGCCACGTGCACTTAACCCGCTGCGCATCTTCCTCCCTCCCTTCCTTCCTTCCTTCCTTCCTTCCTTCCTTCCTTCCTTCCTTCCTTCCTTCCTTTCTTTCTTTTTTAATATTTCATTTATTTTACTGAAAGATATGCAGACAGAAACACAGAGATAGATAAATTAGATAAGTTAGATAGATAGGTAGATAGGCAGGCAGGCAGACAGGCAGTCAGAAACAGACAGACAGACAGAATAGAGCAGAGCTTAGCTACTCAGCTCTGGTTTATAATGGAGCTAGGGACTCAACCTGGGATCTCAGAGTTTTGGGCATCAATGTCTTTTTTATTGGGTTGTCAGAAGGTCATGACATATTTTTTCTGTGAAATAGCGTGTTATAACTTTTCTGACAACCAGTATAACCTTTATGCTGCCTCCCTGCCTAGCCCAGCACTTTTCTGTCCATACGTCCCAAACTGAGCCCATTCTTCTTCCTCTTCCATTGTCAGCTTACAATGATTAGCTACACATCTAGATAGACTTAATTATTCACCAAATCTGGGCAGCTCTTCCTGATTTCTCTCCTCATGCCAATCCGTCTTCCTACAGGAATGCTTATATGGCTTTCCTTAAATTATTTGATCATGATACTCCCTCCCGAGTGATCTCTAGTACTTCCTCTCTGTCCTGATGATTCATTAATAAGTGTGGCAGATATGAGATGTTACAAATGAGCTTATAGACCTCTCCAGCCTAATTTCTTACCACTCTTTTGTCTTTATAATCTTCTCCAGTTAGCTTGTCCTTTTGTTCTTTTCAAAAGCATACACATATGATGATTTTTTTTGCAGCATTTTTTTTTTATTTAAGAAAGGAGACATTAACAAAACCATAGAATAAGAGGGGTACAGTTCCGCACAATTCCCATAACCCGATCTCCATATCCCATCCCCTCCCCTAATAGCCCTCCCATTCTCTATCTCTCTGGGAGTATGGACCCAGGGTCATTGTGGGTTGCAGGGGGTGGAAGGTCTGGCTTCTGTAATTGCTTCCCCACTGAACATGAGCGTTGACTGGTTGACCCATACTCCCAGTCTGCCTCTCTCTTTCCCTAGTAGGGTGGGGCTCTGAGGAAGTGGAGCTCCAGTACACACTGATGGGGTCATCTGTCCAGGGAAGTCTGGCCGGCATCTTGCTGGCATCCAGAACCTGGTGGCTGAAAAGAGAGTTAACATACAAAGCCAAACAAATTGTTGAACAGTCATGGACCTAAAGGCTGGAATAGTGCAGATGAAGTGTTGGGGGTATTCCCTGCATGCTCTTGTGTACTTCTGCTTTCAGGTATATATTTTTCCCTAGTTTATGGGCACGTGTGAACCTATGCTCTATCTCAGGGGACCTGGACTATATCTAGGTTTGGGGACTTTATTGGGGAGTGGAACACCTGGAATGGAATTAGAGAATACTATGAAAGGAAAGGTCTCACTGAAGTGATGAAGCTGAAGGGTTGTCATTCCACACCTGAAGTCTCTGGTCACAGTCTGAAGTGAAGCATGCTGGGGTGGCACTCGTTGCATTGATTAGGTTGCAATCCGCGGATGCAATGTTATTTGATTCGAATTGAGAGCAGCATGCAGAAAAGTGGGCCCCACCCTAAGGTTCCAGGACTGGGGGAAATATAGGCTCTATAGTAGAAATGTGAGGTTCCTGTTGTCTTAGGGTTCAAGAAGACAATAGATAGTTATTGTTATCATCACATTATTTGGTGATAGGGTTAACTTTGGAAAGTCCCTTTGATAGGGTTTGGGGTATAATACCCAGCATCTTGTATATAGCTGTGCTACCAGTTGCTTCTGTTCTCCCTGGTCTAGGCTTTTGGGAGAGACAGCATATCAAAGATAGCCTATGTATTAAAAAGACTCAGTCTGTGTTTTAAGAAGTTCTAGACATATCATCAGTTTTTCACCTCTCATATTAATTAAATAGTGGTTTATATAATGTTTACACTTTAATAGGATTGTACATAAACACAACCCCCACCACCAAAAGACTCTGTTCCATCCCTACCACCCACTCCCGCCCCCCCAAACCCCCCCGCCGTGACTGGAAGCCCAATGGCCACCCTCCCCTTCACCACAGGGTTTTTACATTGGTGCCCTGCTCTTGATTTAATCAGATCCTGCTTTTAGTTTCCCTTTCTGTTCTTCTTTTTCAACTTCTGTTGATGAGTGGGGACATCCCATACTCATCTTTATCTTTCTGACTTAGCTGACTTAACATAATTCCTTCTAGGAAACAAATCCAATTGCAAGGAAGACTAAAGCAGAAACAAACTAGTGGGACTATATCAAATTGAAAAGCTTCTGCACAGCCAAAGAAACTATCTCAAAACAAAGAGACCCCTCACAGAATGGGAGTAGATCTTCACTTGCCAAACATCAGACAAGAGACTAATCACCAAAATATACAGAGAACTCAGCAAACTTAGCACCAAAAAAGCAAATGACCCCATACAAAAATGGGCAGAGGATATGAACAAGACATTCACTTCAGAGGAGATCCAAAAGGCTAACAAACATATGAAAAACTGTTCCAGGTCGCTGATTGTCAGAGAGATGCAAATAAAGACAACATTGAGATACCACCTCACTCCTGTGAGAATGGCATACATCAAAAAGGACAGCAGCAACAAATGTTGGAGAGGCTGTGGGGACAGAGGAACCCTTCTACACTGCTGGTGGGAATATAAATTGGTCCAGCCTCTGTGGAGAGCAATCTGGAAAACTCTCACAAGGCTAGACATAGACCTTCCATATGACCCAGTAATTCCTCTCCTGGGGATCTACCTTAAGGACTCCATAACACCCAACCAAAAATATGTGTGTACATCTATGTTCATAGCAGCACAATTCATAGTAGCTAAAACCTGGAAGCAAACCAGGTGCCCAACAGCAGATGAATGGCTGAGAAAGTTGTGGTACATATACACAATGGAATACTATGCAGCTATTAAGAACAATGAGCCCACCTTGTCTGACCCATCTTGCACATATGATTATTAATCTTCCTGTCCTGTTCTTTATCTTTCTATGTATCCAGATAGATAACTGGAGCAACCTGTTTTTTTGTTTTCTTTTTCTTTATGGTTAAAAAATGATTAGTTATGATGTTGAAAGTAGCCACATTACCAATGTAAGGTAATAGTTACTAATGCAGAATGAATTATTAGTAAACATAAGGTAAATTCCAAGTTTTAATTTTTTTTTTACCATTTAATTGGGGGCTAGTGGCTTACAGTAAAGTTGTTGACACATAGGTATAATTTCTCATCTTCCTAGTATAGGTGTCTGCAGAATGCTTTCAACCTCAACTTAAGTCCTTTTAAACTTTTTTCCCCCTTTTGTTTCTTTTGTTTTATCATTGTTGAGGTTATTATTATTGTTATTATTGATGTTGTTGTTGTTGGATGGGACAGAGAGAAATGGAGAGAGATGGGGAAGACAGAGAGGCGGAGAGAAAGATAGACACCTGCTGACCTGCTTCACTGCTTGGGAAGTGACTCCCCCTGCAGGTGGGGAGCCAGGGCTCAAACTGGGATCCTTAAGCCAGACCTTGCGCTTCGTGCCATGTGCACTTAACCCACTGCGCTATTGCCCAGCCACCAACTTAAGTCCTTTTCTATCATCATGAACCAGGACCCAGATGTCCTCTTCACTTTCTCTTCCTTTCTTTTCCCATTTGCTTTGGTGAAACACATTCCACCCAGTCCAAATCTTGCTTTGTGTTTTCCCTTTCTTTGTTTTTTAAGTTCCACCTCTAAGTGAAATCAGCCAGTATTTGTCCTCTTTTTGGGCTTATCTCACTTTGACCCCCACACTTTATTAACATACTGACTTAACTCCATTGGTTAATCTCACTAGAAGGTTGGAATACAGAGTTGCCACGCTCTTCTGGCATTGAGTGTGGAATACAGAGTTGCCACGCTCTTGTGGCATTGAGTGTTCCCAGAGTGATGTTTTTGGTTTGTTTGTCAGATACTTTTTTTTTTGACACCAGATTCATATACCACTGGAGGCCAGTATTTGCCCTTTCTTTCTCTCTTTCTTCTTTCTCAATTTCTCTTCCCCTCTCTTCTTCCTTCCTTCTTTCCTTCCTCCCTTTTTTTGATAGAGACAGAGAGAAATAGTGGGGTGGGGGAGAGAAAGCACTGCTCTGTCACTCATGAAGTATCCCTCCTTCAACTGGGGATCAGGAGATGGACCCAGGTCATCACATATGTTAATGTGTGCGCTCTTGTGAGTGAGCTACCACTTGGCCCCTATTTGTAAGATTTTAAAAGTCGTAACAACCCAAACAGCTACATACTATGGAAAATTTACTCTCAGTCAATATGCTTATTAAATAATTTTGAAGTTTAACATTCTCAGAATAATCAAACTGAGTAGCTTCTTGTACCCAAAGGTTAGCAAGACTTAACAAGAATAAAGTTCAGATGGTATTGTAAATACTGTCTTATGAACACATTAATCTTTCACATTTTAAAATTTAGATTCTATTAAAATCTATAGCTTGAAAAATATTGTATAGATTTCTTCTAATATACACACATTTCATATTGCTTTCCTGTTTATGATGACAGATGCACTGAACTAAATGCACTCTCATAAGCAGTTTGTCTTATGGAATATACCCCATGGGTTGGAGTCCTCCAGAATGTAGTTTTCAAGGGAAAACTTGTCCTCCCTGATCTCTCTAAGGTTGTGATAATGCTATTTTGCAGAACCGATTACTCCTGGTTTTTCAATTACAATTTTGAATCATTCCTTGATTAGTAAAAAGCAATCAATCATAATTAATTAGTTAAAATGTTCAACCGTTAAAATCATTACCATTAATTAAAATAATTATCTCTATTTTGGCTGCACTTCATTACCATTTCTAGGAAATGCATTGCTTTACTGCACTTTTATTCTTAGTATAATTTTTCAGTGAATGAATGCAATGCATACTATACATAGTCTATGAACTTGAAAATGACTTCCTGAATGAGGCCTTGGACTTCAGTTTTTCTTGTTAATGATTGTGCCTAGGGAAAACATTTTACTACAGTGTGTATTTTGTGAAGAAAAAAAAAGGTTTTTTTAGCATGAGTATTAATCAGACAGAGGGTACTTGAAAGTAAAGATTTTTAGAAAGATTTTTAAAATGTGTTAATTTCAAAATTAATTCAAGAGGAGGAGGAGAAAAGAGAACCAAAGCATCCTTCTAGTATATGCAATACCAGGAATTGAACTCATAATCTGGTGTGTGAAAGTCTAACATTTTGTCAATTATGCCACCAGTGGGCCACAAAAGTAAGGAATTTTGAAAGAACTTGTGTCTTGGTAGAAAATATTTGCTTAAATATCAAGAATGGTCTTTATGAAGGGAAAGAGAAAGCCAGTTAAATTAAAGTGTCAGAGATAAAGAATAATAATCAAAGACATAGAAGAAAGAGTAATTGAAGAATTAACAGCTAATTTTTCTTTGTTTTAAATTTTATTTTTAAATTTTTATTTATTAATTATTAGATAGAGGCAGAGAGAAATTGAGAGGGGAGGGGTAGGTAGAGAGGGAGAGAGACAGAGAGACACCTGCAGACCTGCTTCGCCGCTTATGAAGCTTTCCCCCTGCAGGTGGGGACCAGGGGCTTGAAACCAGGTCCTTGCACACCGTAACGTGAGCACTTAACCAGGTGCACCACCGCCTGGTCCCACAACTAATTTTTCTAGTAGGAAAGAAAGATATAGACCCTAGGGAGGATAAGTAGAAACAAACCACCCTCTAGAAAAATTGTAGTAAAATTTCACAACTCTAAAGAAAAACATTTAAAGACCACAGAAAGAAAAGACAGGTTACTTTTGAACTTGGGCAGGGGGAGTTAATTATTAAGAACCATAGATGATAGAGAATAATGGCATCCTTTCTCAAAATACTCTGGGGGACTAATGTGAACCTAAAGTTATGTCACATAGAGTGATAAAGATATTTATGGGTATACACAGATTTCTACTTTCAGACTCTCATTGAATGAAATACATAGATCCTTCAACAACAATGAAAAAAATGAACTCAAATGCAGAAAGAATTTATGATCAAAGAAATCAATCAAACATGTTTATAAGCCTGAGTACATATTGGTTACTAAATAGTACAGTCTTCACAAATTTGGGGAAGAGGTGGTTAAAATGAGGGTACGGATACTAGATACCAGTAACAAACCATGTGAGCATATGATGCTATTGGGAGAGGAGTTAAAACATTTAAGATTTGTCTTCTTGCAGAAGGGTGAAGGTATTTTTTTTTTTTTTTTACTTGACACTTGTTAGTAAAATATAAGGTTCAGGATGCAGGTTACGCAGGGTAACTTTTTAATCTTTTTGTGGGGTGTATAATACTATCGTTGATGCATTGGTACAATTTTTTGTCTTTTGATAGGAATCTACAAAACACTTTCATCCTCAAGTGAGGTTCCCCTTCACCATCATGCACCAGAACCCCAAAGCTACCTCCCTCTAGATACCGTCCTGCCCTCCCTCTCCAGAGTCCTTTGCTTTGTTACAATATGCCAAACTCAGTCCCGTTTTTACTCTGTGTTTTCCCTTTCTGTTCTTGTTTCTTAAGTTCTTCCTAGGAGAGAGACTATCTAAAACAAACAAACAAACAAATAAACTTGTGATAAGATTGCTTTTGTAAAGGGAGGACTTGGAAGCAGAGTTTGATAATGTGCAAAGGAGATTCCAGTTTTCTCACAGGCAGCCATGCTATGTAGTAGATGGCAATGGATATGACTTTGGGTCGTAGCTTCTGGGACAAAAAGTCAGCTCTACCTCTGTTATGGCTTAAATTGTGTCTCTCTGCAATTCATAGCAGTTGAATGCTAAATCCACAGTGTCTCAGAGTGGGACTGTCTTTGGATAAAAGACATTTTAAAGGCCTATTAAGTTAAAATGATGCCTTAGGGATGGTGTTCTCAAAATTCAAGGGAATTAGGACACAGACATTTCACAGAGGAAAGACCATGTAAGAACAGAGAAAAAGGGTAGCTATTTTCAAACCGAAGAGAAAGGTTTCAGTGAAATCAATTCATCAAACATATTGATCTAAGATATTTAGCCTCCAGAATGGTGAGGGAATAAACTTTTGTTGTTTAAACCACCCAACCCATTACACTTTGTTTTAGAAGTCCTAGCAGACTAAAAAGGTTCTTTACATCAGTGTGACTTGACACAATCCTAAAATTTTATAGCTCAGTTTTTCTCTTTAAATTTGAGATAACAATCACCCTATCTCATAGGGTTTGTAAAATGTAGTCAGTTTAATGTATATAAAACACTTTGAGTGTTGCCTGTAAATATAACTCAAAACAGGCCAGTCCTCCTTAGTTATTTTATAAAATTTTTTATTGGGGGATGAATGATTTACAGTAAATATAGTTATTGATACATGTGTAAAATTTTTCAATTTTTTACAAAACACCCCCACTTAGGTCCTCATCCACCATTACATACTAGGACCAGAGAGCCCCTCCTCCCTCTTCACTTTGGTGCAGTACACTGAGCCCAGTCCAAGTTCTAGTTTGTGTTTCACCTTTCTGTTCTCGTTTTTCAACTTCCATTGTGAATGAGATAGTTTCATATTCATTGTCTTTCTGGCTTATCTTACTTAACATGATTCCTTCAAGTTCCATCCAAGATGAGGTAAAGAAGGTGAATTCATCATTCTTCATAAATGAGTAGTATTCCATTGTGTATATAGACCACAATTTGCTCAGCCACTCATCTGTTGTTGGACACCTGGTTGCTTCCAGGTTTGGGTTATTACAAATTATGCTGCTACAAACACAGGTATACACATTTTTTTTTTGCTTGTTTGTTTGAAGAGTGTTTGATTCCTTATGATGTATCCTCAGGAGCAGAATTGCCAAGTCATAGTAGATCCATTTTTAGTCTTCTGAGAGTTGTTCAGGCTGCTCTCCACAGGAAATGGATCAATTTACATTCCCACCAGCAGTGCATGAGGGATCCTTTGTGCCTAAAACCTCTCCACCATTGGTTCTAAGTGTCCTTTCTGATGTATGCCATTCTTATAGGGGTGAAGTGGTAACTCATCATTGTCTTGCGTTTCTCTGACAATTAATTATTTGGACCATTATTTCATATGTCAGTCTTTTGGATCTCTTCTTTGATAAATATTGTGTTCATATCATCTCCCCACTTTTGGAAGTGGGTCATTTTTTGTTGTAGTTGTTGTTGCTGAATTTGGTGAGATCTTTTTATATTTTGGTTACTATACTTTTATCTGACTTATGGCATGTGAAGGTCTTTTCCCTTTCTATCCATGCTCCCAGAGGGATAGAGAATGGGAAAACTTTCAGGGGAGGGGATGGGATATGGAGATTGGGTGGTGGGAATTGTGTGGAGTTGTACCCCTCCTACCTTATGGTTTTGTTTATTTATCCTTTCTTAAATAAAAAATAAATTTTTTAAAAAGAATCTCTTTCTTTGGGTGATGGCTTCTTTTACTATGCAGACACTTTTCAGTTTGATGTAGTCCCATTGGTTTATTTTTATTTTTATCTTCTCTATAATTGAACTTGAGTCGTTGAAGATTTCTATAAAACTTAAATGGAAAAGAGTTCTGCCAGTATTTTCCTTTAAGTATTTGATAGCTTCTAGTCTAACATCCAAGTCCTTGATCCATTTGGTGTTTACTTTTGTTCGTGGTGAAATGTAGTGGTTAAATTTTATTTTTCTGCATGTTTCAAACCAATTTTCTCAGCAGCATTTGTTGAAGAGACTCTTCTTTCTCTACTTAATAGTTTGGGCCCCTTTGTCAAAAATTAGATGTCCACAGCTGTTTAGTTATCTTATTAAAAATATTAAATGTAACTTTTAACTCAACTGACTTTGAGTGGTGGAAATATAGATATGTTAGTATTCTTCGTGTTGGTTTGTTCCCCTTCCCCCCAACTCTGAGAGAATTGGTTTGGCCCTTGCTAGTTTCATGCCCCACTTTCTCCCTGCCCCCTATGCTAAGGACGTCCAGGGTCCCAGCAGGAGTGGCAGAGAGAGAATGATAGGGAAGCACATGGTGTGGTGATTTGCCCGTTCGTGAAAAAAGATTAAACTGCAGCTTCTCAGCCCAGCCGCGTGTCCTCGAGTCTCTGTCTCTGTCTACTGCTGCGATGCTAGCCGGCCTGCTGGAGCCTCCGAACGTTAACAACAAATGGTGCCCACGTGGACCTGACCTGCGCATCTCTCAGATAAGTGAAGACAATTTGGCTACCTATGTACTATGGCCTTCTCTTCTGCTTGTGAAGAGATCTCCAAAGGCCTCTGCCCTTTCTTAATGATACTGTTTCGCTGTTTCTGGAACATTTATCTCTGGACCACTCTGTGGTTGCTGCCCAACGTCAGCTCGCAGGAGCCCAACGCCAGCCCGCATGAGCCGGCTTTCCACTGTGTGGCGCGGGGCATTGGGCACCGGCTCCCTCCACGCTGCTTGGCCGCCATGGCAGGGCTATGGGGCAGGGCTGCAGCAGCCTATCCTGGCTGCCACCCTGTGGCACCTTGGCCCGAGCCTTCTGCAAGGCTGGCCCGCCCGTCCTCGTGCTATGAAGTCTGGATGGATCCCAGACCACCTGGAGACCGCGGGCTCCCTGCTGAAACTGGGCCCCCTGGCCGAGATCCCCAGCTCGGGTCTGAAGGCAGACGAGCTAGAACATGCAGAGATTCATCCAGAGATCGCAACCTACAATTCCTAAAAGTGGAGCTGCAAGGGAGGCCACCTCCAGATGGTGATCCCCCCCCAACAACTAAGACAGTACAGATCTAAATTCATGTTTGAAATGACATGTCTTCGTAACAAAGGTTTCTCTCTTTGTGTATTAAAGACCATATTTATGTGTGTGTTTAAAGTTTGGTAACATTAACTTTAAGGTTAAAAGTATAACTTTAAGGCTACATTCTTACCAGACAGAGTTAAATGAAAAAAGTTTTTAACGTAATTCTCATAAAGATAAAATTAACTTACATTTAGAGTCAGGTAAAAATTAGTTTAAATATCAATATATTTTAACTAGGTTGGTAAAAGAAAAAACCTGCGCACACCTAGGGTGTGTCTCCATCTTGAATGGGTGTAACAAAAGGTTAAAAAGACGTTGTTGATATGTAAAACTCTCAAATTCCTTCTCAATTAGAAACGTTAGATTGCGCTATGGTTATGCTAATAATTCTCATGCCTGAGGCCTTTTTCTTTCTATGGTTCATGTTTGCCTTTCCACATTTTATTGTTTAAACTTTAAATAGCCTTGGAATCGTGCTGGAAGGGACTTCCAATTGTGATAGAGTTATCAGTTGTGGTAAACTTCTAACCTGCTACAAGTTTTGTTTCATAAGTAAGTGAATTGCAGCTGTCCAGTTCTCTACAGAAAAGCAGAATTCTGATGGCTGACATTCCCCATCGAGGCAGACATACAACAATTCACCCCATGGCTATTCTTCGGTGGACATCTGCTTTGGACTTCTATTGGACTCACTGGTACACCTCGGATACTTTCCACAAAACTAGCGGCTTCCCTTTATGCTGCTGGGTTTCTCAAACACTGACTGGACTGCAGCCATGCCTTGGGACTCTAGGCCTCACCCTCCCCCCATGCTAGAAAATGCCCATCGAGGCAAATACGCCCCCCAGAGGCAGGAAATGTTTTTTTTTAAGCTGATAAAGTTTTGCCCACAGAGGTAAAAAATGGCCCCCTCAGGCCTTCCCTTGGCAGCACACTGGTTCTTGTTACTCGCTTACATGTTTCTGCACGTTTGTGCCAGTTTCTTTTTTTGAAAATGCCTGTACGATATAGGTTTCTGTTGACCCCACACCGCTGATACTGTGGTCATTTAGTTAAAAAGAAAAGGGGGAATATGTTGGTATTCTTCGTGTTAGTTTGTTCCCCTTCCCCCCAACTCTGAGAGAATTGGTTTGACCCTTGCTAGTTTCATGCCCCGCTTTTTCCCCACCCCCTATGCTAAGGACGTCCAGAGTCCCAGCAGCAGCAGAGAGAGAGAATGATTGGGAAGCACATGGTGTGGTGATTTGCCCGTTCATGAAAAAAGATTAAACTGCAACTTCTCGGCCCAGCCGTGTGTCCTCAAGTCTGTCTGTCTACCGCCGTGAAGCTAGCCCGGCCTGCTGGCACCCCCGAACTAAACAACGTAGATACACTCTTTTTTGAAAAAGAAAAATTAAAATCATTCTAAATAAAAATATCAGTAAATCTATACTGTTTCAGACTGCATCTTACAAGTTACTGTTCATTATAGTTTATTTTTTAATTTAATTAATTTATTTTTATTTATTTCTTTATTGGAGAATTAATGTTTTACATTCAACAGCAAATACAATAGTTTGTACATGCATAACATTCCCCAGTTTCCCATTTAACAATACAACCCCCACTATGTCATTTATCATCCTTCATGGACCTGTATTCTCCCCACCCACCCACCCCAGAGTCTTTTACTTTGGTGCAATATGCCAATTCCATTTCAGGTTCTGCTTGTGTTTTCTTTTCTGATACTGTTTTTCAACTTCTGCCTGAGAGTGAGATCATCCCATATTTATCCTTCTGTTTCTGACTTATTTCACATAACATGAATTTTTCAAGGTCCATCCAAGATCGGCTGAAAATGGTGAAGTCACCATTTTTTATAGCTGAGTAGTATTCCATTGTATATATATACCACAACTTGCTCAGCCACTCATCTGTTGTTGGACACCTGGGTTGCTTCCAGGTTTTGGCTATTACAAATTGTGCTGCCAAGAACATATGTGTACACAGATCTTTTTGGATGGATGTGTTGGGTTCCTTAGGATATATCCCCAGGAAAGGAATTGCAGGGTCATAGGGTAGGTTCATTGCTAGCCTTCGGAGAGTTCTCCAGACTGCTCTCCACAGATGTTGGACCAATTGACAGTCCCACCAGCAGTGTAGGAGGGTTCCTTTGACCCCACACCCTCTCCAGCATTTGTTGCTGTTACCTTTTCTGATGAAGTGGTATCTCACTGTTGTCTTTATTTGCATTTCTCTGACAATCAGAGACTTGGAGCATTTTTTCATGTGTTTCTCAGCCTTTTGGATCTCTTCTATGGTGAATATTCTGTCCAAGTCCTCCCCCCATTTTTGGATGGGGTTATTTGTTTTCTTGTTGTTGAGTCTGGCAAGCTCTTTATATATGTTGGTTATTAAACTCTTATCTGATGTATGGCATGTAATGATCTCCCATTCTGTGAGAGGTCTCTTGATTTGGGTAGTGGTTTCTTTTGCTGTGAAGAAGCTTTTTAATTTGATGTAGTCCCATAGGTTTATACTTGCCTTAGTCTTCTTTGCAATTGGATTCGTTTCATTGAAAATGTCTTTAAAATTTATGCGGAAAAGAGTTCTGCCAATATTTTCCTCTAAGTATCTGATAGTTTCTGGTCTAACATCCAAGTCCTTGATCTACTTGGAATTTACTTTTTTATTTGGTGAATTACAGTGATTCGATTTCAGTCTTCTGCATGTTTCAACCCATTGTTTCCAACACCATTTGTTGAAGAGACTCTGCTTTCCCCATTTAATAGTCTGGGCCCCTTTGTCAAAGATTAGATGTCCATAGGTGTGGGGCCTCATTTCTGGGCTCTCAATTCTATTCCACTGGTCAGTGTGTCTATTCATGTTCCAGTACCAAGCAGTTTTGATGACAGTGGCCCTATAATACAGTTTGAAATCTGGGAGTGTGATGCCTCTGGTTCTTTTCTTTTTTCTCAAGATTGTTTTGGCAATTCTAGGTCTTTTCTGGTTCCAGATAAACATTTGTAGCATTTTTTCTATTCTCCTAAAAAATGTGCTTGGGATCTTGATGGGGATAGCATTAAATTTGTAGATGGCTCTGGGTAATATATTCATTTTGATGATGTTAATTCTTCCAACCCATGAACATGGAATATCTTTCCACTTCTTTGTGTCTTTTTCAATTTTTTTGAGTAGTGACTCATAATTTTCAGTATACAAGTCTTTCACTTCTTTGGTTAGATTTACTCCTAGATATTTTATTGTTTTTGTTGTTATAGTAAAAGGAATTGATTTCTGGATTTCATCTTCTTCTAACTTAGTGTTTGCATAGAGGAATGCCACTTAATTTTGAATGTTAATTTTATAGCCTGACACCTTACTATATTGCCTGATGCTTTCCAAAAGCTTCTTGCTGGATTGCTTAGGTTTTTCCATGTATATTATCATGTCACCTGCAAATAGGGAGAGTTTGACTTCTTCTCTTTCAATCTGTATGCCTTTAATTCCTTGCTCCTGCCTGATTGCTATGGCAAGAACTTCCAACACTATGTTGAATAGTAATGGTGATAGTGGGCAGCCCTGTCTAGTACCTAATCTGAGTGGAAATGCTTCCAGTTTTTCACCATTGAGTATGATGTTGGTTGTAGGTTTGCTATATAGAGACTCCAGTATCTTGAGGAATTTTCCATCTATTCCCATTTTTTGTAGTGTTTTTATCATAAAGGGATTTTGTGTTTTGTCAAAGGCTTTCTCTGCATCTATTGATATGACCATGTGGTTTTTGGTCTTGCTTTTGTTGATGTGGTGGATCACATTGATTTATTTACATATATTAAACCAACCTTGCATGCCTGGGATAAACCCCACTTGGTCATGATGAACCATCTTTTTAATATACTGCTGTATTCGGTTGGCTAGAATTTTCTTCAGTATTTTAGCATCTATGTTCATCAGAGATATTGGTCTGTAGTTTTCTTTTTTGGTTGTGTCCTTGTCTGCTTTTGGTATCAGAGTGATGTTGGCTTCATAGAAGCTGGCAGGGAGTATTCCAGTGTCTTCAATCTTCTGGAAGACTTTTAAAAGTAGAGGTACTAGTTCTTCTTTGAAGGTTTTGTAGAATTCATTTGTGAATCCATCTGTTCCAGGACTTTTATTTTTGGGAAGATTTTTGATAACTGTTTGGATTTCATTAGCTGTGATGTGCCTGTTCATGTTATCTACTTCCTCTTTACTTAGTTTTGGAAGTTGGTAGGTATCTAGGAAATCGTCCATTTCTTCCAGGCTCTCTAGCTTGATGGCATATAGTTGTTCATAGAAGCCTCGCATGATATGTTGAATTTCTGCAGTGTCTGTTGTGATATCTCCTCTTTCATTTACTATCCGATTTATTTGGGTCTTCTCCCTTTTTTGTTTTGTGAGTCTGGCTAAAGGTTTGTCGATTTTGTTTACTCTTTCGAAGAACCAACACTTACTTTCGTTGATCTTTTGTATGGTTTTCTTATTCTCAATGTTATTTATTTCTGCCCTAACTTTAGTGATTTCTGTCCTTCTGGTTGCTTTAGGGTTCCTTTGTTCTTCTTCTTCTAGGTATTTAAGATGTGCAATCAGGCTGTTTATTTGTGCTTTTTCTTGTTCCCTAATATGTGCTTGTATAGCTATGAACTTCCCTCTTAGTACTGCTTTAGCTGTGTCCCAAATATTTTGATAGCTTGTGTCTTCATTTTCATTGAAGTCTTGAAACATTTTGATTTCTTCCTTGATTTCCTCTTTGACCCAGAAGTTGTTAAGAAGTGTACTGTTGAGCTTCCACATTTTGGGACTGTTACTAATCTTTTGTTGATTGTTAAGTGTTAGTTTAATTCCACTGTGGTCTGAGAAGATGCTTGGGATGATTTCAATGCTCTTGAATTGGCTGATGCTGTCTTTGTGGCCTAATATATGGTCTATCCTTGAGAATGACCCATGTGGATTTGAGTAAAATGTGTATTCCAGTTTCTTGGGATGAATCACTCTGAAAATGTCCAATAGTTCTAGTTTATCTATCTCTTCATTTAGCTCCCTTATGTGTTTATTGATTTTCTGCCTGGATGATCTGTCAACTTGAGAGAGTGGGGTGTTGAAGTCCACTACTATGATTGTGTTGCTGTTAATATATTGCTGTAGCTCTTTCAGTAGAAGTCTGATGTATGTAGATGGCTTCTCATTGGGTGCATAGATGTTAATAATTGTTAAGTCCTCTTGATTGACTGATCCTCTGAGCATTAAGTAGTGTCCATTCCTATCTTTTTTAATCTTATCTATTTTAAAGTCTATCATGTCAGATATGAGAATAGCTGTTCCTGCCCTTTTTTTGTGGGCCATTGGCTTGTATGATAGTTTTCCATCCTTTCACTTTAAGTCTGTGTTTGTCTTGTTGAGTTAGGTGGGTTTCTTGTAGACAGCATATTGTTGGGTTGTGTTTTCTGATCTATATTCCTACTCTGTGTCTTTTAATAGGTGAATTCAGGCCATTGACATTTATTGATATCAAAGATTGAAGATATTTTAACGCCATTCTTGTAGAGTTTTAGAGTGTTTTGATATATGTCCTGTTTGTGGTGGTCTGATTGTTTACAGGTGACCTTTGAGAACTTCTTTCAGGGCAGGCTTTGTGATAGTTGATTCCTTCAACTGTTGCTTGTCTGAGAAGGTTTTAATGCCTCCATCTAGTCTGAATGACAGTCTAGCAGGATATAGTATTCTTGGTTGAATTCAGAACTTCTTTCAGGGCAGGCTTTGTGATAGTTGATTCCTTCAACTGTTGCTTGTCTGAGAAGGTTTTAATGCCTCCATCTAGTCTGAATGACAGTCTAGCAGGATATAGTATTCTTGGTTGAAAGCCTTTCTCATTAAGCACTCGATAGATATCTTGCCATTCTCTTCTGGCCTGTAGTGTTTGTATAGAGAAGTCTGCTGCTAATCTTATGGGTTTTCCTTTGTAGGTGACTCTTTGTTTTTCTCTTGCAGCCTTCAGGATCCTTTCTTTATCCTTATTCCTTTCCATTCTAAGTATGATATGTCTTGGTGTCTTTAGGTCTGGGTTAATTCTGTTTGGGACCCTCTGGGCTTCTTGAATCTTTATGTCTTTGATGTTGTCTAGACTAGAGAAATTTTCAGCTATTATGGCCAGGAAAATGCTTTCTTCCTCTCCTTCTCTTTCTTCCTCTGGTATGCCAATAATGCGTATATTGTTTCTTTTGAAGTCATCTCATAGGACTCTGTTGTTGTTTTCAGCATCTATTAATCTCTTTTTGAGATCACTTACTTCTTTTTTAGTTGTCTCTAATTCATCCTCAATCTTGCTAATTCTGTCTTCAGCCTCATTGATTCTATTCTCTCTGCCCTCTACTGTTTTCTGGAGTTCATCTATTTTGTTGCCCTGTTCTGTTACTGTTTTAGCTTGTTCAGCTAGTTGCGTTCTTAGCTCAGCAATTTCAGCTTTCAGCTCTCTAATAACCATGAGATAATTAGTATTTTCTTCCATAGTCTCATTTGTTGTTCCTATATTTCTGATTACAATTTTTTCTAATTCTTTACTCACTCCTGTTATTATTTCCTTAGCTAATGTTTGGATGTTGAACTCATTATTTTGTGCTTCACCCTCTGGAAGACTTTTAGCTGGACTTTTGTCCTGGTTCGATTCTCCAATATTTCTTCTTGTTGTTTTAACCATTTTATATATTATGTTATGAGTTCCCTTTATCAGTACTTTTGAAATTATTGTTCACTGTTGCCTGGATTGACTTGTGTCTAAGTAAGTTAATTAAAGGGTTCACAGTGGTGGAAGTTAACAGTTGTTTCAATAGTATTTTAATTCCTGAGTTGGAGCTCAGTGGTTTAAAAGCCTCTTTTTTTTTCTTCCCTGTAGGCTATGGGATTCTGAGGGCTTTTAAACTATCAATAGCCTTCTTAGCTTAATCACTGACTGCTGACCAAGAGATAAAGCAGGGTGTGGCAGAGATAATCCAGTGGTTATGCAAAGAGACTTTCACAGCCCCTCAGCTATGCCACTGAAGTATAGGTCTTCTGAGTTTTCCTGGTTAGGTCTCTGTCCCCTGGTGTCCCTCCCTGTTGCTGCTTCAGATTCTGAGGATAGTAGCAATGGAGACTCATAGTTACACTTGGTGAGACTCTGGGGAGACCTCTCCTCCCTTCAGCTGTCCCTTTGTTGGCGGAGCAGACTGGAGGTGGTGTCTCAACTGATAAACTGCTGGACTGTTAGCAGTCATTTAATCTCTCCTTTCACTCCTCTCTCCTCTCTGTCACCAGCCACACGTGTCGTACTCATGGTGATTTAGTGGGTTCCTGTGGTCATTCTAGTCCTGTCTTGTTTCGGTCCTGGGTGGTCTCCTTTGGTATTCCTAGTTGATCCGGGAGAGGAGAGGGGAGGAGAAGAGAGGAGAAGAGAGGAGAGAAAGCGATCTCCATTATAGTTTTAAGTGGTATTTCTTTCTCTGATTTATTTTTATTAATTTTTTTATTAAAAGCACTTTTTACCACCATTTCTTCCACCTCCTACTGACCTCATAGAAATGTTTCCTGTGGTCATTTTTAAGTCATGTTATCAAACTCTGCTTCCAAGTCCTCCCTTTACAGAATCAATCTTATCACAAGGTTTTTAATTAATTAATTAATTAATTAATTAATTTTAGATAGTCTCTCTCCTAGGAAGAACTTAAGAAACAAGAACAGAAAGGGAAAACACAGAGTAAAAACGGGACTGAGTTTGGCATATTGTAACAAAGCAAAGGACTCTGGAGAGGGAGGGCAGGACGGTATCTAGAGGGAGGTAGCTTTGGGGTTCTGGTGCATGATGGTGAAGGGGAACCTCACTTGAGGATGAAAGTGTTTTGTAGATTCCTATCAAAAGACAAAAAATTGTACCAATGCATCAACGATAGTATTATACACCATTACCCACCCCACAAAAAGATTAAAAAGTTACCCTGCGTAACCTGCATCCTGAACCTTGTATTTTACTAACAAGTGTCAAGTAAAAAAAAAAAAAAACCTTCACCCTTCTGCAAGAAGACAAATCTTAAATGTTTTAACTCCTCTCCCAATAGCATCATATGCTCACATGGTTTGTTACTGGTGTCTAGTATCTATACCCTCACATTAATGACCTCTTCCCCAAATTTGTGAAGACTGTCACTATTTAGTAACCAATATGTACACAGGCTTACAAACATGTTTGATTGATTCCTTTGATCATAAATTCTTTCTGCATTTGAGTTCATTTTTTTTATAGTCTTCTAAATCACTATTCGGTGTGTCAGAGGGAAAATACATAGAAAGATAGATAACGGTTCACTCAGTTATGGCCTTTTTGGTCACTTCCAGGCCATCCTCATCTGGGGCACTAGTCAGGGAATCCTTGGATTGCCTATATATAATGGACCTAGACCTCTGTAGATCACCTCTATAGATCACCATCACTTTCATCAGAAATGTCATCATAAGCCCTCTTGTGGGCCTTTCCAGAACCTTGCCCTCACTAGTAAGTAGTAATGGAAAAGACTGCCTCACTTTCTGAAGAGTGGTTGGTTCAGCGTACTCTACTACTTGAAGAAAGCTGGTCCTGAAATTAATTCAGCCTAGAATATTCTTAGCTGTGGCTATGGACTGCAAGCTCAGACTGGTAGAAAAACCTCACAAATGTCTCCCAAAATCTTACCTCTCACAGCCCTACCCCACTAAGGAAAGATAGAAATAGGCTAGGGCATGGATCCACCTGCCAACATCCATGTCCAGTGGAGAAGCAATTACAGAATCCAAAACTCTCATTTTCTGCAGCCCATAAAGAATTTTGGTCCATACTCCCAGAGGGGAAGAAATGTTAGGGGAAGATGACCAAAGGGCTCTGAATGTCAATTCCATCAGGAACAGAAGAGAGAAAAGGAAAAAAGAAGAACATTCAGAAGTAGTAATAGGCATAGGTGTGACGTGGAAAAGAAGGGAAGGCAGAATCATAGAAAAAAAAAGGGCAAATATATATAAATGTAGATAGATAGTTACAGAAATAATAGTCAACTCATATCTGTGACCATGGAGGAACGACTAGAGTTTCCAATGGAGAGAATGGGGAGACAAAACTCTGGTGGTGGGAATGGTGTGGAATTATACCCCTATTGTCTCATAATTTTTGTAAATCAATATTAAATCACCAATAATGATAGAAACTAAAAATTTAAAAGATAAGTCACCAGAGTTGTTTTGTGTTCTTGAAAAATTTGTTATTTGGTTGATCACATTTTTGTTGAGGATTTTAGTTTGTGTTTCTGACTGACGGAGTCAGAGGGCATTTGAATCAGCTCTAAGTATATTCTCTAGATGCAGGGTGCAAAGATATAGGATGTACCTTTAACACCTTTAACTGCTGATAGATTTCTAGCTCCTCAGATTTTCTTTGAAATTCTGCATGCTTTATTAAACTATTCAGGAATCTTAACTCTGTAACATCGCTTATAATTTTAAACACTTTTCTGGGGTCCAGGTACCTCATATAGATAGTGTTACTGGTCATCTGACTTCATTTTGTTGAATTCATAATTTGGATTCACTTGACTGTCATGAATCATGGATTCACTCGCCAGAAATAGGCTTGAAAATATATATTGCTTCTTAAAGACTAGAATTTCCCTTTCAAGCATCCAGGTTTGGAATGATTTTTAGGGGTTAATATTTAGCTACTTAAGCCATTAAAGAATCATCAGGTTAGTACCATGAGGACAGGAACAGTATCTGTGTTATTGGGATACAGTGTCCTCAACACAACAGTATGTCTGGCATATAGATCTTAATTAAATATAGTTCAGTGTATGAGTGGTATTAAATATTTACAAATTTCTCCAGGGAATTATATTGCAATGTTTAGTAAGATAAATCATCATGCTCAGTTATCTATAAGTGATTAAAGAAATTGTGGGATGCTTGTGAGTAACCATTCTCCACCCCATTTTTTTTTTTTTTTGTCATTACTGGGATGACTTTTTCAGAAAGAAAGAGAAAGAGAAAGAAGGAAAGAAAGGAAGACACTACAGCACTGAAGCTTCCCTCTATGTAGTGGGACCTGGCTTCCACCTGAGGTTGCTCATGGCCAAGAAGGCATTCCCCTTGGCAAGCTATCATGCAGGCCCTGAATATCCATTCTTACTTCCTTTTCTTCAACAGTTAAGTATGTAGTGTTTGTCAAGAATGAGTGAATACTCTGCTTGCAAGAGCCTTCTTCAGACACTCATTTTGAGAGAGGAGAGAAAAGGTTCTTAAGTGATAGTCAACATTTAAGAAACCATGGTCGTGAGTGGTCTGAAGACCAGAGACAGCATTTCCATGGGCTGCTAGAAAAAGTGTACTGCCTGCTGTTGCTAGGCAACAGCTTATGCCAACTTCTTCTGAATCAAAGCCAAGAGAATCAACAGCAATCAGTGGACTTATGAACATAAAAGATTTTCACCAAAAATGCCAACCTCTCTGTTCTTTTTGCTACTATAGATACTCCAAGTTTGTCCAGTACTTGGTAAGGAAAGACTCTGAGGCCACAATTTAGCAAAATTTCCACAAGGTCATTTTGTAAAAATTTATTTAGGGCCAAGTATTAATTATACAATTTGTGTATAAAATGTAAATTCAGAAGGAAACACATTTCTCTACATAATGTTCCATTTACACCAATATGTAGCCACCCGCCTATTTTTTCCTATTTGAATATTCCACCCCATTCTTTTCTCATTTTGGCTACATGTTTCATGCAGAGTAGATCTGCTCTAGACAGCATGTTGAAAGTACACTTGTAACTAGAAAATTATTTTTTTCAGCAGGTGTTCAGGGTGCTCTGTTTTTTTCCATGGGTAACTTGACAAATTCAATACTTTTGTTGTTTGGAAACATTCCACTGGAAGAAATCATGGTTGTTCTTACGTTATAAATTGCACCCCAAATTGCTAATACAGAATAGCAAGTTTGATGCCATAAATCTCATTTTATCGAAATTTATGTACAGTTGGAAGCAACTCTGTGGCTGACCCACATAAACGGTTTTGTACACCTACTATGTGATAGACATTCTACTTATGCAAATTTTGTGCATAATCAGGTCTCATTAGCATACAAATTTTATAAGTTCTAGTTAAAGTTGCTTGAGATTTATTTTCTAGCTTGCCTTTGTCTTATAGTCAGCTTGTAGCAATACTTTTTATTCTGAAGCATATCAAATGGGATAGACACTTGGGATTTCTTTGCCACTACTCATAAAGTTATGAATGTCTATAGTTGCTTTGAAGCCTGCAGTTGTAGAGGAAAAACAGTATAGATCAATAAGCCTTGAGGTATCCTTTCCAACCACATACCTTCTATACCCTATCCTTATACCGGTCCTTGCGCTTTACGCCATGTGTGCTTAACCCGCTGTGCTACCACCTGGTCCCCTCTCTCTCCCTTTCTATCTCCCCCTTCCTCTCAATTTCTGGCTGCCTCTACCCATAAACAAACAAACAAATAAATGAAATATTAAAATAAAATAAAAAGTTGTTGTGCATGTCTATAAAGACCTGAATGCAAATCCTGAATGTCTCATTCATTTCTGTGTAGCCGAGAACATGGCTTCAACCTTTGGAATTTAATGTGAATTGTTTCTTAAGGGTTTCCTGATATGCATATCATTCTGCCCATTGACAAATTTATGAGTTTTTTTCGTATTCAAGGAAAAAGTATGTAATAGTTTAATTAAATCTCCCCCTACTTATTCTGTCAGAGCACTTCTTAACCATACATTTTCCCTTTTCTGTTGTCTGTGAGATGATAGAAATGACAGAAAGGAGAGATACTGCTTGGGCTGTGCAAATGCCTGAATATAAATTAATCTTAAATTAATCTGGAAAACATTAAATTAAACTAATATTTAATGAAGTTTAACTCTGGGGAAGTAAATCGTGATTTGTGCCATTATTTCCATGTAGGTGGTGTAGGATGTGGGCAATTTTGATGGCACACTGGCAGCTAACTCTGTTAGAATGTCATAGGCTAGGATTTTTGTTTGATATTTCTAAGATGCAGGAAACATTTCTCTTCTTTTTTTTTCTCTTTTCCTCTACAATTACTATTCTTTGGTCTGCATATTCACCTTGATAAATCATCTCTTTACCTAAATTTCATTCTATTTTTTAGGAAAATATTTCCTTTTTAAAATTATCTTTATTTATTTATTGGATAGAGACAGCCAGAAATTGAGAGGGAAAGGGGGTGATAGAGAGGGAGAGAGACAGAGAGATACCTGAAGCCCTGCTTCACCACTTGCAAAGCTTTCCCCCCCACAGGTGGGGACTGGGGGCTCGAACCCGTGTCCTTGTGCATTGTAACATATGCACTCAACCAAGTGCGCTACCACCCAGCCCCATAAATTTCATAAATTTCATTCTTTAGGTCATTCCTTGACAAAACATTTGCTCAGTTCTCACCTTGTAGTAGGTGTCTAGAATTAGATGGTGAATGTGATGAACGACTTCCTATACCTAGTAGAGTTAGACTGTTAATAGTCCCCTGGCAAGAGTCACAGGTGCTAGGAGAGTGTAAAGAAGGGACCTCTTATTAGGTCTGGGGCCTAATTTCCATATCCAGCAGGCAGCTGTCTACGTAGACTTGGAGGATTCACAAATCAAATCAGAATGACCAGTTATTCCAGTTAACTCGCGTTGGCCAAGATCAAAAGGGAGGTAGCTGTTGTTGACTTCTCACTTTAGCAAGAAAGTCGCTGTTAAGAGTTTTACCAAAGCAGGGAAAGACCTCACCCTCAAGTGTCAAGGGCATTGAGGTAAGGAGCTAGGTGATGCTGTGCCTAGAAGAATGCACTCGTTATAGTAAATAAGGACCCAGGTTCAATCCCCTGGTCCCCACCTGCAGCTGGAAAGCTTCACAAGTGGTGAAGTAGGTCTACAGATATATGTCTGTCTCTCTCCATTTCTATCTTCTCCTCCCCTATCATTTTCTCTCTGTCTTATAAAATATAAAATAAAAATAATAAATAGGAGCGCACAGGCAGAGGGCCCACAGATGGCAGTGCACAGGGTCCTTCACTGCAATGCGATTTGAATAACAGATGCTGGAATGTGTTTCCTGTACTGTGAAACTTCAATTCAAGGAGTGCAAATTTGTGTTGAACTTTATATAGTCTTCAGGGGCTGATAAATAGAACAAGAAGAGGGGCTCTGCTGTGTAAACCAGATGACTGTCTTTTTTTTTTTTTTTGCTTGTTTATGTTACTTTTAATAGCAGGATTTTTGACAGATGCTGGGTATCAGATGACTTAAAAGTGACTTACTAACAATGCTTAGAGTATTTTGTGTTGTTGATTGAGGGTAAGGTTTTACATTATTAATTACAAAGCATGATGTTTGTAACATGCTATAAAGATTGAAGAATCAACTAAAACTACTTGGTGTTACTTAGAACAGATTATTTCAAATCAACTAATTTTCTTTTTTCACTTTTTTTCCTCTGCTCTCCCCATATTCTTTCTGCCCTTCTTCATGTTTGCATACTTTTGATTGGTGGTAGTGGATAGGAATATTGATCTATAGGGCTACTAAATAGGAAAAGATGGTAGATATAGTGTATCTGTATTTGACATCTTGCTTTACATTATGTTTTGCTTTCCTTATGTAATTATAACAGCCCAGGTTTGGATTGTCTTCAAATATTACAAAAAAAAAACTTCTGGTAAATTTTCTTTAATCTTTTATCACTACCCTGGACATGAAGCTACTTTGGAAACAAACCTACTTAAATCCAACTCCAGATGTCACACAGTATCCTGTGTGTTCTGGAGAAAATGATGTACAAATCAGGGAAGAAAAAAGGATGAAATATTTGGGGGAAGCATTGGACATCTTGAAAATGAGACCATTTCCTCTTTCAATTTGTTCTGTAACCTTGGAAATCAGAGGGTTATTTGCATTGTGAAAAGTAGAACCAAAATCACAAATTCAGAAGTCAGTGATCTCATTGTTGAGGACACCATTTTTCCCCCTAATGTTTAGTCAGTGCCATAGTATGTACGGGGGCTTGTGCAGAAGCACTGTTACTTTCCATGTGTCTTAGCCTGTTTAGACATCAGAGAAATATTTTTTCACAGTTTCAGAGACTAGAGAATGCAAGAAGACGTTACTATCAAATTCTGTATGTGGTAAAGACCCAATTCATATTGCAGAGACAGGACCTTCTGGTTTTGTCTTTACCTGATGAAAGGAGCAAGGGCTGTCTCTGGAATTTCTTTTATAAACCACTAACCCCATGCATAAATACACCATCCTTATAACCTCAGCACCTCCAATATCCCCCCAACTCCTAATGCCAATGGACACTAACTTTTAACATACGAATTCTGGAGAAGCAGAAATATTCACTCCATAGTAACCTGAAGTTTGCTTTTTCAGACCCACTTGTTAGAGTGCAAAAGGAATACTATCATATTTCAGATAAGGGAAGCCAACCTGGTGGTGGCATCTCAATTTGAGTAAAGCTGAGTGCATCTCTGCTACAGCATTTTAAGAGTTGTATTCAAGTAAGTTTTCTTCCTGAAATCCAACTTCCTCATGGCAGAGGAACTGCTGTGTTGTTTCTCTCCTGTTGCTCATCTGTAGCACAGTTGTGGTACATTTTTGAAAGAATTTCACTGTCTCCATAAAAAAACTCATTTTAGAGATTATTAGGATGCTATTCTTCTGCATATGAAAAAACCAGACATAAATTACATGTCACTTTGTGACCTTCTAGGAAGTTGTTATTCTTGTTTCCATTGCTGTATCATCGGCAGAGTGTCCTGTGTTTGTGCAGAAGTTAGAAAGGGTCAGCTAGAATGCAGTAGCCACCATGTCAGTTCTTGGAAGTCATTGACCATCAAAATATAACATGAACCATTCTTTGCTAGAGATATCTTCCTAATAGCTTCTTGGGTAAATTTTAAATCCTTTCAGTGACAGAGCACAATGAGGTGATCTTCTTTTTGCAAACTTTTAAATTAAGTGATCCATTATGTCTACCAAAGAAAAAGAATATTTTGATTCAGAGGAGTTCAGGCTCTGGAAAGACAGAAGATGTGCCTAAGTTCACTCTAATGGCTTTACTGTTTGCTAATTTATTACACCTTGCATAGAAGAACAAGGCATAGATCTCATTCTTAGTAGGTTGACATATTATGTGTGTGAGTTAAGTTTAATAGCCTAGAATACTATCATATATCTCTCTATCATATTATATAGATATCAAAATGCAGGCACAAAACATGCTCAGTAAAGGAAATGTTGAGAAAGGAGAATGTTAAGGATGAATTAGGCCAGCTTAAAGAAAAGGGGACAAGAGTGCTTAGTAACGAAAAGTGCTAGTAACAGAGACAGAAAGATCTGGGCGAATTATCAAGTTGTCTAAGAGTTTTTAAAAGTGATCAGACTGCTGAAGGGGATTATGCTTAGTAAAATAAGTAGAGGTGAAAGACAGCTACTAGATGGTTTCACTCATATGTGGAATCCAGAGTAAACTGAATACATGTAAACATGCACAAACAAAAACCCAAAAGAGAGCAAACAAACTGTCTTTAAGACTTTTTAAGAACTGTAGTGGTTATTGTTGGGAGAATGGGGACATAGAATTTTGGTGATGGTTGTGGTATAGAACTATACTCTGTCTATGGCCATACCACCCTGAACATGTCCCATCTAGGCTGCTCTCAGAAGCTAAGCAGGGTTGCATCTGGTTAGTACTTGGACGGGAGAACTATACCCTATAATCTTACAGTCTTGCAAATCACCAGTAATTAAAGGTTAAAAAAAAGTTACCAGACTTTTTTAAAGTGTAGAAGAGAGAAATTGAAAGAGATTTTATGTCAAGAATAAAAGCATTTGAATGAATGAAAAGCAAGCATTATGTTAAATTTTGAGTCCTATGAAAAATTTGGATTAGGAATATTTCATAATTTTAGATGAGAAATAAAAATATGATACACCATGGCATTTTAAGAACTATATAATAAGGAGGTAGATGATTTTGTTGTATGAGACAAAAAAAATACTATATTTGGGATCAACACACTTCAACTATATTAGTGTATGAAAGAAAAGAGAAGAAATCAAATAGAATGGGGAAGCTTTCATGGGCACTGGGTGCCTGGATAAATATCTAAGGAGTAAGGCTAGACTAGAAATTTTCATTGTGTGCCTATTAACTTCTGATTTAGTAACACAGAGGAATGAAATGGGATATTATTAACTGATACACTATAGATATCAATCACTCTTGGTATAACATTCTCCCATCAGCTGGTGAGTGTGTTTTCTCATCAGCTGGTGAGACTAAACTTGTGGTTAAAGTTCACTGGCAAAAGAAGAAAGCAGTGAGTCTGTTACTGCGTAGCAGTGGAATCTGAAGTTACTTAACTCTCTCATCTGTAAGTAATGGGGTTTGGAGGAGGCTGTATCCTAGATGCTTTCCAGCTCTGAAATTTTGTGATTCAGGTTACACACACACACACACACACACACACACACACACACACAGCTGTATTGAGGGACTTTCAAATTCTGTCAAGCTCATTTCTCAGTATTTACTTTGAAACTGAATTTCCTTTGACTTTTCAGACTCACTTACTATGTCGATGACAGTGAAGTGAGTCATTCTTTATCAGTCTTGGGTTTATCCCATTTTACATCTCATGTCATTCTTAGTATAGAATCTTTCTATGAATGCTATTGCTTTCTGTACTTTTGTTTTCCAAGCTATTTTCATTTTCATGTTGGGTAATGAGCGCAGCCTCTTACATGTGTGATACTGCTGAGCTTCTTCTCTGGCCTAGTTTTAAAATTCTGTATATGTATGTATATTTATTTTGAAGTGATGTGGCCTAATGCATACATGATTCCACCACTTCCAGTCTTTTTCATTCTTTTAATTTCAAATTAAGATATTATGTGGGGGGTGATGGGACAGCAGTGGATGAGTGAGCAAAGTGAAAGTGAGAAATACCACAAAGTACACTGCCGTTGCCGTCGGATTTTCATGTGTTGCCAGGGCTTGAACAGAGGACTTTTTTTTTTTTTTGCATGGTGATGCACACACCCTATCAATTATCCCCAATCCCAATCCCATACTGAGTGAGAGAGACCAAAACACACTTCTACTATCCTTGAATTTCTTCCTGTGTTTGTACTTACGGCTGTTCTTTGTGATCTTATTTGGTGGCTGGGATTGAACTCACCTCTCAGGTCCCTCAGATCTCTGGGTGTATCAGTTTGTCTACACTTTACATACAACGAACTGCATCCAAGTTATACTTCTGCTTGCAGTAACTGTTATCAATAAAACTACTTCATATCTTATTGACCTATTTTTGCATTTGTACCACAGGTGTGAATGCAAGCAAACCTGCTTATTCCTATATCTGACTCACAGCCCTGTCTTCCTATGATATCCATTGCATACCATGTTAGAGCAGATGACTTTCTGAGCTTAAAAGTTTTCCAAACTGCTCTGTTGTTTTCCTGACAGACGAAAGAACTTATTGGGGGCTATAATGAAAGGCAGACTGCGATCGCTGTCATGTCAAGAACGCTACAGTCTGGAAAGTCGACATGATTTCATGGCTAATGATTCTCTCGCTAATATCAGTGTGGGCTGCAGTGAGGATAACCAAGTTGAGCTGTCTTAGATCAAATGATTCAATTAAGCCAGCTGTCCCTATTTGTCATGGCTCAACTCGCTTTCAAATTACCTTTCCAAAGTGCATACGTGCCTTAGCATAGAAGTTAACAGCTCAACTATTTTACAGAAAAGGGATACTTAAGCATGATTAGAAATAAGTCACCTTTTTTTTCACTCACAAAGCCTTCACCCCCTCCCGCCAACCTTTTTTCTGGAGAAGAACTAGTGTGTATGTGTTTGCTCAGCTAACCCTGCAGTCTCTTCATCAGCTAGTGTGATTTTGCCTTTAATGCCTGTTGGGTGGCATTTCCTGGTAAGAAATTGTTAATTTTAAAAAAGAAGGGTTGGTCCAGTGGTTGCTGACTTTCTTAGGAAAAAGATAACAGGATTAAGATACTTGTCTGACCAACTTCTAGTCCCAGGGTTAATACTTTAAGGACTAGATTTTCCCAAAGGTTATGAAAGACTCAAGGAAGAGAAGTAAATTGGAGGTCGGGGGGGCAGGTGGCACACCTGGTTAGGTGCACATAGTACAAAGTGCAAGGATCCAGGTTGGAGCCCTTGGCTCACCACCTGCAGGGAGGTCACTTCACAAGAGGTGAAACAGGTCTGCAGGTATCTTTCTCTCTCCCTCTTTATCTTCCCCTCCCTTCTTAATTTCCTTCTGTCCTCTCCAATAAAATGGAAAAAAAAAGGGGGGCACCAGGAACAGTGGATTCATAGTGCAGGCCCCGAGCCCCAGTGATAACCTTAGAGAGAAAAAAGAAAAAGTGAATTGGAAATCTCAGTGTGGTTTCAGGTCAATGAGTGAAGATGTTGATGTACAAGAGACAGTGATATAAATGTCATTTAGAAAGTCAGAGTGGCTCAGAATCTTAGTGCTTCTGTGTAAATGTGAACAGGCCCCTGCTCTGAGGGGAGAGAAGATCCTGCCCCCTACAAACTGCCTGAATACAGGAGTGAGCCCAGAAACATCTGTTTTCTGCCTCCTGTGTGTGGAGGCATTGCACAGACAATATGGTAGAAATCAGCCAACAAAGCCAGGGACCTGATTTCTATCGCAGAGGGGTTTGCAGCTAGCTACTCTGAAAACTCATAGTGCATCTGAGGTGTGTGGCGAGAAAGACAGGACAAATGGAAGTGAGTCTGGAGTGAAGAAAGAAAATGGGCAAAGGAACAGAAGGCATGAATATAAGGGAGAAAAGGAGTAAAAAATTATTTAAAAAATCTTTTGAGTATAATAGCACATGATGAAATCTAATGACTTAAAAATCTGTGCTCAATGTCCGGAAAAGGCCAAGCAGATGAGATTAACTGTTGTGTAAAGAGATCAAGTAGAGTGGTCCAGGAGGTGGCACAGTGGATAAAGCATTGGACTCTCAAGCATGAGGTCCTGAGTTTGATCCCCGGCAGCACATGTACCAGAAAGATGTCTGGTTCTTTCTCTCTCTCTTTCTCTCTCTCCTCCTTTCTCATTAATAAATAAATAAATTTTAAAAGAGATCAACTAGATATAGTGAGATAAATGCTGTGAGACTTTTAAAACTTCTCATTTTGGGGCAACATGGTGGCACACTGAGTTGAATGTGCACATTATCATGCTCAAAGACCTGTCTTCAAGCCCCCAGTCCCTACCTGCTGAGGAGCAATCTTCAGTTGTCTGTGCTATCAAATAAGATAAACAAATGGAAAGAAAAAATAACCTTGTTTTAAAATTTTCTCTGCAAAATGTGTTGAGGAGAGCAGCTGGGTGGGGTGGTGGGGTAGGACACTCACTGTTTAGTTACTGAATAAGTCACCATTCTCCCTTTTCCCCATTGCATTTGAAATCAGATTCATCATATACAGCTACAAACAACACAAGCAGATAGAATGTAATCTACTACTATGCGACATCTAGACTTTGCTTCCCTACGTTCTTGCTTTCCATGTATTCTTGCTTTTATTTATTTACTTATTTGTTTGTTGTTTGTTTGTTTTTTTTGACCTCCAGCGTTATCTCTGAGGCTCAGTGCCTGCACTACAAATTCACTGCTCTTGGTAGCCACCCTTTCCTTAGTTGTTGCTGTTAGCACTACCGTCGTTGTTGCTATTGTTGTTGTTGGATAGGACAGAGAGAAATTGAGAGAGGAAGGGAAGACAGAGAGGAGAGAGAAAGATAGACACCTGGAGACCTACTTCACCACTTATGAAGCAACCCCCCAGCAGGTGGAAAGCCTGGGGCTCAAACCCAGATCCTCAAACCGCAGGTCCTTGGGTTTCGCACTATGTGCGCTTAACCTGGTGCGCTACCTCCAGTCACCTCCCCCTTGTATTCTTGTTTTAATGAACAGCAGAACTGCTTCAAAGCAAACGTTTGTTCAAGTTTTTCTTTGCCATTCCCTGCCAAACCTATCATAAGTCAGGTTTTCTTTTCACTAACATACTGCTCAGTATTCTCTCAGTGCCTTAAGTTCAGATTGCCCCTAAAAGCCTGAATTGTGGTAGCCTGTTGTGCCTACTGGGCAGTACTCTTACAGAAAGCAACTTTATGGATACAGAGTTGTCAGAAAGCTGAACCAGGAAGCCATTATCCTAACATCTGTCCTTATCCTAACATCTCTCTGAAAAGGATGAGCATCATGGGGCAAATAAAGCAAGTTATGGTGAAGGAACTTTTGAGAGAAAAAAAATTCTCTCAAATTGGTTGAAAACCAGATTTGGTCCACCTAAATTGACTGGTTGAAAACCTGATTCCCAAATACTCTCAGCATGTGACTGTATTTGGAGATAGAACTTTTAAAATGGTAATTCAGTGAAAATAAGATCAATAGGGTAGACTTTAAACCTGATATTACTGGTGTCTCGGTACATGTAGAAAGAATCTGGCCGCAGGTGTGCACAGAGGAAAAGCAAGCAAGAAACAGTCATCTAGTCTCAGAAGTAAATAACCCCAGTGACACTTTTGAGATCTGTAACCACTGGAATTGTGAGAAAATGCATTTCTGCTTTTTTATTTTTAAAAATCATTTCATTTTATTATTTTTTTCTTAAATCACTTCTGAAATACAATCAATACTGAAGAATATTGTGGGTGATATCACTATATATACCCCCTTTTTTTCTATCATCACCCCTGTCACCAAAGGTCTGTGTTCTCATCCCCACCCCCAGCCCCATAGATAACCACTATAATTTGCCCACAGTCTTAGATATACGTTGACTGTTTTTTCATATGTTTGTGCAATTTTCTATATTCCACATATGAGTGAAACCATTCTGTAGTTGTCCTTTATTTCCTTACTTACTTCACTCAGCCTAATCTTCTCCGATTCCATCCACTTTATCTAAAGGACATAACATTATCTTTTTATTGCTAAGTAATAGTCCACTGAGTATATGTACCATAACTTTTTTAATCCAGTTATCTGTCAAAGGGCATTCTGGTTGTTTTCAAATTTTTGCTATTGTGAATAAAGCCGCTATGAACATAGGGGGTGCATTTATCCCTTTGAATCCATGTTATTATATCTTTTGTGTATATAGTAGTGGAATTGCTAGATCATAAGGTATTTCCATTTGTATTTGTTTAAGGATTCTCCATAATAGCTGCACCAGTTAGCACTCCCACCGGCACTGTAATAAAGTTCCTCTCTCTCCACATCCTCTCCAACACTTACCTTTTCTTGTTTTATTAATGGAACCCATTCTCACAAGTATCAGGTGAAATCTCAGTGTGATTTTGATTTGCATTTATCTAGTGTTGAGTGAATTGGAGCATTTCCACATATGTTTGTGGCGCATGTGTATCTCTTCTCTAGAACCATCTATTATATCTTCTGCCCACTTTTTTTTTTTTAAATGGGTTCTTTTTCTTTTTGTTGAGCTATATGAGTTCTTTACGTGTGATATAAACTACATGTCTCAAGTGTAGTGTGCAAATCTCTTTTCCCACTTGCTGGGTTACCTGTTTACCTTTGTGGAATTTTCTTTTGATGTGTAGAAACTTTTTTCCCCATTTGATATAGTTCCATTTGTTCTTGTCTTGTTTGTGTTCCCCTTGGGGGTAGACTCCCCCAAAATACCCTGAAATGTTTCACCAATGTATTCTTCTATGTATTTTATAATTTTTGAGTCTAATACCCAGATCTTTGATCCACTTTGAGTTAATTTTGGTGCATTTTGTTAGGTAGTGATCCAGTTTCATTTTTCTACATGTGCTTGTTCAGTTCACCCAACACCATTTATTAAAGAGACTTTCTTTCCCTCCACTGCTTTGGTCCCTTTATCACATATAAGGTGCCTATACATGTGTGCTTTTAGTTCTGGGCCCTCAATTCTGTTCCATATGTCCAGTTTTGTTCCACTACCTTACTGTTTTCACTGCTTTTGTTTTGTAGTACAAGCTAAAGTCAGGAACTGTGATGACTCCATTTTTCTTTTTTTTCCTCATGAATGTTTTTGCTATTTGTGATTTTTAATAGTTTCACACAAATTTTGGAATAAGTTGTTCAGTTTTGGGAAGTGTTCCTTCAGCAGGTGGAGAGTGGGGGTTAAAATCTGGGTTCTTGCGCAGTTCCTGGCATATATAGTCGTATGTGCGCTTATCCTCATGTGTCACTGCTTGGCCCCCTGGCTTAGGTTGTCTTTCCTCTGTCTGAGTGAGTCTGCTTCTGAAACCAGTTACTTCAGTTCGTGCTGCACTCAAAGTGTCTTTCACACCTTCAAATTCTATTGGAGGTTTTTTTTTTTTTCTTCATGCATCCTAAATGTTGGGTGAACTCCGCTTGAAGTTTTGCTTTCATGTTTTTAATTTTTTGGACAGCTCTGTTTGAAGTTCTTTTGTGTTTCCTAACTCCGTGGTGAACCATTCTTTGAACTCTTCAGTATGCTTCTCAGTACTGTGCTTAGACTCTTGGAGAGTCTTCATAATATCTTTCTCTGATATCTATATTTCCTGGTGTCTTTCTGTTTCGTTTCTGTGTTTCTGAGTTGTCATGCTGTGGAATTTATTTTTTGTGATTTCCCTGCTGTTTGTACATGTATCATGCTGGTTATTGCTGAGCTAACAGGTGATGCTATTTACTAAAGTTCATTTTGTTTATATATTAGGTGATGGGGTTGTGGGGATGGGGTTATTTTTCTTGTTAGTGAGTAGTTTGTACTCTATCTTATTTGTGTATATGGCTTTTCAATGCAACTTCAGTCTGAATTCAAGCCATGGGGACTTGCTACTAGGTGGCAATTGTGTTTGAAGAAGCAGGGCTCAGTTTACCATTTGGCCATCAGCTGCCACAAATGGCCTTCTGTCTGTCTGCCTTACTTTGGGGGGAAGACCAGATTGGTCAGGCAAATCCCCTGCTACTGGGGTATGACCCAGCCACCAGTGCAGCAGACTGTCACCCTGAGGCCATGGGCCAAAGTTACCCCTGCTCACAGCTCCCTGTGCAGCCTTGACTGCTATTGCTCAGAGGCAAAATGGTGCCCTTTGTTGCTGGAGCTCAGTTTCAGTCTGAGCCTCCTTTCACTGCGACCATACACACTGGTACCCACGTGAAGCCTTCATGCCTGTGGATTTCCCACTCACTTCTGTGGTTTCCTGAGGTTTGTCATTATATATTGTTTTCAGGGGAGGGTTTTTGTTGTTCCTTGTGAGTCCTTAGCCCTGCATACTGGAAATCTCCGTTTCTGGGATTTTAAGCCATCCAGGCTGTGGTTCTTTGTATAGCATATTTAGCAAACAGTCTGAGAGAGAATGGCATTGAAAAAACTTTGAGTGCAAATTCTGTCTGGTAATAGAGGACTTATGGTTCTTCTCCCACTGAGAGACATTTCTCTTTGGAGTCCTCAATTTATGAATCTGTAAAGCAAGGAGATTGGGAACCTGCTAGTCCTTCATCTTCACTTGGGGTCCCCAGTACTTTGCTTCTGGTAGCTCATTCTGAAATATGAATACCAGTATTCTCAGGAGGACAAGCCTTAGAAGCTTTATTCATTGCTATCCTGTCATGACTCACAGTTTTGTTTTCACAGCAACTTTTCTGGTTATTACTACATTTTTGTGAAACTAGGGGAATACCTGCCTAGAGACATAATTAGCCTAATTTTATCCCTCCCATGCATAGCCCTTTGCTCCGTGACTGCAGGCAGGTGATGCTGTGCTGGGGTGACATACCAACTTTTAAAATAACATTAGGCCTTGGGCTTCAGCCTTACAAAGAGGACACCAGGAGGTGGCCTCTGTTCTCCTTCCCCTTCTATCCTGACCTTTTTTTTACCTCCTCATGTAGCCTGGAGGTTCTGCTTCCAGTATCCAGTCTCCCTGACCTCATTGCTGGGGCACATGAAGAATCAACTCATCAGTTGCAATGATTTACATGCACCATGTGAGTGTGACATTATATCCCAGAAATCTGACAGTTTTTGTTGAACACTGGTAAATTACCAATAAAATAGTAAGAGGGAGGAGAGAGAGAGAATCTGAGAGAATCTGACTCATCTTCAGGTGCTCTCTGTCTATCTTTTGTGATCTAGTGAGCAAGACAGATAAATTATGAAGGTGGAGGAAGCAATCTCTTAAGAACCTGAAGGTGAATTATTTTTTTCCAATTAGAATATTTCACTTTCTCTATTTCCTTGACCCTTATCACCCTGGAATCGTGAAGGCCTAGATCTGAAAGCTAGACTTTTGATCTTCTCTCTTCCACTTGTAGATGTTGTTAGGTTTTCATTACTGATGCTACTATTGTGGGTAGAAGCAGGAAAGTACATCTAATCTGTTTTACTGTGGGTTTTTTGGGTTGGATTGTGGCCGTCCTTCCAAACATGTCAACATGCTAATATCCAGTACCTCAGATTATCATACTGTGGCTTTATTTAGAAATAGAGTCACTGCAGATATCATTAGTTAGGATGTTGTCATACTGGAGTAGGGTGGGACCCAATCCTACATGACTATTGTCTTCATAAAATAAACTTCACAGGAAGTAAAGGAGACATACACAAAAGGGAAATGATGTGGATACAAAGAGAAAATACCATGTACAAGGAATGTTAAAGATTGCCAACAAATCACCAGAAGCTTGGGATGCATTGGATCGACCTTCTCGTGGTGCATCCCGTGAGTCCCCATTCATTGGGGAAACTGACGATCCTTCCTAGCCGACTGAATCCACATGGATCCCAGTCACTTTCAAAGCCAGCAACAAGCAGCTCCTGACAGCTTTCAACCTGACGCTGTTGACTGGCTACGGAAGAAGGGCAAACGCTAGAAGAAGAACCAGAAGCTAGAGAGGTGGCATGGAATAGTCTTTGAGTCTTTTTCTTTTCTTTTCTTTTCTTTTCTTTTCTTTTCTTTTCTTTTCTTTTTTTCTTTTCTTTTCTTTTCTTTTCTTTTCTCTTTCTTTCTCTCTCTCTCTCTCTCTCTCTCTCTCTCTTTCTTTCTTTTTTTTTTCTGCTACAGCACTGCTCAGCTCTGGTTTATGGTGGTGCAGCGGATGGAACAGGTTTTTTCTTATGTTCTTCAGATTCCAACCTTGCTGCCATTTTTATTTTAGTCTTTTGGCACCCACTGTGAGAAAATACATCATTCTTCTAGTTAGCTGCTCAGTTTGTGGTAATTTATTATGGCAGCCCTCGCAAACTGATAGAGGGAGTTCTTGGAAAATACTGAAAAAAGGAACTCATGTCTTTTCCTAAAACTTGTGTTAGTCCTGTTATACATAGTTATCTGATCATATACTCTTTGAAGCCCAGACCTAAAAATTACTCTCTCATGGAAAGTATACACAACTTTACCTTTAGGTTAACAGACACTTACTGTCTACTACTCTACAGCTAGTCATACTCTGAGGCTTCTAGCATGTATTTTTTTCTTCTCTCCAAGTCCCTGCTACCCTTTGAAGATACAGAGTATACTATTCAATTTATGCTCAGAACTTTTGGGTATTAGTGAAAGCACAGTCATATTGGTCAGTCTCTTTCCTTAAGAATTCATCATAGGTCTCAACTCCTCCTGAAAAGTCTATCCTGATTCTGTCCCCAAAGCTCTGGTAAAGATTCTGATTATCAATAACACAAGCATGTGCAGTGTGTGATGGTGGGGGTATTTCATGCCACCAAGGAATTCTGTGGTACCAGTCAGATGCCCCAGTATTTTCCCTCAAATCAGATTCTCGTAGCGGAAGAACATATCAGATCCTACAGGTCAAGTAAGGGGTCAGTTCTACCAGCTTGCCCCACCTCTACTCCACTTCATATACCTGTCACAGCTTGGGCTATCACCTGTGCTTCTGACCTACTTGTGACACTTTGGAAGTTAGAGTGACCCACTCCTTAGACTGCAGATGTCGGTTGTGAGTCAAGATTGTTAGATGTCTTTCTGATTATCTGGCTATCATAAATCATATTCTTACCTCTCTCTTCTCAGATTAAATTAATTTGCTAATGTGACACAATGAAAATGGGGATTTATTGACAAACTATCACTTTATTACAACAGCCTGTGACTTAGGAACAGCCAATTGGAAGATTTTGTAGGGCTAAGTCTGGGGAACAGACCCATAGTTTTCAAAATCTCTCTGAGCCTTTCACTCTCCCCAAATCTCCACACATTCTATAGACGTTTTTCATGATGGCAGAAGAGGACCTAGTAGGGGTTGTGTTGTTATATGGAAATGTTACTCATGTAGAAACTACTGTATTTTACTGTTGACTGTAAACCATTAATCCCCCGATAAAGAAATAAAAAAAAGTTCTTGTAGCCATTCTTTAATACTCAATAGTTTTTATGGAGGTTTTAATTACATAGTCTGACTGATGAAATTATTGTTCGTTGGTGACTGACTTAACCTCTACTCTCTCTTCTTTCTCTGGGAATTAGGTGAGTGGACTACAAGTTCCAGTTTTCTATTTAAAGTTGTCTTCATTTGGCAGCCATCCCTCCATTCTTAGGTGTTTTGAAAAGTCATCTCACTAACATCACACTTATGGTGGAAAGGTGCTTGTCAAAAGAACAGCTATATGATGGTTCTGAAGAGATTTCAGGAACTGAAGACAAGAAAGCAGATATTGTTATGAAGCACAATCCTGTTTATTTGCAATTTATCCTTGTTCTTATTTCTAAGGAAATTCTAAGGATTTTGAGATATGTGAGCCAGAAACTGTAGCAGAACATTGAATATACACATATGATAACTATGTTATGGCCATCTGAATGATCAAATAAATATTTCTTATAAATTACAGTATCGGATCTGGGCTGCATCCTATGTTTGTCCACAGAGCTCTAATCTTTTCTTCTCAGGGCACTAACTGTTCTACTCTACTTGTTTGCCAACTTGTCTACCTCTCCTCCTAGAGTTTGAGCCCAGAGATTATGTTTTGATAAGTTTTGTGTCTTCAGAGAATCTGACAGCTAGATCACCTTCATTAGGATCTGTTGAATGAAAGAATACGTGAATGAATATATTATGTTACATTCTGAACCCAAAAGCTGCACCAAATCTGGGAGAGGATGTGGCTCATTAAGTAACACTGCTTTCTGGTGCCTGAAGTACTCAAAACAGCTTTGATTCAAAATGTTGGCAAAATAGACTGCCTCCACTATTTTGACTTTTTTCAGAAATGAATTGATGAGGTAATACATTTTGAAGCAATGCCACAGAAATATACCATGCTGTGCTTTTGAAACTGAAGTACTACACGGAGGTTGTTCTGGCTTATGTCATTGTCTGAGTGAAAAAAGAACTTACGTTCTAGTCTCAAACTATAACTGCAGACTCAAGAAGTGGCCTTCCTCTAGTGATTGGTTTTCATTCCTTCACTGGTAGAGGAAGAAGACTGGCACATGAAAATATGTAATTGGCTGTAAGGAAGCAGTCATTTAGACCATTATTTGATTTTCTAACACTTCTCTGATATTTATGAGTATTTTCTAAAGTGATCTAACAGCTCAAGTTCTTGTATATAATTTTGTTCATTAATGTCAAGGTAATGGTTTTTAAATTTATCAGCTTTCACAGAATAGTTTCTTCTTCTCCTTCCCCTTTCCCTTCCCCTCCCCTCCCCCTCCCCCCCCCCCTCCTCCTCCTCCTCCTCCTTTTCTTCTCTCTGGGTCCTGATGGAACTGGAGTTCAGAGCCCTCTGGTCATCTTCCTCTAACTTTTATCTCTCTGGGTTGTGGATAAAAATTCCTATGGAATGCAGAAGGTGAAGGTTTGGCTTCTGTAACTGATCCTCTGCTAAACATGGGCATTGGAAGGTGAATGTATACCCCCAGGCTGTTTCTATCTTTCCCTAGTGGAAATGTAAAGTTTTTGAGTTCTAAAGCAACTAAGTTACAACCTTAATTTGCAGATACCTAGATTGAAATAAAAACAACTGAATTTTCTGGGTACAGGTCTTTGTTTATGTCCTTATATAGAACCAATTTTAGCTACTTGGCAGATGTAGGGCATGCTAATTGCACAACAAGGTTGCCTTTCTGCTCATGTAGTCTTGCTTTCTTCACATGTTTACTTCTGAAGCTTGCATGTTTCATTGTATGTAGAAGTATAACTGTACTGGGAAATTCTTTCTTTTTTTTTTTTTGGTGCTTCCCCACCCTCATGAAAACAAATCTCTTATTTTAAATTAAAAAAAAAATTTCCATTTACTTGGAATACCATTTTCCATTGCCTCACTTTAATTTTATATTTTTCTCTACAGTTAAAGGGATAAGCTTTCCTTTATTCAAAGTGTACTTAAGAATGCCTTTCAAATTTCTTTAAAAGGAAATCTAATGTTCAAAACTTTCTCAGCTAGTGTCTGAAAAAAATTTTTTTTTGTTTCTTCTTATGTGAAATTTGTTGCCAGGGTTTTCACTGGAGTTTCATACCTGCATGACTCTAGAAGTCTCAGTCTCTCTCTAAAAAGAGATATCACAGTACCGCTTCATTGCTCATAAAACTTGCTTAAGTGTTCTGATGTGGTGACCAAGGGATTGAACCCAAGTCCTCATACATGGCATAGCATGCTCTTTATTGGGTGAGCTGCCCCGTCTATTTCTTCCTTTAAAATTTTAAGTATAGAGAAATAGCAAAGAGGATTTCCTGAGAATGCAACAAGATAAGACTAGGATCATTCTAGGAACCCACCAAGCCACAGGTGAGTACAAACATGTGTGACTCATGGACAGAGGGGCTTACAGAGAGATTCCTGGGGCTAAAAGTCTGTACCTCCTTGGGAACAGCACGTACCAGTCCAACAGTCTCCCAGTTGAAATACCACCTCCCGTCTGAGTTTTATCAGCAAAGACTGTATCAACAAAGACTGCTGAAGAGAGGAGAACTTGAGCCTCACCAATTTACAACTATGGGTCTCCACTGTTGTTGCCCTTCAGGGGCTGGAATAGCAGCAAGGAAGCCCTATACTGACATCAGGGGGCAGAGAGCAGGCCAGGTAACTCAGGAGAAAATCTACACTCCCGGCAGTCAGGAGGTGTGGTTGTACAATAGGAGCCTTTTCACACCTTTCTTGTGATAAATTAGGAAGAAGAGTGAGTAATTCCCTCAGAAAGCAGGATTTATTCAGAAACACAGGGCCACAGAGTGCAGCTCAACTCAGCTCCAGCTGGGGGTGAGTCAGGGATTAGGCCCAGGACTTTGGACCAAAAATTCTTTCTAAGAGATAAGGACGGATAGGTAGTATTTGGGGCTTGTACCTCCATTTCACTAATCCTCCTTTTCTCTTGGACCTTTCATAATTCATAATAGCATGCTTACTTTCTGCCCAACTAGAGTGTGGTCTCCATGTTCTCTTTGTATTACTTGAGTCAGCTACCATTGCAAGATATAACAATTCTTCTTGAGGGTAGGCATGTCCTAATATGTTCCATTAAGCAAAACGAGTAAGATAAGCAATAATGAAATAAAAAACTAGATAGTTTTATTTGCAACTTGTTTCAAATAGGTCACCAACATTTTCTATGAAGGGCCAGATATAGTAGACATTGTAGACTTTACAGGCTGCATATGATCTTTGTTACATTGTCTTATTTGGTTCTGTTTACATTCTTACTTAATTTTTTCCCCTAAAACTATCAACTACTATAAATGTAATTATTAGTAAATATCATAAATATGTCATATTTTAATACATGGTGAATGCCAACTATAAAGGAGTGTATTTGGCCCACTGACCATCGTTGCTAATCTATGATGACATCATTGTATTTCTAAAAGCATTTTATTGGGGATCTAATAGTTAACGTAAAGTACAGTTGTTGAGACACACAAGTACAATTTCTCATCTTAAGCTATAGGTCCCCGCAAAACACTCTCACCCCCAACTTCGATCCATTTCCACCGTCACACACTTATGTCCTCATCATCCCCCGCCACTCCTTCCTCCCCTCTTGGCTGCAACATGCCGTGCCGCATCTAGTCCAAGTTCCACCTGTGTTTCCTCTTTCTGAACTTAAGCCATTATATTTTTAACACATGTACAGATGATGATAGGCATTACAGTGAATGCTCAGAGCATGATGCTTTCATAAATAGGACATGAACTATGTGTACTTATCAGACGGTAGAGCTTTCAGCCTCGGCAGTACCTAGTCATCTCCAAATCTGACTGATGGATGTAGCTTACAATATTGTTGTTCCGAACCTTTTGAGGAAGTGATTTGAACCAAGAAGTCCAGGCAGGTGTTTGGTACAGACATCTGTGAATATCTATTAATATAAAAATATTACCTCACACTGGATACAAGTATAATGTAGTGTGGAAGGGTGACAAATGTTCTAGAACAATCTGCCCTGATGATGAGATTTAGGTTTGAGGTATAAGGCTTTGGTAAGATGTACTGACCTTAATCTCGGCACTGACATCCACGGCTGCATTCTTTCTACATCGCTTGGTTTTACCTTCATTGACTCAATGCACTTGGCTGTGATGTGTGTCTCTCATGTCATTTTCTTTTAAGGACACTGTGGCTCTTGTCCTTCCTGTTGGTAGGAAAGGGGGATTGCAAACTCAGGGCTGTGCCTCTACTCAAGTCATTTTTGCCTTCAAAGCCAAGATATTCTTGTGGCCACACCTATGATCAAGGTGAGGACTGAGAGGTGAATGAAAATATATTGGTTAAAAAAAAAGTGCAGGGGCCGGGCAGTAGCGCAGTGAGTTAAGCACACGTGGTGTGAAGAGCAAGGACCGACCTAAGGATCCTGGTTTGAACCTCTGGCTGCCCACCTGCAGGAGGATCACTTCATAGGCGGTGAAACAGACCTGCAGGTATCTATCTTTCTCTCCCCCTCTCTGTCTTCCCCTCTTCTCTCGATTTCTGCCTGTCCTATCCAACAATAACAACACCAGTGGCAATAATAACAACAAGGGCAACAAAATGGGAAAAATGGCCTCCAGGAGTAGTGGATTCATAGTGCAGGCACTAAGCCCCATCGATAACCCCGGAGGCAAAAAAAAAAAAAGTGCAGACACAACTACATCGATCTAGATAGCTCTAGAAAGAAAAATAAACCCAGAACACTCCCTCTGCAGCTATTCTAATAACATTAAACTGGGGCCAGGGCGTATAGTAATTCTCAGGAATAAGAATCTGGCAGCTTGCCCCACATCGTCAACTTGTGAATCTTATAAACATATTGGATTATTATTGTCTGTCATCACTGAAGCATATGCCTTGTTAGGTGTGGATAGTCAAGAAGGTATGTGAAACCTGTCTGGGCTCATGTTTGTAGTATTAAGGCTTTGTGGAGCAAAATACACAGAATTCCAAATAGAACTGATTTATGCTTCTGCCTCAATATTTTTTTTTTCTTTTACTGCTTCTTAGTACTTTGTGGGAACATAAAAATGTAAAGATACAGCTATGGATAGAGGTCTCTGTATATGAAAACCCAAGCATATATACAATATGAACCATTTGATTACCTTTCCCTGCACATCACATCATCACGGAGAATGTTAATTACAGTACAAACATGTTCTCACTGACATCAGTAGGTTTTGGCACATCATAAATCCTCCACCATTGCTCCATGAAGAGATTAGAGTTCGAGTCCTGCCTTTCTTCTGTACTGTGATCTAATTTCTTTTTGAGACTTGGAGTCTTTATCTATAAAATGCAGTGAATAATAATGCCTAATTTATAGGGTGGTTGTTCAGATTAAGCGAGACACTACATTTGATCAAAGTTTCTTATATTATGGAGAGAGTTATATAAATGTTAATTAATTTAATTTAAACATATACTGGCAATATTTCTCCCCTTTGGCTTCTTTCCCGGCAACTCTTCCAAGCCCCAGAGATTTGTGCTGGCTGTTTCCATAAGACATCGGTGCAGATGAAGCATGTGGTGGCGGCTGAGTTCTCCACTTCCATCTGGATGTTTTTGGCATTGTGCAGACATTGTTTCAGCATGCTGAAGTCACAATGCAAGCTGATATATTTAGCAAATCCCACACTACACTAGTTGTGTGTAGTGCTACTGCTGTCGGTTCTTGTCCTCTAGCAACCTTCCTTCTAAGAATTCTTGGCTCAGCCATTTGCCTTCACCACAGGTAAAACCATTGGGAGATTGTCATCTGACCTCCAGGAATTCATTACTATTATTCTCCATGAGATTGGTGTCCTTAAACTTTTTGACAGAGAATCATTTGAGAACAATTATATATTGAAAAACAAAACTTTTGAAGTTAAAAAAAGACTCTACAGTTGAGAAATTATTTTGATGTGTTACATCTTTAGTGATGATTGGGCAAGCATGGTAATATTTCAGCAAAAGATATAGGCCCTTGAAAACTTAGGAATCCCAAAATCATACGGTGGAAAGTGGGTACCAAGCAGAATCTAGGGTCAAGGAATCTTCATTCAACTGAAAACATAGCATGTTTGCAACCCAAAGAAATATGATCATTTTCTGGAAAAAAAAAAAGACAAGTTCAAGGATATGGTAGGAGTACAGGGTCTTTCATATTTCCAAATCAGCACTATTTGTCGATTTCAAATAGAAGGCAACAAATTAACTGCCAGTTCCAAGTCAGCCCCATAAGAAGTTAGAATCAAGGTGAAAGAAATAATATTTTAAATTCAAAACTTTTGCCCTATTTCCCATGCTCAACAGAATCCTTTAGTTTCAGAAGATGTATGGAATAAATGGTAGTCTTGAAGCTACCATAGAGTTTATACTTTCTCATTCTCTTCCAAATCTCTAAACAGTCATATATATATATATGCTATGTAGTTGTATGTCCCTCAGTGAAGAGAGCAGATTCTAAGAAATGCTTCATTAGGTGACGTTATCATTGTGCGAGTGACAGATAGTGTAATTACACAAACCTAGACAGTGTAAATTACTACACACCTAAGTCATATAGTACAACATACTGGGGCAGCTGTTATATATACTGTCTATCATCGACTGATACGTATTTTAAAGCACTGCATTACTGTACGTGCATCTCTCTGTCTCTCTCTCTCTGTCTCTCTCTCTCTATATATATATATATTCATTCTTACTGTTGGAGTGTATGGAAAGAGTGTTGGACATCTGGTCTTGCTTGGTATCTTTTGGAAAATTGTCTATTCAGGGTACCCTCTGGTAGGCAATACTTGAATGAGATCAGGTTCCTGAACAAAAGGATTTGCTAAAGCTTCATTCATAGCTGACAACTTCGGAAGTTTGTTTCTCTGTTCGAAATGCTTATCTTAATTAAAGATGAAAATGTTTGTGCAAACTCATTCATAACTATAATTCAATGTTATTAAATGTCATTCCATGGAATAGATTGAATCTAAAGGGAGATTTTAATTAAGGAGCCAGTGCTACACTTACTAATTAGGCCTTGTTTGCTTGCTTATCTTCTTTCATGAGCAGATTTCTTGTCAGAGTCAAAAATGTCTCTATAACTGCCCTTTTTCTCCATATGGCTTCCTCTAAGTCAGACTGTCCATGGGATTTTGATGGGACAAGTTGGGCATAAAGACGACTAGTTAGAGCAATGGCCGGTATGCTGCAGATACCAACTGTGTGGTTTCCTCTATTCTTCACAACTAATCAATCTTTCAATGTTTGAAAATGTGGAGAATCAATTACAGAAGCCAAAACTTCCACCTTCTATATTCCCAAAATAATTTTCACCCATATTTCCAGAGGGGGAGAAATGTTAGGGCAAGATGACCAGAAGGCTCTGAACCCCAATTTCATCAGGACCCCAAGAGAGGAAAAAAGGAGAAAAGAAGAACACTCAGAAGCAGTAATAGGCATAAGTGTAGGTGTGGCTTAGAAAGGAAGAAGGCGGACTATAGAAAAAATAGGCAAAAAAGAATATATATATATATATATAAATGTGTGTATATATATACATACATATATATATATATATATATATATATATATATATTTTACAGGTAGTTATAGGAATAATAGTCAACCCATATCTGTGACTTTGGGAGAACAACTGAAATTTCCAATAGAGGGAATGGCGATACAGAACTCTAGTGGTGGGAATGATGTGGATTTATACCTCTGTTAGCTTATGGTTTTGTAAATCAGTATTAAATCACTAAGAAAATGTTTGAAAATGTCTTCTTTCATTTATAAGTATTATTTTTTGAGCCCATATTTTAAATTTTTTATTAGTGGTTTAATATTGATTCACAAAATTAGAAGACAGCAGAGGTACAACTCCTTACCACCAGAGTCGGACCCACCAGAATTCTGAATCCCCAATCCCTCTATTGTAAACTGCAGTAGTTCTTTGAAGTTTGCAGATATGGCTTAAGTATTATTTCTACAGCTGTCTATATTTGTATATATTTGCCCATTTTCCCCCCTATGGTTCCATCTTCTCCTCATTTCCAAGTCACACATACACCTTTTCCTTTTTTAAAAAAATTTTATTTATAAAAAGGAAACAATGACAAAACCGTAGGATAAGAGGGGTACAACTCTATACAGTTCCCACCACCAGAATATTCCGTGTCCCATCTCCTCCTTTGATAGCTTACACCTTTTTCCCACAGTGTCCCATCACCTCCTTTGATAGCATACACCTTTTTCCCACCGTGTCCCATCACCTACTTTGATAGCATACACCTTTTTCCCACCGTGTCCCATCACCTCCTTTGATAGCATACACCTTTTTCCCACCGTGTCCCATCACCTCCTTTGATAGCATACACCTTTTTCCCACCGTGTCCCATCACCTCCTTTGATAGCATACACCTTTTTCCCACCGTGTCCCATCACCTCCTTTGATAGCATACACCTTTTTCCCACCGTGTCCCATCACCTCCTTTGATAGCATACACCTTTTTCCCACCGTGTCCCATCACCTCCTTTGATAGCATACACCTTTTTCCCACCGTGTCCCATCACCTCCTTTGATAGCATACACCTTTTTCCCACCGTGTCCCATCACCTCCTTTGATAGCATACACCTTTTTCCCACCGTGTCCCATCACCTCCTTTGATAGCATACACCTTTTTCCCACCGTGTCCCATCACCTCCTTTGATAGCATACACCTTTTTCCCACCGTGTCCCATCACCTCCTTTGATAGCATACACCTTTTTCCCACCGTGTCCCATCACCTCCTTTGATAGCATACACCTTTTTCCCACCGTGTCCCATCACCTCCTTTGATAGCTTACACCTTTTTCCCACCGTGTCCCATCACCTCCTTTGATAGCTTACACCTTTTTCCCACCGTGTCCCATCACCTCCTTTGATAGCTTACACCTTTTTCCCACCGTGTCCCATCACCTCCTTTGATAGCTTACACCTTTTTCCCACCGTGTCCCATCACCTCCTTTGATAGCATACACCTTTTCCCACCGTGTCCCATCACCTCCTTTGATAGCATACACCTTTTTCCCACCGTGTCCCATCACCTCCTTTGATAGCTTACACCTTTTTCCCACCGTGTCCCATCACCTCCTTTGATAGCTTACACCTTTTTCTACACCCCAATGTTCTTTCCTTTTTCCTTTTTTCTCTCTGGGTCCCAATGGAGTTGGAGTTCAGAGTTTTCTGTCATCTTCTTCCTATCATTTCTCCCCAGCTAGAAGTATTGATCAAAATTCTTTTGAGGATGCAGAGGGTGGGAGTTCTGCCTTCTGTAATTGTGAAGCCATATTTCTTTATTTCTGGGCAATAGTATAGTTATATTCCTTTTACCCTTCCCCCCCAATTAATCAATAGATCTCCTGAATCTGCTCATATTAATTAACTAGACATGCATCTTCTGATTCTTCCTTGCCTCTGAATCTTATCAGCTAACCAGTGGGTACCAGTTTTAAGTAGCTGTTAATTTTAGGCTGTTAGAAACTGACGCTGTTGAATTCACTCTTTATTCACTTCTTTTTAGTTTTTATGGTTAAAGGTCTTCATTTGCTCCTTATATGCTTTGCCATCATATCCAAAGCATAAACCTTATGCTACTGTATGTATTCACATAAGTCTAGGCCTTAACTATGGTGGTTCTTGGCTCCCTAATCTAAGCTTCTTGCAGTCTCTCATCTTTGGTATTCTCAGTCTCCTTTCCTTTCAGTAAAACTTGGTGAGAAACATTTGAACTCTTCAGGTAAATAGAATGTGATTTAATCTTTAGAAAATTCATAATTTTAATCTATCTCCTACATAAAACTCCTTAAGTTTACATAAAGTTTTCTGATGCCTTGATAGCTAGCTCTGCACACAAAGGCACATAAGAGAATAACAAGCTATAATACTTCTATTGTACCTCCCCATTCAAGAGTAAAAGTATTTTCCACACTTTACATGTATTCAACCTAGTTAGGACTTTCACATGTACAGAGAAATTAAAGACTATCAGCTCAAAGCAGTATTTGTCATTTATGAAGATCTAACATTGAATGGTAGTTTCTTTGTCAGAAAGTGCTTTTCTTACCGGTCACTGTCTCAGACTATAGTTTCTTAAGAAGATACATAAATTGTTGTACAAATTGGAATAACTTGAGGTGTGAAAATAGACATAGTAATTACCCTAAGATAGCAGGTCTAGACCAAATCTTTTGGAGGCAGACAGATCCTTTATGTGAACCTAGAATGTCCTTGAATGTTGAGAAGAGTATGCAGAGGTGATGTAAGACTAGCTTCTTCATGGCCTTTCCTGTGTACACACCCCCCAAATACCAGAGAATTCAAACTACAAGTGCTTAATGAGTAAAAAGTGCAAACAAATGTGATTTTTTTCCTCTTTATTTGTGATTAATAGTTGCCTATAAGATTATAAGATTACAGTTTGCAGTTCTGAAGGAACTTTAACTTGAAAGGGGCTTTAGCAGTAGGGCAGCATAAAGGATTCACTTCGGGGTGCTGAGAACGGGTTTAAGCAATTAGAGACTTTATTTGGGTGATACAGGGGTAAAAAGCAGATCTAGGTGCTTACTGCAAAATAAGCAGCTCCATTTAAGGTTAAGCCAAAGAAAGGTTTATTCAATAAAATCACTGAGAAAGTGAGGGTAAAAGTCTAGCTAGGAAAATGGCAAAAGTCCAAGTCCACAAACTAAGTTACCCGAGATCGCCATGTGAGAAGAGGAGGGTGAATCCAGAGCCACCATGGCAAAGGCAGAGTCCATGGTGTAGGTAATCTAATCAAGAAAGTGAGCTGCAGCAAGCCCTTGCTTTTATACATTCCCTTGTGTGGCCCCGCCTCAGGCTGATGTCATTCGTACACTAAGTGTCCTAAACTCCTGACAACTGTGTTGTTACAACGTGGTTCCACAGGGTATCCACCACCAGAGTTCTGTATCCCCACCCTCCTACCCCCAAAGCCACCCACTATAGTTCTCATAAGTTTTACAAACAGGTTGCTTGCTTCTCTGTGTGTGTGTGTTTTTTTAACTTTTCTATCTTTATCTGATAGGACAGAGAGAAATTGAGAGGGGTGGGGGAGATACAGAGGAAGAGATAGAGATACCACTTAGGAAGCTTGCCCCTGCAGGTGGGGAATGGGGGCTTGAACCAGGTCCTCATGCACGGTAATGTGTGCCCTCAGCCAGGTGCTCTATTACCCAGCTCCCTGCTTCTCTTTTTTGTTTGTTTGTTTGTGTTTGTTTTTATTAGAAGCTCACGTGTATCAGTTCTCTAGATTCCATGTGAATGAAACCCTCTGGAGTTTTTTTTCATCTCTTATTTAACCTAGCATAATCACCTCCAGTTCCATCCATTTTGTCCCAAGGGACAAATATAACAACTCCACATTCCAAGGACGTGTGTGTGTGTGTGTGTGTGTGTGTGTGTGTGTGTGTGTGTGTGCATGCTGATATATTGATAAGAGACACTGATTTTGATGTCAAGGTGCTTGACCATATTTGTGATCATTGTTATCATTGGTTTTGAGTAGTTTTCATTTTTCCTCTCTTACATAAGAGATTATTAATAAATAGTAAAGTTCAAATATGTTCAAAGAATAAACTTGGCTTTGGTTCTCGGTTCTCAAACTTTAGCCCAAATTTCAAGATAGAATCCAGCTTTTGACTCAGTTTGTGTTAGTTTTCTGTCATGGAACATTAGTAGGCTAGAAACAGACATGATAGAATCTCTTGCTTTTCCATTCCAGTCTTTTCCAAAAGCTTTTGCATCACACAATATCATAATTCTGTGAGTTTTGTTATAAAATGTTTAAAATTCTTCAGTTATGTCAGTAATGTATGCATCATCCTGGTGAAAAGTCTTAAGTATTTAGAGTATATTCTATGTACAAACAAATGGTGGAAAAAATAAATAGACTAGCTAAGAAATATTGAACTGCTAGAAATGTTTCTTTCATTAGTTTATTTCAGTGACACATTTCTTATCTAGGTACCGACTAATGTGTTATTTTGATGAACTTCAGTAGAAACTATAGGTACCCATGAAGATGAAGATCAGAAAACTGTCACGATTCTAATTTTTTTTAAATTTTTTAAATTTATTTAAAAAGGAGACATTAACAAAACCATAGGATAAGAGGGGTACAACTCCACACAATTTCCACCACCAGATCTCCGTATCCCATCCCCTCCCCTGATAACTTTCCCATTCTTTATCCCTCTGGGAGTATGGACCCAAGGTCATTGTAGGATATAGAAGGTGGAAGGTCTGACTCCTGTAATTGCTTCCCTGCTGAACATGGGCTTTGACTGGTCTATCCATACTCCCAGCCTGCCTCTCTCTCTCCCCAATAGGGTGGGGCTCTGGGAAGCGGGGCTCCAGGACACATTGGTGGGGTCGTCTGTCCAGGGAAGTCTGGTTGGCATCATGTTGGCATCTGGAACCTGGTGGCTGAAAAGAGAGTTAACATATAAAGCCAAACAAATTGTTGAGCAATTATGGACCTAAAGGCTGGAATAGTGCAGATGAAGTGTTGGAGGGTACTCACTGCAGACTATTGTGTACTTTTGCTTTCAGGTATATATTTTGCCCTAGTTTATGGATACATGCGAATATGTGCTCTATCTCATAGGACCTGGTCTATATCTAGGTTTGGGGCCTTTGTTAGGAAGTGAACCACCTGGAATGGAATTAGAGAATACTATGAAAGGAAAGGTCTCACCCGAGTAATGAAGCTGAAGGGTTGTCATTCCACACCTGAAGTCTCTGGACACAGTCTGAAGTGAAGCATGCTGAGGTGGCACTCGTTGCATTGATTAGGTTGGGATCAGCGGATGCAGTATAATTTGGTACAAATTGAGAGAAGCATGCAAGAAAGTGCGCCCCACCCCTAAGGTTACAGGACTGGGGGAAATATAGGTTCTATAGTGGAAATGTGAGGTTCCTGCTGTCTTTGGATTCAAGAAGACAATAGATAATTATTGTTATAATCACATTATTTGATAATTGGGTTAACTTTGAAAAATCCCTTTGTTAGGATTTGCTGTATAATACCTAACATCTCCTATATAGCTGTGCCATTGGCTGCTTCTGTTCTCCCTAGTCTAATTTATAATTTCTAAATTTCTAAATGTTCTGAAGCATATATTCTAATTTTATCATTTTTTTATAGTAAGTTAAGAATCTGTACTTGAATCAGGCACCAGGAAACTTAACTCTCAATCTGGATCCTTTCACTTTTACCTTTGTGCTTTTAATTCTATGTATTAATCCACCTCAAATATCTATATGAAAATTAATTTCTAGTGGACATGTGAAGAGCCTGGCACCTCATGGATATGGAAAGAGTGTTGTTTTCTTCCATTCACCATTCACCAAGTAGATTTGAAAATAAACACCCAGAGTGACTTCTCACACCAAGTTTTTCTGTTCTGTCTCTGGGAACACCACAATTACAAATACTTTTCTTTGCCATACATGCCATTCTACAAAAATTATTTGGGATAAGTAAGTGGCAGTCATTGTGATATTTATTGCTTGAACAAAACAGTATGATCTTTAGCTCTAAGGAAGTAAGAATTCAGTGAAGAAGCAAAAATAAAAATTAATTAAGAATTATTAAAAGGGATGTATAACTAAAAGAGTAGAAATTAGTGAAAAGAAGGTGGGAACACAAAGAGTAATGAATTGCTTTCTTTTAAATAGGATTATCAAGGGCACACTTAAAATGAGAACTGATATTTTAGTTTTGACCTGAAATGAAAAGGAGAGAGCCATGGGGGATGTAGAAAGAAATAAAGGAATTTTGAGCATGGTAATAACCATGTTAAAATTTGGGGGGGGAAAGGGTGAGGGGAGGGCTGGAACATGATGGCAGAAGAGGACATAGTGCAGGTTGAATTATTGTTATATGGAAAGGTTATACATGTACAAACTATTGTATTTTACTGTTGACTGTAAACCATTAATCTCCCAGTAAAGATATTTTAAAAAGGGGGTGGCTAAGTATTCAAAGAATATAAAGCAGGTTGATGTTCTGTAGTACAGTCAGTAAATAAAGTCCACAATATGTGAGAGTAACTCAGCAATTTGGGGAAAATACACTAGGCACGAACAACAGAGGTATTTACACTTACCTAAAATGTTATGAGGATTCACTATTGGTTTTAATCACGAGAGTAATATCATGTAATTAAAAATTAATGAGCACAGGAGTTGTTCTATAGAATATGAATTAAAAGGGGGAGTGAAAGTTGGAAGACAAGACAGAAAGCTATTACAGAAATTTAGAGAAGAGTGGGTTATTTTGACAATAGTGATCGCACTGGAGAAAGTATACAGGACCAAGAACTGACAAATGGTGAGGTATATTTGTTGTAGAGGGATAAGAAATGAGAATTAGGAATCAAGGATGATTAATTATGAGTCTTTAAAGAAAAGAAAGACAGTTTACTAAATGAAGAAACTGGGGGAGGAATTAAATCTCTGAATACATATTTTACTTTCAATTTTGGGGGTATTTAAAATATTTCTAAGACTTCAAAGTTTATTCCTCAAGAAAATCTTTTTTTTTTAGTATTTTATTTATTTATAATTTTTTTTTATTTTTGAGAGAGATGAAGAGAAAGACACAGTGAGAAACACGAGCACTGCTCAGCTCTGGCTTATGGTGGTGTGGGGTGTTGGGCATTATGCCAGCTCCCCCCTGCTTAACGTTGTGGTCTATTTACATAATCACTGTTTTACCTGAGACCCACACTACCTGTAGGGCACTGGTTTAATCCCACTGGTTCGCACTCTCTTTTCACTCTGCCCCCTCCCTCTCCTAGTCACACCCTATTTTCCACTGTTTAATCCCCACTGGTTCATGTGCTTTTTCCTTCTCCCCACCCCCTATCCTATGTACTTCCTCTTCCTGACACTTCCGTCTCAGGAGATATAAAGGACAGGATTTTCTAATGAAGAGAGATTAAATTCATTGCACTGCATCCCTGCTCATCTATAAAGATTGAACTGCGTCGCAGCTCAGCCATGAGTCCCTGGTCGTCTCTCTTCGCCCACGAAGCTAGCCCAGCATTTGGTGCCCGAGCAGGGATGGCAGTGGGGCATTGAACCTGGGACTTCATAGCCTCAGGCATGAGAGTTTCTTTGCATAACCGTTATGCTATTTACCTCCCGCCCCCAAGAAAATCTTTAAACATACTGATAAAGAATTCAAGTGCGGGGTTTGAGCTAGAGGTTTATGTTTTTTGTTTTTTAGCATAATTGGCATATACATGCTTGGTTAAAACCACAGGAACGTATGGGATCACCTAGGGAGAAAATGTAGAATGTTAAATTCACATAAAGTAGAGCCAGTCGGAGGAAATGAGGATTTCAGGGAGACAGAATAAATAAGAGAAAATTCCAAGGTCAGGAATGTCTACTGTCACAATAGTCAGAACTAGAGAAATTTGAAAAGAAAAATATAGTCAACCATTGCAATTTAATTGCCTTTCATATGTATCCCTGAGCTGTGTAAATGAAAGCAAAATTGAAATCCTATCCTTATTCTTATGGACCCTGTGGCCTTGTAGGGAAGATTAGTATGATTAAAAACTTCTGAAAAGTAAAACTAATCATTTAATATAGCAATACATTCATAGAATAAACAAAATTTAAGAAGATTAGCAAACAATAACAACAACAACAACAACAAATGTCCCAACTAAGGCTGGAGAGAGAGCATATGGCAAGGCAGGAAGACTGACTTATCTGCCTGAGGCTCTGAGCTCCCACCCAGTTCAGTCCCAACACCATTGTAAACCAGAACTGTTCAGTACTCTGGTCTTTCTTTTTGTTTCTTTCTCTTTGTATCTTCCTCTCATTAAGATAAAATAAATGAAATATTTTTTGAATGCCTGGACTAGGAAATAGTCCAATAATTCAGTCACCTAGAATGTGGTTTGGTGGCATAAATAGACATAAATGTGAAAAGTTTTAAAAATGTTGAAGGTGAATCAGATCAGCACACAGATTTGGTGGTAACTATCAGAAAGATAATGAGAGGGAAAGATAGTAAAGCAATATCTAAAAAAGATAATTACTGAAAATTGTCTAAAACTTTTATCATACAGACATAAAACCACAAGAAACAGCATATTCTAAGTAACATTCAAAAAAGTACATTCATATAAACATTGTAATTAATTTTCAGAATCCCAAAGAAAATTAGAAGATTATCAAAGTAGTCAGAGAAAAGAGACAGATCTTATACAAAGGTGGAAAAAAATCAACAACAGATTGTTAACAAGTAGCAATATAATGCAAAAAGACCGTATCTTCAAAAATACCATTAAAAAAATAATCTGTCAACTTTGAATTTAACATACTGATAGTATACTTCATGATTAAGTCCAAAATAACTTTTTAGTAAAATATAAAGTCTAAAAAAAAAAAAAAGGCCAAATCTTTTTACTGCTAAATTATGCATGTTACTGAAAGTCTTGAAGTGCCTGAAGGAAATATAGGCTGTCACAAAAGGGCTGGTCTAGAAAGGCTTCTGAGAAGGGTTGGAGTTTGCTGAGACTTTGGAAGACTGAGTTTACTGCCCCGCACAAAGCTGAATCTGAGTACACGTTCCATTATATTCTTGGCCGGGCCACTAAATTCCTCAGGAGTCCCATGGGAGAGGAGTAGGGCAGAAAGCTGAAACCCAGAAGCTGAAAGAAAAGATCCTGAGCACTGACATCAGTGGGGAGAGACAGTCTTCATTTAGAATTCATAAAGTCAATTGACTATTGTTCAAAGAACACAATAGAATCAATAGTCTCTACAATATGTTATCCGGAGTTTTGACCAGACTTGCCAGACATTCAAATAAGTAGAAAAATGTGGCCCTTACTTAAGGGGGGGGAAAAAAAAAGCTTGATAGCATGGGTCTAGATACCATATTTAGCAAGAGTCCTAGCTCCACAAAACAAAACAAGTAAATAAACAACAACAATAAAACAGGGAATCAATCACTGCTTTAAGCAATCAAAGGAGAATAATACCTCAATATATTCAGAAAGAATATCTGATAAAATTCAACAATATATATTATTTATTGATTTATTCATAACAATTTTGTTTGACAACTATTAGGAAAAGGGAATTTCCTTACCTAGAGAAAATATATCTTTGAAAACTTGCAGTAAATATTTTAAAAATAGAAACCTGAGAGCATTTCAAATTTACTTATGCCTTGCTCTTAATTTTGCAAGATATACTTCTTTTGTTTTTTTCAGAATCCCTCTCAGTTCTAGCTTATGGTGGCAGTGGAACCTAGGATCTCTGAACCTAACTAATGAAAGTCTTTTGCATAGCCACTGTAATATCTCCATGGCCCTATTAATTTTTTCAGGAGAGAAAAAGAGCGATCAGAGCTTTGCTTTGGCTTATATAGTATTGACTATCGAATTCATAGCCTCACTACACAAGTTTCAAACTACCTACTGAACTACCTCACTGTTTACTCTTGATCTTATTCTTGATTCAACTTTTTCCTGGAGTTCCTAGCCAGTGAAATGAGATAAAATAACAATAATAAAAAATAAAAACTAGATAACTTTCATTATTTAAAACACCCTCGACTATATAATATTCATTACAATTAGTTACAGATAGATTGAAGACCTAAATATAAAGTATACAATAACAGGCCTTTGAAGTCAGTTCTTTCATATTATAACATATATATGTAAAAATCAGCCCTCCCCTTGTAAATTCTTTTTTAAAAAATTTTTATTTGTAAAAAGGAAACACTGACAAAACCATAGGATAAGAGGGGTATAACTCCACACAATTCCCACCACCAGAACTCTGTATCCCATCCCCTTTCCTCCCCTGATAGCTTTCCCATTCTTTAGCCTTCTGGGAATATGGACCCAGGATCATTATGGGGTGCAGAAGGTGGAAGGTCTGGCTTCTGTAATTGCTTCCCCACTGAATATGGCTGTTGGCAGGTCCATCCATACTCTCAGCCTGTCTCTCTCTTTTCCTAGTGGGCCAGGGGTCTGGGGAAGGTGGGCTCCAGGACACATTGGTGGGGTCATCTGCCCAGGGAAGTTCAGTTGGCATCATGGTAGCATCTGGAACGTGGTGGCTGAAAGAAAAGTTAACATATAAAGCCAAACAAATTGTTAACTAATCATGAACCTAAGGACTGGATTAGTGCAGATGAAGATTTGGGGTCTCTGTTTTGTAGATAGCTAGTAGGCCTATTTTAGTTATATTCCAAAGGGCCCATGACTATACTAGTTTTTTTTTTTTTTCCTTAGCCAGACTTCTGATATGCAGGTGGACCCAAGTTATTGTCTGGGGAGATGATGTCATGGCTAGGAAAAGGGCTAAAAAGCTGGACCAGGGAAGAGAGTAACTCCTAAATAAATTCTTACAGTAAAAACTAAGAATTTGTGAGAGAAATGCAACTAAGGAGACAAAACTGAATCTCATCATTGACAAAACCAGAAAGATGAGGGTAAACTCTAGAATCAGCTTTTCTTATATTAAATGCTTATGAAATATCACAGTAAATAATGTTACTTTAACTTAGATAAACATGGTACAGGCATTAAAAATTCAATTGGTGAATTATGTCTTGAAAGGTAGCAGTAGGAGAATTATTTGTAATTTGATAGGGAGTCTTAACACCATATGTGGGTGTTACACCCCTTTAATAATTAGAAAAATGATAGCTAAATCAGCAAATCAACACTAAGATACCACCTATATGCTAGCTGGACAAAACTATTGTCTGATTGTCTCAAATGTTGGCAAGATTGTAAGGAAATAGGAACCTGTATAATTGATGAGGGAATAACAACTGATATAATCACTGTTGCAGATAGCTTGTTAATATAGTAAAACTTGGGGTGGTCAGAATTTATGAATCAGTAGATTTACTTCCTAGAGAATAGAAGCACATAATAGAATCAATATAGTGTATGTTTCTTAAAGCAGAATTATTTGTAGAAAACTTATTTATTAGGGTAAAGTGGTTTGTTTATTCAAGTTATGGGAAAGAATACAATATTTAGAATTATAACTTAAGTCACCAGAATCAGCATGGATGAATTGTGCAAAGGAACATGCCGCATGTTAATGAAATGTACTCACAGAAATTACTGAGGAGACAAGTGCTCAGTATCAGCTTCTTACTGTGGACACATGCATGTGGGAGGGAATAAACAGTGCACACCAGTCTTGGAGTGATTCAGCTAGTGAAGGAGTAAAGCAGAGTGGGGTCAGATGTTTCTAAATTACTGTATCCCTACCTTTTTAATGATTTATTTATTTATTTATTTACATTGACTTTTAAAAAATACAATAGTGATTTAGCAATGATTAATAAACTAGTAGGATAATAGGGGTACAGTTCCACACAATTCCTACCACCAGAGTTCCAAATGTCCTCCCCTTCATTGGAAGTTACCCTGTTCTTTATCCCTCTGGGAGAATAGACCCAAATTCTTTATGGGGTGCAGAAGGTGGAGTTGTTTCCTGTGCATCCCTGCTCCAGGATAGCTTTTTTCAGGCAGAGATCACAGCACTGCTGAGGCTTCCCCAAGTGAGGTGGGAGCCAGGCTCTACCCTGAGTTGTGTTCATAGCGGAGCAGGCACACTCCAGCTCACTCCAGGTAAGCTGTCTTGCCAGCCTCTTTTATACTGATTTTTATAAAAAAAAAAAAAAAGAGTCATTTTATGTAAATATGGCAAAATCTATTATCTTCTTAATGTCAGTGGTGATTTCAGGGTACATTTTACATTTTTGTATGTTTTAAATTTAGTCAACCACTACATATTGAGTATCTTATTTTATATGAGGCAGTTTTCCTAAATGAAAACCAAAAAAATTACAGCGGGGCTCTGTGGTATAATATGGGTGAAAAAGTAAGCTTCTGTCATCAAAGCTATCTAAATCTTAACCCAGCATTGCTATAATGGACAGAAAAGTGGAGACAGAATAAAGTTTCCTTTTTTCTTTTCTCTTCTTTCTTTTCTTTTCTTTCCTTTCCTTTCCTTTTATTTTCTTTCTTTTCTTTTCTTTTTCTTTTCTTTCCCCTTCCTTCCTTCCTTCCTTCCTTCCTTCCTTCCTTCCTTCCTTCCTTCCTTCCTTCCTTCCTTCCCTTTTTTTTTGTTTTTGCCGCCAGGATTATTGCTGGGCTCAGTGCCTGTACTATGAATCCACTGCTCCTGGAGGCCATTTTCTTTTCTTTTGTCGCACTTGTTGTTTATCATTGTTGTTATTATTGTTGTTGTTATTGATGTCATTGTTGGATAGGACAGAGAGAAACCGAGAGAGGAGGGGATGACGGGGGCGGGGAGAAAAAGATAGATACCTGCAGACCTGCTTCACTACTTGTGAAGTGACCCCCCTTTAGGTGCGGAGCTGGTGGCTGGAAATGGGATCCTTATGCCCATGCTTGGGCTTTGTGCCAAGTGAGTTTAACTTGCTGCGCTACCACTTGGCCCCCAGTTGCTTTTTTTTTTTTTTTGTCTACTGAAATGTATACATATTGAAAGAAGATCCCACAAAGATAAATAGGCAGCCAAATAATTTGGAGAAGATATTGCATATCACCCATTGACAAGGTACTGGTATCAAATGTTTATTAACAAATCATACAGCTCAACAACAGAAACAAAAAACAAGCAACCCAATAAAATAGTAAGAACATACCTGAATAGATAGTGCTCTAAAGAAGATAAACATGTGACCCGCAGGTATATGAAGAAACCTCCATTTCTCATTAGAGAAACGCATATTAAAACCACGATGAGATTTCACCTTATACCTGTGAGAATGGCCTACATCAACAAAACAGGACATGACATGTACTGGTAGGAATGTGGAGAAGAAAGCTCTGGTGTTTTGTTAGTGGAAATGCAAACTGGTACAGCCACTATGGAAATCAGTGTGGAAGCTGTTTAAATGAATTAAAATGGAAGTACCTCATGACCCAACAATACCTTACTTAGGCATATACCCATGGGATATGAAAATACTAATTTGAATGGACATGTGTTCATAGCAGCAGGCTACTAGTCACAATAGGAAAAAACTGGAATCAACTTAAATGACCACCAACGTGACTAAACTTTATGGGATATATACTCAATGGACTACTACACTGTAATTAAAGTTTATTTATTTTTATTATCTTTATTTATTGGATAGAGACAGAAATCAAGAGGGTAGGGGGAGACAGAAACAGAGAAACCCCTGCAAACCTGCTTCACCATTTGTGAAGCTTTCTCCCTTGCAGGTGGGGACCAGGGGCTTGAACCCAGGACCTTGTGCACTGAAATGTGTATGCTTAACCAGGTGTGCCACCCTAGCCCCTACTGCAATTAAAGTAAGATGATACTGTATCTATCCTTTGGGGAAAAAAATGGGTGGAACTCGAAGTTAAACTGCTTAGTGGAAGAGTAAAAGACAAATAACTACAGGGTGGTCCCACTCACATGTGAAATATGTCTAACTTAAGCATATAAACTTGAAAAAGAAGCAGTCCAACTATCTCCCTGACTGTATGAGAACTATGGAGGTTCTGGGGGTGTGCTGCATGACTCTGGTGATTGTTGTAATGTGAAAGTATAGCCCTGGAATAAGTTTGTAAATGAGTATCAAATCGCTTAGGAAACTGTTCACAGACTTTCTTTTTTCAGAACTGGGCTTTGTAATATGCCCCTGGAATAGTTAGTAGACCTGCCTGCCTTTGGGTCTGAGAGACAGCAGCACTTACAGACAGTGGCATCTGAAAGTACCCCCTGCTTTGGGAAACTGAAAGGCTCTCAAGTGAGGGATAGATAACACGATTGTTTATATTGAAGTTTGGGAACTATACATGTTCCAACATAAAGAACTCTGCCTAAAAAGACTAAGAACTGTTCATTTCTGATGGTGGCAGCAAGGAATTCAAAGAATTCTGACCACTTATTCTCTCTCTCTTAGCCTTAACCCTCTCACAACTGGATGAAAGGATTCTAAAAAAAAAATACATATATTACAGGCCCAATGAGGGATACCATGGTGCCAGGGGGTTAACAGACACTTTGTGTGAAGTTTTGATATTCCACAAATGAAATGTGCATGTGAAATGGAGAAAAAAAAAAAAGAGGAAAAGATTATATTTGTCAGCTGGGCTGCCATATGTTGTTCTGGCCAGAGCACAGCAAAAATGGTGACAATTCTTTTCTGAATGAGAATCTCTGTCAATTTCTGAATTCATGCAGTTCTTTGGACAAGAAGAAGCTTACTTCATCATCAGGCAGAGCCTAAGCTTTTCATTTTGTAGGGGTACTCTGCCTCTACCCCTAAAAAGTCAAATGCTGACATTACTTGGCATGATTTTTAGAAGGTTGAAAAAGACAGAAAAAAATATATATATAATTCATCTGCATATTCTTTTCTTTTCTAAATGAAATTGGCCCTTAGGGTAAAAACAGTATTCTGAAAGAACAAATAGCTAGCTGAATGACAAATGGAGAAGAGGTTATATTGGCAGATCTGTTAGTTCTCATCAAATCAACAGGCAACTTCACAGAATTGACTTAGTTTCACAAAAGGCTTTTTCTGACGCAGATTTGGTGGGATATGAGGCCTGTGTTAACAAAAAATACATATCTGATTCCATGTTTTATAAGAACAATAAGATTCAGCTTTGGTGTGAGAGTTGTTCTCTCTCTATAATTCTGGTTTACTCTTTGCATTTGAAACTGCTACACTGGATAAAATTACATGTTTTCCTTAATGTTTTATGGATGTTTGTATATTGACTATTCAGGTGGTATAAGCTAGAAATTTTGAAAAAACAATTAGAGAAGAAAGTAAAAGTCTCCCATAATCCCTCAATCTAAAGTTATATTAAAATATTTAAATACATTTATCATATTATAAATAAATGTATAAATATCATTTTAATGATGTTGAAATCATTAAAGCTTTTATTGTCAATATAATTTTTAATCATTGCCTATCTCCCAATTGAATGGATGTTCCATTCCTCGTTACATATTCATTACTAGATATCTGATAACTAAGCTTGTTCTCCTCTAATTGACAATCAAAGAAAATCATCCTTTTTCTTGAACAAAGCTGGCAAGTTGAAGTCATTATATCTAGCTAAAGTATAACTTAGGTGGCAGAGAACCTAGTGGGGTTGTATTGTTGTGTGGAAAATAGTTTGTGACAACAAACTATTATATTTACTGTCAACTGTAAAACATTAATCCCCCAGTAAAGTAACTAAAAGAATTAAAAAAATATAACAGAATATTTTAGAGATAGTGAAAACTGAAGTGAAATGATCTAGCTTGTGGCTATCTATTTTTTATTGCTTATTTTTCATCTAAAGGTTCCTGTATTAATGCTTATTCTATTGTTTTAATATTTATTTATTTATTTTTAGATAGAGACGGAGAGAAATGGAGAAGGGAGGGGGAGATAGAGAGGGAGAGAAACATAGAAACACCTGAAGCCCTTCACCACTTGTAAAGCTTTCTTCCTTCAGGTGGAGGGAGACCAGCGGCTTGAACCTAAATCCTTGCACATTTTAATGTGTGCATTTAACCAGGTGTGCCACTGCCTGACCCCTTAAGGCTTTTTTAAAATTATAATTTATTTTCCCTTTTGTTGCCCTTTTTGTTTTGTTGTTGTAATTATTATTGTTGTTGATGATGTCATTGTTGTTGGATAGGACAGAGAGAAATGGAGAGAGATGGGGAAGACAGAGGGGGAGAGAAAGATAGACACCTGCAGATCTGCTTCACCACCTGTGAGGCATCTCCCGTGCAGGTGGGGAGTCCCCAGGGCTTGAACCGGGATCCTTATGCTGGTCCTTGCGCTTTGTGCACGTGCGCTTAAACGCTGCTCTACCGCCATTCCCCTCCCCCCTCCACCCTTAAGGCTTATTCTGGACCTATGTGAAGATTTTGTTTGGGCTCAAATGCCATGAGGATAAGGATTTGAAAACAGAAGCTTTCTGTTCTAACACAGAACTTACGGTTGTGGTTTGGAACTGTGTCCTGCAATCTTACATCTTGTAACCGAATAAAAATTAAAATGAAACAAAGACAATAAAAAGAGGTAATAGAATTGTTCTATTATGTTAATCATCCATTAACTCATTAAATTGCTAGTATGTGCTACACAATTATAGTCTGGAGAAGACGCAAACCTTTCTCTAGTTGCCTTAATGAAAACTACTGACATGTTAATGAAAATACCAGGAGCAGGGAGTGTTCCAGGTAAAGATGGAAAAATAAAGATAAGACTCTCTTCACTTGTACCTATAAAATTATCCCCCAGTTTAAAGAAGAATAAAAAATAATCGATAAAGGAAACATCATATTCAACTGCTATTAAGTAAGAAATAAGACTCACTAAATAAGTAATAATAATTTTTCAATAAAACTGGAATGGTAAAAGCAGAGGACAAGCCAAGTAAAAGAACGCTCTGACATTATACCACACATAAAATGTTCCTCTGCAGCTGTCTGAACTTCACTGGGAAGTTGGCACAAATCTGCAATTTTGCACTAATAGCTTCAATTGTAGAAGGAGAAAAGAGAGCAAGTTTTTATTTTTGTATTATTTCTGTCTCTGGAAATTCATACATACATCCACTCTAAAGATTGTCATGGTATTGTGAGGGAGACATTAAGAAAAATGGGCTGGAATTAGAGAATGCTATGAAGGATAGGTCTCACCCGAGTAATGAAGCTGAAGGGTTGTCATTCCACACGTGAAGTCTCTGGACACAGTCTGAGCTGAAGCATGTTGAAGTGGCAATTGTTGCGTTGATTAGGTTGCGATCGGCTGATGCAATATTATTTGATATGGATTGGGAGAGGCATGCTGGAAAGTGGGCCCTATCCTAAGGTTCCAGGACTGGGAGAAATATAGGCTCTATAGTGGAGATGTGAGGTTCCTGCTGTATTACGGTTCCAAAAGACAATGGATAATTATTGTTATAATCACATTATTTGGTAATTGGGTTAACTTTGAAAAGTCCTTTTGTTAGGGTTTGCTGTACAGTACCCAGTATCTTGTAAATAGCTGTGCCACTGGTTGCCTCTGATCTACTTGGCCTAGGCTTTTGAGAGAGTCCGCGTATCAAATACACAGCCTATACATTAAGAAGATTCAGTCTGTGTGAGACCTTTCCTTTCATAGCATTCTCTAATTCCATCCCAAGTGGATCACTTTCTAACAAAGTCCCAAAACCTAGATATAGACCAGGTTCTGTGAGAGAGAGCATATATTCACATGTATCCATAAACAAGTGCAAAATATATACCGGAAAGCAAAAGTACACTGGAGTTTGCAGTGAGTACCCCCTCCCCAACACTTCCTCTCCACTATTCCAACCTTTGGGTCCATGATTGCTCAACAATTTGTTTGGTTTTGTATGTTAACTCTCTTTTCAGCCACCAGGTTCCAGATGCCATCAGGGTGCCAGCCAGGCTTCCCTGGACTGAAGACCCCACCAATGTGTCCTGGAGCTCTGCTTCCCCAGAGACCCACCCTAATACGGAAAGAGAGAGGCAGACTGGGAGTATGGACCAACCAGTCAACTTCCATGTTCAGCGGGGAAGCAACTACAGAAGCCAGACCTTCCACCTTCTGCAACCCACAACGACCCTGGGTCCATGCTCCCAGAGGGATAGAGAATGGGAAAGCTATCAGGGGAGGGGATGGGATATGGAGATTGGGTGGTGGGAATTGTGTGGAGTTGTACCCCTCCTACCCTATGGTTTTGTTAATTTATCCTTTCTTTAAAAAAAAATTAAAAAATAAATAAATAAACAAATCTCTACTAAAAAAAAAAGAAAAATGGGTACGAGGATGATCTGGAAAAATGAAGGAGTTAAAAATGAAACCCTCCCCTATGGATTTATCCAACGAACACTGAAATACTAATCTAAACAGACCTATGTATACATACATATGTTTATAGCAGCACAGTTTGTAATAGCTCAAACTTGGATGCAACCCAGGTAACCAATGATAAATGAGTAGTTAAGACAGTTGTGGTATACTTATATCCCAATTTATATATCCTAGCTTCTTTCTACCACACTGTCCCTATTTTCATTGGCTCTAATCCTACTCTTTGGTCCCTGTTTATTAAACCTTTTGTCTTTCTTTATATTTTACCACCTTTCAGCCCCCAAGTTCCAGATACTGCTACAAGCCCGTACTGACCTCCCTGGTCATCAATGTATTGCAGAACCTCACCTGCTCAGAGCCATTTCCCATGAGTGAAAGACAGAGAGACAGGCAGGCTGGGGTATGGATCAACCATCCAATGTCCATGTACAGCAGAGAGGCAATTATAGAAGCCAGAACTCCTCCTTCTACACCCGAGAGGGAGAAATGTTAGGAGAAGATAACAAGAGTACCCTGAACCCCAGTTCCACTGGGACCCAGAACTTTATGACCAGAAACATTTGTTTTTGCTCCATCGCTAAGAGGGAAGAGAATTTAGAGGAAGTCAGACACTGTTATTTTATCTGAGATAGAAAAAGGCAAATGAAAGCTACCTGGAAGTTGTAATAGGTGTATGAGTGACTTAGAAAGCAAATGAAGGCAGGACCTTAGAAGTAAATAAAAATAGGCATCAAGATGCTGTCACCTTCTGCCTGAGGGCACTGATTCCCAAGCTCCATTTTAAAACCTCCACATCTTCCTTTTCAGTATCCCTAGGTCTGTTGAAATATACCAGGGTTTATTACTGCTTCATTCTGTGTTTTCCCTTGCTTTGTCTCTGAAATTCCACATGTGAGTGACATCATCTCCTCCCAATTTACTTCCTCTACATGATCCCCTCCATATTCATCCATCCTACAACAAAAGATATAAGTATAAAAGAATCAAAATAAAAGAATCAAAATAAAAGAAAGACAAAATCTCATCTTTTCATACAGCTAAGTAATGTTCCATTGTGTATGTAAACCATGATTTCCTTCTCCATTACTCTATTCTCAGGGTGTTTAATGTTCTCTACTACAGAGTTATGATTATCAATGAGTTGCAATAAACTTGGGTGTGACTGTAAACAGAACAACAACAACAACAACAAAACAGGTATCAGCTTTTACATGGGGCCAGCCATCTTTGCACAAATGGTCCACATGCTTCCCTGGTTTGTGCCTTTTCATTTTCCTAATTAAACGTTTAAAATATCAGAAACAAACAAAAATCCACAAAAGCCTATGAGGAGTAGTTATATAGAATTAGGGGGAAAACCCTTTAACAGTGGAATTAAAAATCACTCATCTCAGTCTTATAAAAAAGAAAAAGTCATGGAGCATATACTCAACAGTTAAAGATTATATTGTATTCTTTGGGACAACATGGGTGCAACTGGCAGTGATCATGCTTAGTAAAGTAAGTATGGAAGTGAAGGACAACTACAGAATGACTTCATACATATGGTGAATATGGAGAATTGAAATGTGTGAACTTGAAAAAAGAAAAAAAAATATATATAGTCAACCCATTTCTATGTCCTTGGGTAACAATGGTAGTTACCTTAGAAGGAGATGGTGGTTACAGAACCTTTGTGGTGAGAGTGGTATAGAGCTCTACCTCTGCTATCTTATAATCTTGTAAATCATTACTAAGTCACTAGTAAAAATAGAATAAAAATAAAAATTTAAATTAGAAAAGTTGTGTATGACACCCTAAATGATGAAATATTCTCCTTTGTCACATCTTGGGATCATATTAAGTGAAGGAAACCACTGGGAGGAAGAATACAGGATGCTCTCACTTAAACGTAGAACTTAAGGAATAAGGAAAGACATGGCAAATACAAGGTGAAACTTGAACTGGGTGTGATCTTTTGCAGCAAAGTCAAGAAGTCTTGGAGAAGGATTGTAGAAGGAGGTCTAGAGAGCACTGGGGATCCAGTGTACCATGGTGGAGAAGAACTTTAGTTGGTGGTGGGGGTGATGTGCAATTAAGATTTTATACCCTTGGGATAACTGTTTTGTAAATCATTATACCCCTCATTAAATATTTCTTTAATATGGGAAGATTCAGAGGCTAGTGAAACATAGGACTCCAGACTGATGGGGGAAGTCATGGGGAAGAAAGTAATATTTCTCCAAGAATGGGGTATTACTTTCCCCCAGTAAATAGAATGATCACAAGACCTATAGATTATCCCCACAATTTAGGAAAGGAGAGCAGAAAATAAGTGCCCCAGTTAGGACTTCACAGAGCTTCAATGGAGCCTCTATTCAGCTGGCATTTTACCTCTACGCCCTCGTTTGAATACTAAGTATTCAGCATTAATAAATGCTGAGGGGAAAGTGGACAGACTACAGGAATGGTCTAGAAGGCATGCCAAAGGGAAGTCATATATGAAATAGCAAAGTAAAGAGACAACAGAGTTGATCAGTTAAGCATGAAAAGAGTAGGAAAGGATAGCCAAGCAAGAGTAATACAGAGGGGGAAGAAGAAGAAGATGGAAGAGGAAATGATTACTAAGTGCAGTTTGTCAATAAACTGAAAATAATTCCCTGTGAATATTATCACTTTAGAAGAACCTTATGTGAAAGTCTATAGCTCTGAGTTAATGGTGAAACAACACAACAAGGAGAGGAAGACAGCATGATTAAGAAACTACTTGTAAGACCAAATTAACACAATTAATGGGCTAGTGAACAAACTAATGCTTTCTAGTCAGTGCAGGATTTTCCTTTTTCTCTTTTAGTCCAAATCTTTATTACATGATTTGGGGGCTGTAAGAAAACATGATACCTGAATAACCTTCTCTGGCACCAGTTTTACCATAATCAAGATAATCAAGACAAGCCTTTACCATGCCTTTAAAAGTGTGGAGTTGTACCCCTCTTATCCTATGGTTTTGTCAGTGTTTCCTTTTTATAAATAAATTTTTAAAAAAGAAAAAAAAAGTTGACTAACATTTAGTTCCTCTCTCAGTTGTCTTCTATGTAAGACTTGGATAAATAAAAGGAAAGGTGGAAAGCCTTCTGACAGAAGAGTTAGACATTCTGGAGAGTTCTATGACTCAGGAATGAAAAACTGAATTAAAGTAGTTTATAGAAGAATCAGTTCACTTATCTTTTCCTTTTCATCTTGTCACATGTACTTCAGTTCTTTTAAATCAATGCCCATGTTCAGTGGGGAAGAAATTACAGAAGCCAGGCCTTCCACTTTCTGCACCCAATAGTGACCCTGGGTCCATACTTCCAGTGGGATAAAGAATAAGAAAGCTATCAGGGGAGGGGATGGGATATGGAGTTCTGGTGGTGGGAATTGTGTGAAGTTGTACTTATGGTCTTGTCAGTGTTTCCTTTTTATAAATAAAAGTTTAAATAATATGTATTTGTAAAATTAAAGTTTATAATAACTTTAAATATTTTAAATTAATAATGTAAATATTTAAATTAATATTCATAACTTTATGATGTAAGATCTTCCAATTTTATTGAAATAAGTAATATGAACAAGAATCTACCTGTTCAGATCAGAAGAGAAAACACTAAATAGAACTTGGACTAGAGCCGGTGTATTGCACCAAAGTAAAAGACAATGGGATGGGTGGGGGAGGGAGGAAGATTCAGGTCCTGGAACATGACAACAGAGGACCCAGTTGGGGGGGGGGGTTGTATGTTTTGCATGTACAAACTGTTTTTTTATATTTATTTATTTATTTCCTTTTAATGGCCTTATTGTTTTATTGTTGTAGTTCTTATTGTTGTTGATGTTGTTGTTGGATAGGACAGAAAGAAATGGAGAGAGGAGGGGAAGACAGAGAAGGGGAGAGAAAGATAGACATCTGCAGACCTGCTTCATCACTTGTGAAGCGACTCCCCTACAGGTGGGAAGCTGGGGGTTCAAACCAGGTTCCTTAGCCAGTCCTTGTGCTTTGCATCACGTGTGCTTAACCCGCTACGCTACTGCCCAACTCCCACTTCAAACTATTGTATATAAGGTTGAACATAAAAAATTAATCTCACAATAAAGAAATTTTAAAAAATCTAATTGTTCATATATGTCACCTGACCCCCAAAATGTTCATTAACTAATCACCTATGTACTCTTTATTATACAATTGATGGTCTGAGGGACAGAGATTCCATTTATTTTCATAAAATACTACCCAATAAAAACAAAATGACCTTGAAGACACTGGAATATTCCCTTCCAGCTTCTCTGAAGCCACACATCACCCTGATACCAGAAGCAGACAGGGACACAACCAAAAAAGAAAACTACAGACCAATATCTCTGATGAACATAGATGCTAAAATACTGAACAAAATTCTATCCAACCAGATACAGCAGTAATTTAAAAAGATTATTCATCTGGACCAAGTGGGGTTTATCCCAGGCATGCAAGGTTGGTTTAATATACGTAAATCAATCAACGTGATCCACCACATCAATAAAAGCAAGACCAAAAACCACATGGTCATATCAATAGATGCAGAGAAATCCTTTGACAAAATACAAAATCCCTTTATGATCAAAACACTACAAAAGCAGGAAATAGATGGAAAATTCCACAAGATAGTGGAGTCTCTATATAGCAAACCTACAGGCAACATCATACTCAATGGTGAAAAACTGGAAGCATTTCCACTCAGAACAGGTACTAGACAAGGCTGCCCACTATCACCATTACTATTCAACATAGTGTTGAAAGTTCTTGCCATAACAATCAGGCAGGAGCAAGGAACTAAAGGTATACAGATTGAAAGAGAAGAAGTCAAACTCTCCCTATTTGCAGATGATATGATAGTATACACAGAAAAACCTAAGGAATCCAGCAAGAAGCTCTTGGAACTCATCAGTCAATACAGTAAGGTGTCAGGGTACAAAATCAACATAGAAAAGTGAGTGGCATTCCTCTATGCAAACACTAAGTTAGAAGATGAAATCCAGAAATCAATTCCTTTTACTATAGCAACAAAAACAATAAAATATCTAGGAGTAAACCTAACCAAAGAAGTGAAAGACTTGTGTACTGAAAACTATGAGTCACTACTCAAGGAAATTGAAAAAGACACAAAGAAATGGAAAAATATTCCATGTTTTTGGGTTGTAGAATTAACATCATCACAATGAATATACTTCTAGAGAGCCACATACAAATTTAATGCTATCCCCTGCTGGGCTAGCATGGGGGTGCCTCTTCCCCAACTCGTGCTCTCTGTGTTGGAGTGAACTCAACCGGACTCAGCTTGGGCTGCTACTGACTCAGGAGATAGATGACTCAGGAACTTGTGGAAGTATGATAATGCAAAAGGACCTATTGATCAGAGAGCCAATGCTTTATAGGATAAAACCTGAAGTGGCAAGGCAGAAACGGAAATGGCTCAGAAAAGGGGTGGAGAAAGGCAAAAGCACACTGGGAATGTAAAAGCTTCCTTAGCGACTGTTGCAAAGGTTTTAACTGGTGTGAATAATATTACCCTGCAGGCAGGGCGGGTCTCCAGGTAGAAAGAAGATATATCAATGGGGTGGGTGGGAATCTTTCAGGCAAAACAATGATTATGTAAATAGACCACAGTATCAGCAATGCAGGTTGGGTTGGGGTGCGGGGCTTGGGGGGGGGGGGATGGCTGAATGCCTGACAATCCCTATCAAGAGCTCAACCACATTTTTTAGGATAGTAGAACAGATGCTACAAATGTTTATCTGGAACCAGAAAAGACCTAGAATTGCCAAAACAATCTAGAGAAGAAACAACAGAACTGGAGGCATCACACTTCCAGATCTCAAATTGTATTATAGGGTCATTGTCATCAAAACTGCTTGGTACTGGAACATGAATAGACACACTGACCAGTGGAATAGAATTGAGAGCCCAGAGGTAAGCCCCCACACTTACGGATATCTAATCTTTGACAAAGGTGCCCAGACTATTAAATGGGGAAAGCAGAGTCTCTTCAACAAATGGTGTTGGAAAAAAATGGGTTGAAACATGCAGAAGAATGAAACTGAACCACTGTATTTCACCAAATACAAAAGTACATTTCAGGTGGATCAAGGACTTGGATGTTAGACCACAAACTATCAGATACTTAAAGGAAAATATTGGCAGAACTCTTTTCTGCATAAATTTTAAAGACATCTTCAATGAAACGAATCCAATTACAAAGAAGACTAAGGCAAGCATAAACCTATGGGACTACATCAAATGAAAAAGCTTCTGCACAGCAAAAGAAACCACTACCCAAACCAAGAGACCCCCTCCAGAATAGAAGAGCTTTACATGCCATACATCAGACAAGAGTTTTATAACCAAAATATATAAAGAGTTTGCCAAACTCAACAATAATGAAACAAATTACCCCATACAAAATTGGAGAGAGGACATGGACAGAATATTCACCACAAAAGAGTTCCAAAAGGCCAAGAAACACATGAAAAAATAATCCAAGTCTTTGATTGGCAGAGAGATGCATATCAAGACAACGAGATACCATCTTACTCCTGTAAGAATGTCATACATCAGAAAAGGTAGCAGTAACAAATGCTTCAGAGGTTGTGGAGTCAAAGTAAGTCTCCTGCTTGCTGGTGGAAATGTAATTGGTCCAAGCTCTGTGGAGAACAGTTTGGAGAACACTCAGAAGGCTAGAAATAGACCTTCCCTCTGATCCTGCAATTCCTCTCAGGGGAATATATCCTAAGGAACCCAATACACCCATCTAAAAAGATCTGTGTACACATATGTTCTTAGCAGCACAATTTGTAATAGCCAAAACCTGGAAGCAACCCAGGTGTCCAACAATAGATGAGTGGCTGAGCAAGTTGTGGTATATATATACAATGGATTACTACTCAGCTATAAAAAATGGTGACTTCACCGTTTTCAGCTGGTCTTAGATGGAGCTTAAAGAAATAATGTTAAGTGAAATAAGTCAGTAACAGAAGGATGAATATGGGATGATCTCACTCTCAGGCAGAAGTTGATAAAGAAGATCAGAATAGAAAACAGAATTAGAACCTGAACTGGAATTGGCATATTGCACCAAAGTAAAAGACTCTGTGTTGGGTGTGGGGGAGAATACAGGTCCAAAAAGGATGACAGAGGACCTAGTGCAGGTTGTATTGTAATATGGAAAACTGGGAAATGTTATGCATGTACAAACTATTGTATTTACTGTCGAATGTAAAACTTTATTTCCCCAATAAAGAAATTTAAAAAATGACCTACAAAAATATAGTATGAAAAAGAAACAATAAATGACAACAGTATTTTCTTAAAATAACTAAAATTTGATAATCAATTGTATGGTCATAGGACAATTTCATAACGTATTCCTATTGATTGGCATGATTTTTAGTAGTATTACTGTTCACCTCAAAAGTTACCTTGATTGGATGATAAATGCTTGTTATATAAGCACTTTTATAATCAGACCTTTGATAAGCTGATAAATGTGTAATCTATTTGGAACTTGGTGTTTTTATGTTGTCTTTGTAAGAAAAAATGTGATTCAGTGACCTAAATTGGAAATAATAAAGATTTTATAAAATCATAGCCCTTAAGAGATTTTGTACATATATATGAGCCACTTCAATGATATTGTTTTGTTTTTATTGTTATTCCTTTTGGACTTCTCAGGAAGACTTCCTTACTTGGGTGTACTTAACTATTTTCTCTCTCTTAATGCTGGAGAAAGAGATATATGCTCAGAAGATATTTACTTAGTATTTGTTTAATGAAATTTACTAAAATTCAATTAAAATTTTAAGTTGCTTCATTAAGAATAATTTTTTGGCTTATCTTCTGATCCATAAACTATAAGTGGATCAGAAGTCGGTATACCACCAAAAACTTTATATATTGTGCACACTAGTTAATTTTGTATGCTTCTATATTCTTGCTCTATTTCCTTAAAAACGATACTACTTTATTGTTTGAAATCATTTATTCCTAGAAACAGTTAAAAATATGTTCATTGAGGCAAAAGTCTACTAGGTTCCTTGATTTCTTTGTATGTACTGGACAGAAATGATACATTTTTTTTTCCCAGCCAAGTGTTTGATCAGAAGAACAACAGGAGACTACCAATAGGATGTTGGCCATAACTTATAATTTTCATTAGTCAAAAATTCAATGAATAATTTTGGCTTTATTAAGATTTTAAGAGACTCAAATAAGAACCACATAGAGGATCAACCTTTGAGAATCTGTGTATGTTGTTTCTGAGTGCTGGAACTCCTGGCCAACTGGCAAGGCACTGAGCTCCTCTAACAAGTTATTGGGTGGAAATTATTTCTCTTCTCACCCATCTGCTCTAGGATCCATAGCTCATATTTAGAAGTAGTGCTGCTTACACTGAAGGGGAAAAAGACCATCAATGGATTGAAAGAAAAGAAGAAGAAACAACTATCAATGAAATAATAGAAAATGCAGCAAATAACAAATTACTTGTGACATTCATGCAAAAGTTCTAATTTTATTTCATTGCCACCTGGCCTAATCAGTCTATTGAGGTACTGTACTGTCTTTAAAAAATTAACAGGCACTTACTTTTTATGCTATGTGAGAGTGTTTCTCTGTGATGGGAAAGCAATAGTCCTTTACTAAGGACTTTAGCAGAAAAAAAAGGGTGAGGCAAGACTGATAACTGTTCAGAGAATGAAAGTGAACATAGCGGTATGGTGGAAAGAACTAACAGGAATGAAAATATTTCTCTCATCAATTTTCTTTCATTAACTTTGTGTAGCTAAAGGAGTCAGGTGCATGTTTTCTTAGTTTCATTTATTAAAAACAGTAAACTTTCTGCACTGGCAGAGATGGATGTCCTTCTTAACCCTTTCAGCAGCTGCATTTATAGATGATAAAGCTCTTTAGTGGCTAAGCCTGTTCAGTTGTGCAAGTAAGCACTAACCAAGAAACTAAAAATGTAGTAACAGCAAAGAGCCTATTATTTTAAAGTGTGGATATACTTTCATAGTAAGGTAGCATTTCTTTTCTTTTTAAATTTTTTTTATTTGTAAAAAGGAAACATTGAGAAAACCATAGGATAAGAGGGGTACAACTTCGCACAGTTACCACCACCAGACCTCTGTATCCCATCCACTCCCCTGATAGCTTTCCTATTCTTTAACCCTCTTGGAGTATGGACCCAAGGCCATTGTGGGATGCAGAAGGTAGAAGGTCTGGCTTCTGTAATTGCTTCCTCCGCTGAACATGGGCATTGACAGGTAGATCCATACTCCCAGCCTGTCTCTCTCTCTTTCCCTAGTGGGGAAGGGCTCTGGGGAAGCGGAGCTCCAAGGCACATTGGTGAGGTTGTCTGTCCAGGGAAGTCTGGTCACACCCTGCTAGCATCTGGAACCTGGTGGCTGAAAAGAGCATTAACATAAAAAGCCAAAAAAATTGTTGAACAATCACGGACCTAAGGGCTAGAATAGTGTAGCTGAAGAGTTGGGGGGTCCTCCATTTTGTAGGGAGCTAGTAGGCATATTTTAGTTGTATTTCAAAGGCCCTGTAGCTATACTAGTGTTTTATTATTTATTTATTTTATTTATTTATTATTTTTTTTGCCTGAGCCTGAAATCTGATATGCAGGTGGATCCAAGTTATTGTCTGGGGAGATGATGTCATGGCTGGGAAAAGGACCAGAAAGCTGGATCAGGGAAGAGAGTAGCTCCCTAATATGGGAAAGGGGTATAAATATTGTTGACTGTAAATTCCATTGATTTGATGTGATCTGGGACCCATAATTAGCTTAGGAGCCTGTGTGACCTCTGCATCCCTCTAAGATCTGTGTTCACATTCTGTGGTCATGAGTAGGAACATTCCATGCTTCCCCAGTATCGACCCATCTTCCTCAGGTGTAGCATAGAGTATGTTGTCCATCCTCTCTTTGGAGGATGGAACATTCTCTACCATTGTTGATCCAAGCTGAAGGCAACGTCCTATGGGGGCCCACAAAGGGGTCTATTTTGTTGTCCCTGATAGAAATGACCAGTAACAGTGGAGAGAGGGATTTTTTTGAGTTCTAGGCCCATCAAGTCTGTTTGGGAATTCCCCGATTAGGGCCCCAGTTGGTGGAATGGCCTGATAGTGACTAAAGAGTCATCTTTAAAGTCTGCTAGTCTCTTGCCCTTATTCAGCTTTTGCAGTCCTTGCTTTGATAAGGTTAGCTTTGGAATGAGTGAGAGAACTGTAGTAGGAAGTAGGTGAGGAGGGTATCTAACTCTAAGTGGACGCTATTTTATTATGAACTTGATACTGACTCACTACAGACTATTGTGTATTTTTGCTTTCAGGTATATATTTTGCCCTAATTTATGGATACATGTGAACATATGCTCTATCTTATGGGGACCTGGCCTATAGCTAGGTTTTGGGACTTTGTTAGGAAGTGAACCTCCTGGAATGGAATTAGAGAATTCTATGAAAGGAAAGGTCTCACCCGAGTAATGAGGGTGAAGGGTTGATATTCGATGCCTGACGTCTCTGGCCACTGTCTGAAGTGAAGCCTGTTGAGGTGGTACTCATTGCATTGATTAGGTTGGAATTGGCAGATGCAATATCATTTAGTATGACTTGAGAGAAGCATGCAGGGAAGTGAGCCTCACCACAGAGGTTCCAGGATTGGGAGAAACATAAGCTCTATAGAGGAAGTGGGGAATTCCTGTTGTCTTAGGGTTTAAGAAGACAATAGATAGTTATTGCTATAATCACATTATTGGGCAATAGGGTTAACTTTGAAAAATCCTTTGTTAGGATTTGCTGTATCATACACACCATCACCATATTTTATGTCCTTTGACATTATTTGCATATAACTATGCCACCAGTTGCTTTTCTTCTCCCTGAACTAAGCTTTTAAGAGAGTCAACATATCAAAGACTCAGCCTATGTATTAAAAAAGTCTGTGCTTTAAAAAGTTATCGACAATCAATCAGTTTTTCCCCTCTCATATTACTTAAATAGTGATCTGTATGACTACAAATTAATAGGAGTGTACATAAACACCATTCCCACCACCAAAAGACTGTATCCCATCCCATCCCTGCCACACACCCCATGAAGCTTAACATCCATCCTCCCCCTCCCCCCAGGGTTTTTACTTTGGTGCCCTACTCCAGACTCAGTCAGATCCTGCTTTGAATTTCCCTTTCTGTTCTTCTTTCTCAGCTTCTGTTTATGAGTGGGATCATCCCATACTTGTCTTTATCTTTCTGACTTAGCTCACTTAACATAATTCCTTCTAGCTCCATCCAAGATGGGTCAGAGAAGGTGGGTTCATTGTTCCTAATAGCTGTGTAGTATTTCATCGTGTATATATACAACAGCTTTCTCAGCCACTTATCTGTTGTTGGGAAGCTGGTTTGCTTCTAGGTTTTAGCTATTATGAATTGTGCTGCTATGAACATAGGTGTACACATATCTTTTTGATTGGACATTATGGGATCCTTGGGGTATATCCCCAGGAGAGGAATTACTGGGTCACATGGAAGGTCCATGTCTAGCCTTGTGAGAGTTCTCCAGACTGCTCTCCACAGAGGCTGAACCAATTTACATTCCCACCAGCAGTGCAGAAGGGTTCCTCTGTCCCCACAGCCTCTCCAGCATTTGTTGCTGCTGTCCTTTTCTTTTTAAAATATAAATCAGACTAAAGTAAAGTAATTTTCAAGTATATGGTAATATTCAGAATTACATGGAAACCTGTTAAGTTTTGTCTTAAAATTCTAATGGTTTGTAAAAGCAACTATATCCTGTAGAGTGTGGAATTTATGTGATTTTTTTCAATTAAAGATATTTTCACTTGAAAATTATTTTTTTTTAAAAATATTTATTTATTTTCCCTTTAGTTACCCTTGTTGCTTTATTGTTGTAGTTATTATTGTTGTTGTTATTGATGTCATCATTGTTGGATAGGACAGAGAGAAATGGAGAGAGGAGGGGAAGATAGAGAGGGGGAGAGAAAGATAGACAGCTGCAGACCTGCTTCACCATCTGTGAAGCGACTCCCCTGCAGTTGGGGAGCAGGGGGCTCCAACTGGGATCCTTACTCAGGTCCTTGTACTTTGCACCAAGTGCACTTAACCCGCTATGCTACCTCCCAACTCCCTGAAAATTTTTTTCCTCCAAATTGATAACTCATTCATTCTTTCACACATAGGATATTGATTTTAACTATGAGAGGAATAGATATCTATTAAACACCGGGCCCAGAAGAAGCTAAGAAAAATCAACTGAGGTAAAATATCTTGTTTTTAAATAGATTTTTCATAGTGCATATAGTTTTTATTTTTTGAAATATATTCAGGTGTTTCTCTTCTACTCTCATAGAAAAGATTTTATTTATTTATTAATGAGAAAGATAAGAAAAAGAACCAGATATCACTCTGGTACATATGCTGCTGTGGATTGAACTCAGGACGTCATACTTGAGAATCTAATGCTTTATCTGCTACACCACATTTGATATGCAGAGAATATTACTTTTTTCTTTTTCTCTGGTCAGTTGAGGACGTATTTCTTTCTCTCTTTTTAAAAATTTTATTAGTGATTTAATAATTATTAACCAGATTGTAGGATAAGAGGGATACAATTCCATACAATTCCACATCCCCTCCCCTCCATTGGAAGGTTCCCTAGTCTTTATCTCTCTGGGAGTATAGGCCAAAGATCTTTATGGGGTACATAAGGTGGGATGTCTGGCTTCTATAATTGCTTAACATGCTTCTCCACTGGACATGGGCATTGACAGGTCAATCTATATCCCCAGCCTGTTTCTATCTATCCCAACTGGAGCAGGGCTCTGGAGTGGGATTCCAAACACATTGGTGAGGTCGTCTGCCCAAGGAAGTCAAGTTGGTGTCATGGTAGCATCTGCAACTTGGTGGCGAGGACATATTTCTTAATGAGGATGTTCTGAAGTGTTGAATGTACTGCACATGTAAATTGTCCTTTAAGACTCAGGTAAAATGCAACCTCTGTTGTAATCTCCCCTGACTTTATACAGACTTTCTTCTGAGCTCAGTTGCATTATATCTGTAATACTATAGTTGGATTTTTAGAAACATGTAGGGAAAGTCCACATGTGGGGGCCAGCTTTGCAGGGGTAAAAGGGAAGATATTAATGAAGTGATATGGGAGTCTAATGTATAATGAAGGCAGAAAAGAAAATCATTATTTTCAGAGTTAAGTGTTTATATGTCTCTGTCCTCATGTAAAGAATAGTTACATATCTCCAAAAATTATTTGGCACATGCAGATACTTATGCATGTTGGTGGATACTTTTTTGAGTGATAGGTGGGCATGTTACTCTGTATCCTGTCTTTTATGTGGACTCACTTTCTTCTGTTTAGGTTGACCATGTGTGTCAGAAAGCGTAGGTAGATCCAGAAATGCCAAATGACTTAACAAACAAATAGCCAGTATCAAATTATCTCTCTGCTCTATAAAGAGATTTTTCAGTAAGAGATATTTTTTCCATGGATAGACAGAATTCCAAATGTTCTGAAAAAGTGCTGATAATGATTTCTTGGTATTTGATATATTGTAACTACTCACAGAAGTTGGTATTATTAATTGCTCATTTGTTTAAAATATAGGTATGAAAAATGATGTCTAGCATCTTTTACTTATTTGAGTTTCATATTTAGTACTTGTCTTGGTAAGTTTTCGATTTACAAAAAAGCAGAACACAGTTGTTTTGATTTCACTGTAAATAATAAAAAGGATGATTTTTTTCCACTATGACTAGATATTATGGAATAACCACATGGCCATGCTCACAAGTCTTAACTATTCTATACGTGACATTTCAGTATCTTGTGTCTTGTGGGTATTGACCCTAATAATACATGCTCCCTTCAACTGGTGACATAACTGAAAATGATAAGACTTACATCTGAGTGAGTTCTGTATTTTCCTTTGTAATGTGCCATTTAAAAATAAACTTTTAATTCTTGATATAATGGAACGGCAGACTGTTTTCATGTTCTTTAGTCTTCTGTGGCTAGAAAGAAAAAACAGCTTTACTTTCTGAAATGTAAAAACAAGTAAGGAAAGTGAGAAATCTTCCTTAGGTAACCTCAGAACAGAGGAACTTTGTGCATTATGCAGCCGAGGCCATGCCAAAATGCAATTTGGAGGGTGTCCAGCCCTTCATTGGAAAGTAATGGTTTTCACTGAACTGAGTTATGACCAGCTGTTTACAGACAGTCTGTGACATACTGATAGAGCAGAACACCGTATGTTGCTTTCCAAATCAAATGATACAAGAAGTGTGACAGAGTGGAGAAACATCTGTCATTAGCAATTTTCAGCACGCTTCACTAATTCTGGACAAAATACGAGTAATGAACTTACCGCAGGAAACTTCAAATACTACCACTACTGAAACAAGGATATAAACAGCAAGTCCTCCTAATGGCTTCTAATTTAATTCATTTGCTGTAAGAAACAAACAAAGTGGGTTATTTATTTTTGATCATAGGATAGTAAATATGAATGCCGATCACAAACACATATTTTAATCAAAGAATAGGGATCGCTGAATGTAACTTTCTTCAAGTTCAAATCAAAAGCTTTGCACCGTCTTTAATTGTTGAAGAGGGTGGGGTTTTGTTTCTGTTTTTGTAAGCAGCAGAGTTGGAGAGTGCATGTTAACTGGGAGGAAATCTTCTCTTGGTGTGTGTCTGAATGTGACAACACTGCGCTTGGGGGTAGCTAGGGTTCTGACAGATTTGTTGGACCTGAGGTGATATTTACATAATATTAAATGTTTCTAGCCTTTCTACTAAGAAGCTCGTATAGAAGAATGTGTTAGGTCTTTCTCAAGCTGCTTTCTCTCTACTACTTCTCATCTTGCCATTTTTTTTTTCCTCCTGGCTGATAATTTTCATTTTGCGGTCCCACAAATTTTCACAGTTCTGTAACGAGCGCATGGTCCACATACAGCATCCACATGGTTCTCTACTGGTTGACGTCACACTGTTGATGAGATCTCAGAGCCAAACCATGTGAAGGCTGCAATCTGTGAGCATTTTTCTTTTGTATCTTTGCACTCAAATAGAGCTATTAAGCCGTTAACACTCAAGGCCTACTCAGCTCAGTGTATTTGTTAGCGCCAATACGGCAAAATTCCTAAATGAACAGAATTGAATTGTGACTGGAGAAGAGAAAAATGAAGAAAGGTTGTTATTCCTTATCTAAACTTTCAACTAATGTTTAGAAAAATGCCGATGTGAAACGCAGGCATGAGGTCTTGCCCAATCCGTTGGTGTTTCTACCGAAGGGACCTACTTTGGATTGTGTCCCAGAACAAAAAGACTGAACGCCATTTGGAACTGATGACTGTAAAATGAGTGTAGGAGGCCTTTGAGGAGCTTCTTAATTACAAAATTATTCATGATAAAATGACACTAATCTCAAACTCCCAGTTTCTTGTAGATTTTTGGTGTAGTAACACATAAAATGGTATGTAGATAGTTAGCACTTTAGAAAAACCAGATCCAACCTTGAAAAGTTGTAGAGGTTTACCTCCAGACACTTTAAAATATTTCACTCTCTTCACCGTTGTCCTTTTCTTTCTTTTGCAAACCAAGAATGACACATAGTGATTTACCTATCTTTTTAAAAGAGCCCTAAATTATCTGTGGTTCAGAAGAAATGTTTTAAGATATATAAATGCTAAATTCTTTTGGTTTTTATAGACATCTGCATTGAAAAACAAAACAAAGCGAAAATATAGATGCCATTGAAACCCATCATTACGTTTGTGATCTAGATAATAAAGTAAGCAGACCCGAGCAATTCGCTAACACTAACGCTATTCTTTACATAAACAGTAAATGTTTAGATTTTCCTGTTCACTGACTAACAGCACACATATCATAAACACTAAGCTGTTATAGTACGTTTCGTGTGTTGATTCACTTTAACAGTTGTTAGTGTGAAGACAGGAAAAGAAAAGTGGGTGTAATGAGACCATGTGCAGTATGCTGTGAAAACAGAGGCCCTTATTTGGCATAATGGGTTGCACCATAAGGGCCATAAAATTGTGCATGTGTTAGTATCATTTTAATTATTACGGGTGCCACATGTTAAGCAGAATAGCGGAACTACTAAAACAGCTTCAAAATCCTTACTGCTGATCGCTGCATTTAATTACAAATAGGAACATTTGGAGATAGGTCACCATAAAACCCTTCTGTTGTCAAATGAGCTCAAATCTGATTTTTGTAATTATGTTTTTATACCACAGATCCTGTTGAATAACTATAGGGAATAAAATTTTAATAAATGCTGATTAAATGTAGGTACATCTTGCTTCCTAAGAATATTTATGAATGTTGATCACACTTAAATCAGGTACCATCACTGTTTTCCTGTGGACAGTGCTTTGATCATTCAACCTTAATGCAAATAAGCTGAATAAATTTATGTGCCATGAAATATTGTTTTTTTTCATTGAAGCATAAAAGCTCTGAATTTCAATTATTCATAGTGTTTGTGAGGACTGTAATTCTCTAGAACCAAAGTGTTTTCATGACCCTACTACATGTCAGATTTAGTGGGATCTGATAATTAACTTTTCTAAGAATGGGTTTTATTGAGGAAAATGACAATGTCTGCCATTCTTTTGTTTCATATTAGAATAAATATTGTTAGAAATGGTTACTTGACTTTTTATCCTTTGAATTATACATTATTTGTTTGCCTATTGGTTACTTGTACTTCAAAAATAATTAACATATAGTTTTTGTCAAGAAAAATGGTGAGATATATACATACATATATATATGTTTCTATCTAGAAAGAAATTTTTGAAATTACAGGTATAAGATGACTGAAGAAGACATTGCTAATGGGTAATGGCACATGAAAGTCATGAACTATTATATAAGGAAACAGGCTATACACATATCTGGAATATTTTTAATTGATATCTGCTAATATAAGTATTTTATTTCACAGATATTAAAGCAGGTACACTTGAAAACTGTTCATATAGATATATTAACTTGTGGTCTTTTTCAGCCCAGAAGGCAAAAATACTTTTTGCTCTATAAAGCAGAACTTGATCCTTTCAGTCAATAATATTTTTTTAGAGTATTTATATCCTTCATCATATTCCTGAAAGCCATGTCACTTATAAGCTTTTTGCTGAATGTGGAGAAAAAAAGTCAGTATTTCCAGCAGCTCTTACTTAAAATCTCGTTTCACTGGTAAAACTACCCAGATTATCTGTTCTTACTAAGCACTTAATTCACACTTTTGACAGCTGTTTTTGTATCCAAGTAATTTTCCAGTATGATCTTTCAAAGAATAGTACATGTACTACTAGTCATATCACCATAACCCTTGTTTCATATAAATGGTAAGACAACACTTCAGTGAAGACCTAGCAGACACACACACTGCTATGAGACAGATGCCTTCCGTGTTGACATCTGTGTATTGCTCTCTGAATACATCATTCTGGTTTAATACCCAGAAACAGACTGTGAGACAGCAAAATGCACAGGAACAAATGGCGCATCTTTTAGAGGTAAAAATGTAACACATATAAATGATTCTAAGGATTATGGGTAGGTCCTGCTTGAGATTTGCAACTTTCTCAATACTGCATATTCATCCTGAGTCAGTAGTCTCAGATTAATTGTCATTTTTAAATGATGGGGGGTTGGGGAAGGACTCAATTATTGCTAAAGACAGAACTTAAAAAGTTCTCCCTTTATCATTTGAAAACATCCAGCAGTATCAATTTTATTTTCTCACTGAGTTTTCAAAAGTAAACTATATGTCTTCAAAACTCAAGTTGCCATCCAGCATCGTTTTCAATTCTGGTAGTTATTTACTGTAGGAAGTGTTCAGTCCTACCTAAAATTATGTCTGTGACGAGGGAATGAGTTAGTTGTGAAAACTCTGAAAATCATTGAAATCATTCATAGGAACAGATATGGAGAGAAAACCTACAGAAAGAACCATTTTCCTTGAGTAATGCTTGACCATAATTCCTTTAATTTATGCCCTTATAAGTAAAGGAAGCATGGGCAGAAGTGAATGGTAGATTGGGAGGAGATAATATATTTCTCACCTTTTCTATTACTGATGCCCGATTTTATCAGATTTAGAATTTATCAAGGGTCACAAATTTTGACCAATTTTATAAAAGAATACAGAAAAATTTAGTTAGCAGACATCATTAGAAACTTCTCTTGTTGGGTACATGAGATGGTGAGATTCACAGGCCAGAACCCTATACACTACGAGCATCATATGGTTCTACTGAGTGAGAAATGCCACCACTAGATTTTACCACATTAATCTTTAAGAAGAATTTCCTTGTAAAGGAAGGGATTGGATAGCTTCTAGACACTTTCCTATTTGAAATTTCTTTTTTTGCTTTGACACTTGGACTGTCAATGATACTTAGTATAAAGTGACTAAGTGATTAGCTTGCCTTCAGGGAACTCAAGAGCCAGGACATAGAACAGAAAACATATATTTATCCAAACAATTTCCCATTAATTTAAAATGATGTGGCCATGATTACAAACTTTACAGTGTGGATATGCCTACTTCATGCTCTGATAGACTTTATCACAATCATTAATCACTAACCAACAATTCAGAAACACTAACAAACCCATACCACCCATTGTTTTGGGTTTTTTTTTTTTGCTGAGAATACATTCTCTTTCCCCCAAGTTTTTTACTGGTAATTATCCTTTATTTATATTTTAAGAAAAACTGATAAGAGTGGATATATATATATATATATATATATATATATATATATATATATATGCCTACAGGATTATTGTTGGGGCTTGGTGCCTGCACTATGAATTCACTGATCCTGACAGTCATTTTTCCCATTTTGTTGCCTTTGCTGTTGTTGGATAGGACAGAGAGAAATCGAAAGAGGAGGGGAAGACAGAGGAGGGGAGAGAAAGACACCTGCAGACCTGCCTCACTACTTGTGAGGCAACCCTCCTGCAGGTGGGGAGCTGGAGGCTCAAACCCAGATCCTTACACCCACTGATCCTTGCGCTTCACGCCATGTGCACTTAACCAGCTGCCATTCCCCCAGGGACATTGATAATTTTAAGATTACTTGTATTACAATATTTTCTTCATGTCTTTGGGGCCAATCTAAGTATCAGAAGAGTCTTTTTCTTTTGCTTTCTTTTTTTTTTTTTTTGCAGCTAATATGCAGGTGGACTGAGGTTATTGTCTGGGAAAATGGTGTCATAGTTGGAAAAGGACTAGAAAGCTGGATCAGGGAAGAAAGTACCTCCCAAATATGGAGAAGGTATATAAATATTGTTAACTGTAAACCCCACTGGTTTGATCTGGGGGCCATATTCAGCATAAGAGCCTATGTAACCTCTACATCCCTGTAGGTCTGAGCTTACATTCTGTGTTCTGGGCTAGGAACATTCCAGGCTGCACTAATTTCAGGACCCATCTTCCTCAGGTAGTGAGTAGAGTGTCTTGTCCAACCTCCCTTCAGAGAATGGAACATTCCCTACCATTGTTGATCCACACTGAGGGCAAGCTTCTATGGGGGCCCACAAAGGTGTCCATTATGTTGTTTCTGATGGAGATGAACAGTGATAGTGAAGAGAGGGATCTGTTAGAGGTCTAGGCCCATCATGTCTTTGTGGGAATCCCTTGACTCCCTGACTAGGGCCTCAGGTGATGGGGTGGCCTGGTAGTGACTAAAGAGTCATTATTAAAGTATGCCAATCTTGCCTTTATTTAGATTTTGTAGTCTTTACTTTGACAACTTTAGCTTTGGAATGATTGAAGGATGTGTAATAGGAGGTAGATGAGAAGAGTATCTAGATCTAAGTATAAACTGCATCATTAGGTACTTTAAGGTTTCTTTCTCAACTTCTGTTTATGAGTGGGATCATCCCATACTCATCTTTATCTTTTTGACTTAGCTCACTTAACATAATTCCTTCTAGTTCTACCCAAGATGGGTCAGAGAAGGTGGGTTCATTGTTCTTAATAGCTGCATAGTATTCCATTGTGTATATATACCACAGCTTTCTCAGCCACTCATCTGTTGTTGGACACCTGGTTTGCTTCCAGGTTTTAGCTATTATGAATTGTGCTGCTATGAACATAGGTGTACACATATCTTTTTGGTTGGGTGGTATGTAGTCCTTGGGATATATCCCCAGGAGAGGAATTACTGGGTCATATGGGAAGTCTGTTTTTAGCCTTGTGAGGGTTCTCCAGACTGCTCTCCACAGAAGTTAGACCAATTTACATTCCTACCAGTAGTTTAGGAGGGTTCCGTTGTCCCCACAGCCTCTCCAGCATTTGTTGCTGCTGTCCTTTTTGATGTATGCCATTCCATAGGGGTGAGGTGGTATCTCAGTGTTGTCTTTATTTGCAGTTCTCTGACAGTCAGTGACCTGGCGCAATTTTTCATATGTTTATTAGCCTTTTGTTTCTCTTGTAAGGATGTCTTATACAACTGCCCCTTTCTGGCTGGCTGACTATGCTTGGTAAGTGAATTACACCAGGGCAAGCAGGAAGCAAATTGCATGATAATTTCTCTATCACTTTATATTTCCTTGTTCAGAACTAATTTGAGAATCTCTCACAGATGAAACAGTTCATATGTGCAGTTTTTGTAAGAAATGTAAGCACTATAAACTAGATTAATACTTTTCATACAATTTATAAAAGTTTTACTAAATGGAATTTTATTAAAAGTTTTTTGCTTTAATGGAAAAAATTGGTTCCCGTTATCTCAGTTGACTTTCTTAAACTATTAAAAAATGTTAGATGCAATTTTATTTTCCTAACATATACCTAGTTAGGTATCAAAAAATACCTTAACATATATTCCCAAGCTAAGTGGGGAAAATTTAAAAGAAAACAAAAAAGCAAAAGACAAACTATGAAAAAACCTGCCACCCCTTTTGATGAATTAAAAGAAAAATCTTCTAAAAGCAAATGAATTTTGTATAGCATTTGTACTATAAGGTACTTAAATTTGTTTGTTGACCACAGGCTTCTTCAGGATCATTCAAGTTTCAAATTATAAAAAGAACTATTATCATTAATTTTTGACATTAATAGTTATTTAAAAATTTATGGTAAACACAAGCAACTATTTAGTCAAGTGTATTCATGCTATCTATGTTAATTGTGCACATGTATATGTTATATGTATATATATATAGTGTATGTTTAGATAGATTTAATATAAACACTTATATTTTATATGTATACACAGATGTGTATATATTATGTCTTTATGTATACACATGAACAAATCTTTTAGTGTCATGTTCAAACAATGGCATAAATGAAAAACACCTTGTAGCTCCACTTGTTTGAGCGACAGCTTGCATGGCTGAGATTCCAAAACTAGTAGGCTCAATCCTTGTGTCAAAGCTGAGCAGTTCTTTGCTTCTCTTCCCCACTCTTGTTCTCTCTGTCATAGTAAAAATACACAAATCTTTAAAAATAAATAAAGCTAAAATAAATCTTACACATTCAGGAAATATATAGGTATGGTCATGATGACTCTTGCTACACTGAATAAAATTACTTAAATTATCTCAGTTATCAGGGGCTGGGTGGTGGCACACCAGTTTAAATGCAAATAGTATGAAGCTCAAGTATCCTGGTTCAAGCTCCTGACTCCCCACCTGGGGCAGGGGGTGGGTAGTGTCAGTTACATGCGGTGAAGTAAGCTTGCAAGTGTCTATCTTTCCTATCTCTCTCTCCCTCTTTATCTTTCCCTCCTCCTCTTTTGATTTCTGTCCTATCAAAAAAAAAAAGATTTGAATTATCCCCCTTTTTGTTTACTTTTATAAGACAGACAAATAAGGAATAATCGATCTTGTAAGTTTTAAAAATAACTTTAGTCATCCTAGGTTATACCCACTCAGGTCTCCTAAATTTACATTCGCATGTACAAAAAGTCTCCTTGGTGAACTCCTCTTTGCCCTCCATGCTCAATTCCCAAGTCTTGCACTTTATTCTGTGTTCTTCTTATTACTCTGAATTACAGGTAATATGAACTAGTCCACTTTTCTTTCTTGGCAGGTGTAAGGTTGTTTCTCAGCCCATTTCTTCTCATTGTTATATCCCCAATGCATCCCATGGTCAGACTATGGTAATCATTCCATGACTTTTGTTGGGTTGAACTGACTTCTGTATGTTGAGCTAGTTGGGCATTAGCTGAAAAAATTAAGCACTAAGAGTGAGCTAGTTTCTACTTAATTGAACTTTCTAGTTAACTAAGAATTAACGAGAAGTGTGTGTGTGTGTGTGTGTGTGTGTGTGTGTGTTTCCTTGCTGAGAAATGTTCCTGCTGAATTAAGGAGAGTATAACTAATGGGCCAACTCTTCTGCTGAGCTTGAGTAAATTTCCTGTAAGCCCAAACCTACCTTAGAGCTTACAGCATCCAACAGAATCTAGCACTTCACAGAAAGTCAACAATTATTTGTGGAATGAAATAATTGTTTATTTATTTTATTTATCACCATTAAAGATATTTATTGTCTACATTTTGCTAAAGTTTCAACAAAAGGGTTATAGTAAAATTATTTCTGGATAATTCTTAAAGAGATAATTTGGTAGTTGAAATTATCCCCATGCCAAGCTCTCATTTGTGTCAGTATTATTATGATAGTGGTGGTTCAAAGGCTAAGATTTTTTTTTTGCCAGAAATACTTTATGGGAGATTATTAAGTAAGAAGCATCTTGAGGACAGGGACTTCAAACACTGAATTCATATATCAATCTTCCACAAAAAGATGTTGATGAATCAGAAATTTCTGGGAATCAGAAATTTAAAAACATTTCAAAGGCAGAGAGCTTAAATAGATGCCAAGTATGGGTATACTTGTATGTATGCTGTATTTAATTATTAAAATTTACACTGAATGATGTGCAGTCTCCAATTTAATTTTGTACTTCTTCACATCTCCTCAAACCTTCATATTGTTTGACAGTATGTTGCACGACTGTTGCCTGTAAGTGTGAAAAGTCAAGATGAGAGTTCACAGCAGGTTGATGGCCTGGAGATGAGAAGTCTGTCTGAGGACATTTCAAAGTTGTAAAGGTATTATTCTCACATGGAGTTATTTCTCAGTGGGTGTGAACAACAGCTACTCATCAAGCTGGTCTAGTGTGAAATAGAGTTTCCTGAAAAATGATGTGCAGACATATGCAGAAAGCCACATGCTTAGTACATGCACAGACTGTGTGCCTGACTTCCAAATGCAGGAATATTTGTCATGAGATGAGGTAGAAACTCAAAAGCCCCCACTCTGAGTAGCTAGGGAGAGGCACCGCTTGGAATTGCCTCCAGTCCATTGGTTACAAGCACACATATGTTAAAGGGGAAAAAGTGAACAGTGCAGTTACCTTTTATTAACCTCCGTTGCTGATTAAAGGGGTTTGTATATAGAAAGATACTCTTACATGTACTCACTGAGCTGTGTGTATACTGATAGTTATTCAAGTTGGTAAATAGCTTCCTGGATTGTCTGTGTGTGTGTGTGTCCAGGGTTCTCATGGGGTCACTGGGGCTCAGTGCCTACACTACAAACCCAGTGCTCCTGTGGCTATTTTATTTATTTTTATTTTGATAGGACAGAGAGAAATTGAGAGGGGAGGTGAAGACAGAGAGGGGGAGAGAAAGACACCTGCAGACCTCCTTCACTGCTGCTGAAGCGACCCACCTGCAGGTGGGGAGCCGGGGCCTCTAATTTGCATCCTTGCCTGAGTCCTTGTGCTTCATACTATGTTGCTTTACCTGGTGCGCCACCACCGTCCACCACCACCACCACCCCCATGGATTTTTTTATGTATTAAATTTATCTGGATGTTTTCTTTAAACAACCCAGGAACTCCTTACAGACCTTTACGTAGATATTATTTTCAGCTGAATGGTTTTCTCATGACTTCTGACAAATTGCACAGGAAGGAGGGAGGCAGTTAGGGGAATGAATAACATGGTTGTGAATAGGCATAAATAAAACAGATAAAGTTGAAATCAAATAGAGTGGTGATGAAGAAATAAAACACCCAAGTATATACGTATGTATCTATGATATCCCACATTTAAAAGAGGATTCAAGATGACTTAGCAAAATTATAGTGTGTCATAAGGTCCATGAAAATATAAACATAAAATGATAACTTTGAAAAAATGGTAGACTCAAATATGCTAACAATGAGGGTTAATGAGAATAAGAATGAGTCATTTCATTACACAGATGGAGGTTTACTTATGTGATTTGGTTGGCAGGTGTGCTGACTCCATGGTGTTAATCTTCAGGTTCATTGTGTAGGAAGCCCTAGTGAATTCTTTCCTTCAGTTAGAAAAGATTCAGATAAAGAGATGCAACTTGCTATGAATCCTAAAACTGGGCTGCTTGGTGGGGGGGGGGTCAGATATTTCAGAGTTGTTCACATTATGGAGTTACTGCTTACTCTTTTGCAAGATTTGCTTGTCATGTAACAAAAGGTAGAATATATATATTATATATACATATGTATGCATATATATTATACACAGAGAGAGAGAGAGAGTGATAAAATATTTTTCATTTCATTGGCTTTATTTTCTTTAAAAAAATTTTTTTTCCCTCCAGGGTTATTGCTGGGCTTGGTGCCTGCACCATGAATCCACGGCTCCTGGAGGCCATTTTTTCCCCTTTTTGTTGCCCTAGTTGTTGCAGCCTCGCTGCGGTTATTATTGCCATTGTTGCTTTGTTGTTGGATAGGACAGAGAGAAATGGAGAGAGGAGGGGAAGACAGAGAGAGGGGGGGAGAGAAAGACAGACACCTGCATACCTGCTTCACCGCCCGTGAAGCGACTCCACTGCAGGTGGGGAGCCGGGGGCTCGAACCGGGATCCTTACTCCGGTCCCTGCGCCTTGCGCCACGTGTGCTCAACCCACTGCGCCACTGCCCGACCCCCTCTTTTAAAATTTTTATTGATGATCCTGGGGCCCATGATTTCACCATTCCTGGGAGGATATTTCATTCTTTTATTTATTTATTTTTAGATTTATTTATTTATTCCCTTTTGTTGCTCTTGTTGTTTTATTGTTATAGTTCTTTATGTCGTCGTTGTTGGATAGGACAGAGAGAAATGGAGAAAGGAGGGGAAGACAGAGAGGAGGAGAGAAAGATAAACACCTGCAGACCTGCTTCACTGCTTGTGAAGCGACTCCCCTACAGGTGGAGAGCTGCAGCTCATACCAGGATCCTTCAGCCGGTCCTCGCTTTGCACCATGTGCGCTTAACCCGCTGTGCTACCGTCCAACTCCCCATTCTTTTTTTTTTTTTTTATAAGAGAAGGATAGAAAGGAAGAATGAGAGAGAGAGAGAGAGAGAAACAGATAGAGACAGAGCAAGGAGAGAAACAGCGACAGAGAGCAAGAAGAGAGAGAAACAGATAGAGATAGAGAGCAAGGAGAGAGAGAGAGAGAGAGAGAGAGAGAGAGATCACAGTACTGCTCTACCATCTGTGGACCTCCACTGGTCCCTTGGTTGTGGAGCATGAACTGGGAGCTGCATGCACGCCTTGGCATGTACCTGCTATTGAGGCCTCTCACCCTGAATTCAATCTAAAGTAGACTTTAGATCAATGATCGTTTTAGATCATTTAGTAACACATGTTCCTTGCATAATCCCAAACAAAAGTACAAAGATGAAAATATCTTCTGTAAACCAATAGCTTTAAAACAGCCGTTACTTATTTGTGGCAGAGCTGCCCTCCTCTCATGCTGTGGTTTCTTGATACATACACACACCTTCCTCACCTTCTCTCACACCCTACCTCTAACATATTAGAGATTCCTACTTTTTTGACCTTCGTTGTTCACAAGCTTTTAGTGCTTTCTCCCGCCTCTGTTGCTGGGAGCGCCTGTTTAGAACCATCAGAAACCCTCTCTGGTATAATAGTCTCATCACTGCCTCCCACCATGCCACCAGACTCCTCTAACAGCATAGCAAGAGCCTTGGAAGATGTGCGTCAACTATTTTATGCCTATGTTCAAAAGTCTCTGATGACTTTCTAAGCCATACAGAGAAAATATGCATTATCATGGCTTCTGTGGTCTTACATGATGTGACCTCCCTACCCACTCCCAGATGTCATTCTATTGCATTTTAGTTATTGGTCACATAGATTTCCAGTTCACAACTGCGCTATATTTTGGTTAAGCAACTGCTTATTGATTAAGACTGTCACTTCTAATTTGTTTCCTACTATAAACAAGGCTGAAGTAAACATATCGGTACGCACGCGATTGTACACTCATGCAATTTTGCCTTCATCAGGAACGTGTTGCCAAACTTCCTTTGCAGGAACATTATCCCAGTTATATAGCCACCAACCTGCTTCTTTCAGAATCAGATTCTGGTTACCATTCAATCCCTATGGCGGCCACAGCAGGCTAAGCAAACCCTGGAATTTTGCATCTGAATTTGTATTTTGATGGTGGTGAGATTTTTGAACTACTGTTGGCATCTAATTCAGTGCCAGTCTTCTTGCTCTGCCTTGTCAAATTGGACAGGGAGACGGCTGTCTTGCAAAAGTGGAATTGTCACTAATTGGCCACATAGGAAAGATTCAAAATCTTGCCAAAAGTCTCCTGTCTTCTAAGGGAATAAAATCCTCCATAAAACTTTCCCTCTCATTAAAAAGAAACAAACCCAATATGAAAAGCACTTTGTGAACCAGAAAGCCTGATCTAAATGTAAAGTGTTGTCATTCTTGTTGAGATGCTACTGCTATAGCTGCTCTGTAAGGAATGCTAGTGGGGCTTACTGAATGCATGACTTGTCTGTCCAGCCTCCCCCTTTGCCAGCTTGTTATGTCCTGTTAAGAGATGCCAAGGAAGAAGCCAGAGTAAATAACTTTTGACTTCGTTTGGCTTTTTCATTTAGATTAAAGCAGAGTACTTCAGGTGCAGTCTACATACAAATGAATACTCTGTAAAATGTTTTGTCACTTGTAATGTTTGGCATTCAAGTTGGCTTTCTTTATTATGACAAAGTGGATTTAGCTAGAATCAAACACTGTTTTATACTGAGGTTGACAAGTATTTGTTTTTGTTCACTGAGTGGACACTGAAGAAAAACAAATGTTCCATAAGAAATAGAGTTAAAGGGAATTGGGCTGTAGCGCAGCGGGTTAAGCGCAGGTGGTGCAAAGCACAAGGACTGGTATATAAGGATCCCGGTTCGAGCCCCGGCTCCCCACCTGCAGGGGAGTCACTTCACAGGCAGTGAAGCAGGTCTGCAGGTGTCTATCTTTCTCTCCTCCTGTCTGTCTTCCCCTCCTCTCTCCATTTCTCTCTGTCCTATCCAACAACGATGACAACAACAATAATAACTACAACAATAAAGCAACAAGGGCAACAAAAGGGAATAAATAAAATAAAAAAATAAAAATAAAAAAAGAAATAGAGTTAAGTCATTAAGTCTTATTCCAAAAGAGCACTGATTCTATAGTACTTTATTAACAGTATTACATAAAATTCATAAAAATCAAGCCAGATGATAATTCCCTAAACATTTCAGAGTGCTGTATTTTAACAAATCTATTTCTAGGTAGATTTTAAAAAATGAAAATATGTTTACAAGTTTAGAAATAATGTATATTGGAGTTTAAAACATGATTGAATAAATTTTCAGGAGTTTAGCCACTTATTTTTAGAACTTAAAGTAGGTTTTAACTGTAGATTTTCTTAAAATGAAATATAACAGAGAAAAAGATAAAGGCTGCTATGCCAGAGTTTGATGGATTGGTCTTTGGTATAGTAGTCTTTAATATATTAAGTGGAAAGAATTTCTTGCTTCTGTTATTTTAGAAGGATTTTGTGGAGGGCTAAGAAAACTAGCATATCATGTCTGCGCTCAGCCCCCACCACATTGGAGGAAGCTACACTGCTGTAGTGTCTTTCCCACTTTCTCTCTGTCTCTTGTCTCGATGTGAAAAGTCATCCTGGTATGATGAAGTCTATCCAGGTAACCAAAAAAGTAAATCATTAGCAACGAAAAAATCATTAACAAAAAAAGTAAATCATTATGCATACTCTAATTTTGACCTTGAAGATTTCTTGGCTATACCTGGTAGAGAAATTAGAGGAGAAAGGACATCAATAAGTAAGTGAAAATAGTGGGAACCTAGTCACGACATTTTCTCATTATTAAATTTATTGTGCTAGCTCAATATTTGTGTTTTACATAATGTGCAAGCAACTAAGGAACTTATCACCATTGCTTCATTGTCAAGTTTTTGTAGATAAGAATGCATAATCTTTTTCCCTCAAGAGTACTGCTCTACTCTGGCTGATCATGCTATGGGGATTGAACCTGGGACTTTGGCACCTTAGGCATGAAAGTCTCTTTGTATAACTATCATGATATATTCCCTTACTAGTATTACATAATCTTAATTTGGAGAATTAAAAATGTTAAAGGATTAATTTGAAATTATAGGCTTAAAAAATAAAAAATTGGCTTAAAATGTTGTTTTATTTTGTGCAAGTATAGAGATTTGCCATTTAAGCTCCAAATCCCATTAAGCTCAACAGTCTACCTCTTTCTGCCTGGGTTAGGGAATCTGAAAGTTGACAGAGAAAGATCACACCATTGAGGGTAGTTGAAGTCAACTCAGCTTTATGACTATGAATATCAACCAGACACTCAGCACTGTCAGACACTCCACCTCCCAGTAACAACGAAACAATGACCTATATCTTGCCAAAGACAGTATTCAGTACTCTCATATTTTTCAACTGTAGATATTTGCTTTTTCTTCTTGAAACACATTCCTGTTCAGAACTAGGATATTTATTATATTTGCCTGCTCTTTTTTTTTTCCTCCGTCTCCACTCTTTTTTGCATCATTTCACAGTGTTTTCTCCTAGATCTAGGAAGATTGCTATTCTCGTTTTTCTTTCTTTTCTTTTTCTCTACATTTATTCTTTCTCTAGGAAAAGTGATTGAATGTCCATGGGTTTTTTTGGTTGACATTTTGAGGGTTCTCAAGGTATATTACAAACTCATGAGGAGACTCGTGTACTCTTCTCCATGAGTTTGAAACTGATTTATTCCACTGCTCACTTCACATAGTTACTTAGATCTTAACAAGGTTGAAGTTAAATCCATTCTCTTGACTAAGTCTTCCCCACCAGCTGCCCAGGTGCAACTCAGCAGTCATTATTGTTCAGTTTATTTTCTTCAATATCCATATTCAATATTTTACTGATCCCTTTAGGTCTACCCCCATTTCATTATTTCACTGCTACAGTACAACCCGTCATTGCATTGCTCTCCTGTACTGTGGAAATACTGAAATACCTTCCTAAGTGACTTTTTGTTTTGACTCACCTCCAGGTAAACCCTTCATCTGTCTAGTAAACAAGTTTAGTTTTTAAGGTATAAAGCAAATTATATCAGTTGTTCTAAATGTTCTCATGTTTGTTTTTTCCCATGGTCCCGTCTTCTCTCCCTCCCTCCCTGCCTTCCATCCTGCCTTCCTTCCTGCCTTTTTCTTTCTTCCTTCCTTCTTTTTTTGCCTCCAAGTTTATTGCTGGTGCTTAGTGCCTGCACTATGAATCCACTGCTCTTGTGGCCATTTTTTTTCCTGGTTTTTTTTTTTTTTTTTTTTGCATAGGACAGAGAGAAATTGAGATGGGAAGGGAAGATAAAAAGGGAGAGAGAAAGATAGTCACCTGGAGGTCTGCTTCACCACTTGTGAAGTGACCTCCCCCCTACAACTGGGGAGCTGGGGGCTGGAACTGGAATCCTTGCACAGGTCCTTGTGCTTCTTACTCTGTGTGCTTAACCTTGTGCGGCACTGTCCAGCTCTCCTCTCATGTTTTTCTCTTGCAATTCAAGTTCTGTTGTCAACTGAAGTTCTAGGCTCAACCTCTAGCACCACCATAGGCCAGAGCTGAATAGTGCTCGGTAAAAACAAAATAAAACCAAAGTAAAAAACTCTGGGTAGAGGGTGAGGGTAGATTTTCAGCTTTACTGTAGAGAGGTGGGGTTAGGGACACTAACCTTTGGTGGTGAGAATGGTGTTAATATACACTCCTATTTATTTATGATCTTGTAAATCACTAGTAAAAAAAAAAAAACGGGCCAGGTGGTGGCACACCTGGTTAAGCACACACATTATAGTGCGTAAGGTCCCAGGTTCATGCCCCTGGTCCCCACTTGCAGGGGGAAAGCTTCACAAGTGGTGAAGCAGGGCTGCAGGTGTCTCTCTCTCTCCCCTGCTCTGTCTCTCTCCCCTCTCAGTTTCTCTGTATCAAGTAAATAAATAAAACTAACAAAAAAGTATTTAAAAATTAGTTAAAAAACAAAAGAAAACACTCTATAAACTAAGACCAAGAACAGAACAGTGGTGTATCAAAATGTAACAGTGACTACCTACTATATCTCCTAGTTTTATAGGTCATAAAACTGGGGTCAAAAGAAGTGAAATTACTTGCTCAAGATCATATAAATCAGTAAGTGGAGCTGTAAATTAAGTACACAAATTACTGACTCCTTAAGGCACTGAAATAGAATGCAGATAGGTGACAAGTGCTATTAAACTCAGGATGAGGAGAAATTTCTCAGTCTATAAAGGGTTGGAAGTGAGTGTTGATAAGGGCCTTGGAAAGAGATCGTTTCAGCTATGATGTTATACATAGATGATATAACCTGTACTCAAATTGACTGTAGAAGCTTGCCAACTGTTCTCGTGGTTTTTATGGGAAAGAGTGACATGATCAGAATTCATTATAAATAGGTAAGTTCTATGTCTAAGCAAGAATTTTTTGAGTGTCAGTGAAGAAAAAACTTGTGAACTTTATTCTGTTTTGTGATAATAAAGGGTTTTAGAGACTTCATGAGAAGCAATATTTACCCTGTAGATACAGAAAAGAAACATAAATGGCCACAGGGACTGGCTTATTACTGGGTAGAGTATGAAAGGACTCTGGCTTCCTCCCTTCTAGCTGATGTGAAAATGTTATCTCCACCATTCTGGACTCTCTCTAGATAGGAACAAGGAACCATCCTATATTAGATTTTATGTTGCATTTTACAGAAGGGTTACCAACTAATAAAGACCAGTTGGAGTTAAATCTTGGTTGTTAGAAGTCTGGATTAGCTCCAACATGCTCAGGTTGAACATTAAGTTTGAAACTGGCTCAAAATGAGCCAGTTTGATATGGCCCCCAGGAGGAAAGAGATGGCTTGAGATTGAGTAACTGGTTTGAATTAACTCCCACAGATGATATTCTGAAACTAAATCTGGCAACTAGAGTCAAAACTCACCTTCCAGCTGCCTTTACCCTCTTCAAATAAAGGAAAACATTTGAGACCCACAAGTGGTTTTGCCCTAGGATGAAGTTTGAGCTTGAAGATTAGAAAGCCTTTAGCCCCTCCCTGTCTGCTTCCAAATCCAACTTCTGGATTTCCCCTTCCTCACTTTCACCTGCTTGAAAGGCTGACACTTTTTAGAGCAATGGAGGTTGATGCGAGTTAACTGTATTCTAGTTTTCACTTGTGAATTCAAAAAGCAATAAAGTATTTTCTTTTCATATAAAAACTAAGGTGACAGAATTTGACTTTCTGTGACACTGGGCTGCCAGCCTCTTTAGGCTTCATTTCCGTACTCCTCACCAGTCTTTTGCAAGTACTTATATAGCAATTATCTTAAAAGACAGCACTGAATGCTTATCTTTCTATTCTTTCATCACTTTAGCCTCGTCGGCTTATCCAGAAAAATTGTAAGGGAATTCACAAAGAAAACTCAGAAAGGTTGGTAAACTTGTCTATGTGCTCTGGAGCTTTGGTTTAAAGAAACAGATTGACTTTTTTCTCTTTGATTCAAGGGATAACATTGTCTTTTATATCCAGAAGGAAACTGGACTGAGTGCTTCTAGTTCTTTTCATGAATCTGTCATCACTTAACCTCCCTTAATGAGAGTCTGTGTATAAGTTTCCCAAAATTTTACTTTCATATATTCCAACTGCAGTACAAATTGTAATGCACACATATAGCCTGCATTTATGTTTTGATATAGTATGTCACATTTATTTTTACTTAAGATATTTTATCATCTTTTTTATACTGATTGTCAGATTTTAAAATAATCTTCTGTGAAAATTCCATACAGAATATTTTTCTGTGTTACAATATATTTAAGCATGAACTTGGGGTCTATGTAGTCAATTGATTTTCAATATACTTTGGCACAAAAATGGAGTATGAAATTGGAAATAATTTTGGCTTCTGTACTTGATTCATATTTACTTGTGAACTATGGTTCCACTGACTGAAATGCTTTGAAAACTGATGCTAACGAGATTTTAGTCACTGTGAAATCTGGTTCTCAGATGCCGTCAAATTCTAGAGTTTGATATTCTCTTAATTTTTTTATTCTAAAATAATTATTGTATTAATCTATTTCCAGTAATTCAAAATACTCTGCTACCTTTAACTCAATAATTCTTTACCAGACAGACAAGATATAAGCATAACTAACCTTAATTGTGATTGCAGAAAAGTAGAGCAAAAGTTAACAAAAAACTTTTCCAAATTAAAAAAATATGCATACACAGTAAATAGACATTACTAGATCATGGACCCATTAGATATTATTTCTTGTTGTCTCTAATACAGTCAATGATTATATAATGATTCTATGTTAATATATTGACACTTGTGAGACTCTTAATGGACAAACATGAGTGTTATCTTTTGAGTCTATACCTTAGAAGGACGTTTAATCAATAGAACACAATTTGATATGATGACTTTTAGACTTTTATTTCAGAAATATTTAGTAAACATGTATTATATGCTTGATTTGTTCTAGCCAATGGAAGTAAAATGCTAAACTTTAATCACATAGAACTAATATGTATATAAACATTATTTTATACCTAACTCCATCTGTTTATCTATAAATATTTATTCAGCCATTTTGTGTGAGCATATAAACTCAAAGAAGGATAAACTATGTATACAATAAGCCTTAGTTTTCTTTTGTTAATTTTCTCATTCTTAACTCTCTAAGATGATACCTTTCAAAATGATTTCTGAACTAAATTGTAGTTTTAAACATATATTCTGAAACTCTTTTAAAATCCCATAACATACTATTTCTTATTTTCTCTCAGAATGTCATCTCAGAATCGATCTAATTTAGAACTTCTGTGAGTTTATACATTTTTGTACATTTACTTAACATGTACAGTTTTGAGCCTTGTTTAAAGTAACCCCGATTCTATAGATCTAAATTCAAATCCATCTGTTGGATCATTCATTTTTTTCTGCTAATTTTTACCCCTGTTTAGCTTGGCTTGATATCTTTTGGGTACTGGGATATTTGATTTTTAGGAACTCAAAATTGACTGTTATCCTTACTGTCATTTAGGGGGAAGTCAGAATTTGCATCTAGAACCATATTAATATTGATGCAAGACAAATATATAAACCCAAGGAAGCAGTTCCTTTCCCATTACAGCATTTAATCATCCTGTCCTCTGTAGGTCTGTGTCAACACAGATTGACAAAGTCATAGAATTTTATTAGACGGTGGGAAAACTCATTTGTGAATTTTGTTGCAGTCCATCATTGCTCACATTCACAGTCCAGAGGCTCTTCATTGTTGTGAATAACAGTTGGGATCAATGGCTGTCTACAGTCAATGTAGAAGTAACAGTTTCTCACTGACAGGGGTTCTTTCTTAATTACCTCCATTAGTTCCTCTTTATTGCAAGGCTCCATGTCCTGACTCATATTCTTTTCCCTGAACACCAAACCAGAACTAAGAGCTCCAATATGCAGCGAGACAATCACCACATACCCACCATGTACATGTTCAGAGAATGTTGTCAACAGGACTGTGCTTATCATTGTGTGATGACTACTAGCATTCGAACCTGTACCAAGTAATTCAGGCTGCAGGGAAAAATGTAGCCTTCAAAGTTTATGTCCAGGTTATGTCAAAGACAATACTTATATGACTAAAAAGTCACACCTAGAAGTCTATAATCTGTGTTAGGTACACATTATTTTGGAGCAGAGGGGTTGAAGTGAATGTTTCAAAAAGCCAGATCTACACTGCCTCTCAACAAGAACAAATTACAGTGTCGTGGTGGTGGAGAGTCACATTTTTTTTTAAATCTTAAGATCATACTTTTATTATGTATTCTATTCAGCATAGTTTTTTTCTTTCAGTAGGAATTAGTATTATCTAAAATAACTTTTTGACAGGTAATAATGCATTTATATAGCATACCGTGTTAAGCACATAGTACAAAGCGCAAGGACCAGTGCAAGGATTCTGTTTTAAGCTCCTGGCTTCCTATCTGCAGGGGGCTTGCTTCACAAGCAGTGAAGCAGGTCTGAGGGTGTCTATCTTTTTCTCCCCCTTCTACTTCCCCTCCTCTCTTATTTTTTCTCTGTCCTATCCAACAATAACAAAAATGGAAAAAAAAATAGCTACCGGGAGCAATGTATCTGTAGTGCAGTGCAAGCACTAAGCCCCAGAGATTACTCTGGAGGCAAAAAAAAAAAAAAATTCAGGAACTCAAATGTTGATAAGCAAAGATTTGTTAAAAAGAAACACACTGTATGGCAGCAAACACACAGAGAAAAGTCTTATAAACAAATAGGCAGATAAAACTCAGGGATTATAAAGAGACTTATAGCTTTGGAAAGAGGATAACAGCTTTAGAAAGGTCTTTTTCTCTTTTGTTTGCTTCTCTATGTCTGATTAACCTGGGCAGTGATGGGTTCTAGTGACCTATTATTGTCCAGAGCATCCTACTAGTTTGACTATGCCCCTGTGGAAAGGAGCTCTGTGTATACATTGAATGCAGATATTTTGTTAGATACATTTAATTTTTTTTATTTATTTAAAAAAGGAGACATTAAGAAAACCATAGGCTAAGAGGGGTACAACTCTACACAATTCCCACCACCAGGTCTCTGTATCCCATCCCCTCCCCTGATAGCTTTCCTATTCTTTATCCCTCTGGGAGAATGGACCCAAGGTCATTGTGGGATGCAGAAGGTGGAAGGTCTGACTTCTGTAATTGCTTCCCCGCTGAACATGGGCATTGACTGGTCAGTCCATACACCCAGCCTGCCTCTCTCTTTCCCTAGTAGGGTGGGGCTCTGGGGAAATGGAGCTACAGGACACATTGGTGGGGTTGTCTGTCCAGGGAAGTCTGGTTGATATGGTAGCATCTGGAACCTGGTGGCTGAAAAGAGAATCAACATACAAAGCCAAACAAATTGTTGAACAATCATGGACCTAAAGGCTGGAATAGTGCAGATGAAGTGTTGGGGGGTCCTCCATTTTATAGATAGCTAGTAGGCATATTTTAGTTATATTCCAAAGGGCCTGTGGCTATACTAGTTTTTTTTTTTCTCTGATCCTGAAATCTGATATGCAGGTGGATCCAAGTTATTGTTAGATACATTTATGCAAACACAGAGGTGAGTTTACAGAGATGCCATCGGACTGGGGGTGATGGCCTACTTTTAAGTCACATTCCAAATATACACAAGAGTGCTTCAATTATTAAGTTGACCTTCACCAGTAAGGCTAGAAGGAAGATGACTATCACTTGGAGTGGCATGGTATGTTTGTGAATGTCCATTTCTCTATCTTGTGCTTTGCAAAGCCAGAAATAGCTTTTTCTTTCCTAGCAGCGATGTTGGATTCAACTCAGGTATCACTCTTCAGTATCTCCTCTTTTAAGGTGGGTTTCTTTCCTTTTTCTTGCTTCTTTGCATGGTGCTACCATTCTCCCAGAGTTGCCTAACACCACTGGCTTCACCAGTATAATTCTCATTTCTGTGATTAGCCTATATGACAGACTGGATTCAGTCCTGTTGTTAGTTTAGCCACCCAAGGAAAGAGACTACCATTTTATGTATGTGTAAGCTTGTTATATTCTAGTTTGTAAGTTCAGTAATATTTAGAATTGCTTAAAGGAGGTTTGTCCCCTTTAAAAAACAGTTTCAGCAAGCAGGATGACACAGACAGTGATGAAAACCAAAGCTGTTGAGAGCTACAGCTGTCTGGTCCTTTGGTATGCAGATTTATGGAATATGTGTGTGTGGGGGGAGGGGTGAACAAATGATCTGAGGGGAAACTCATCAGGAAATTGGCACATAGTGGGTGAAGAAGAGGGATCTGAAGCTTCAGTCTCCCAGAAAATAGAGACTGACTCAAGGAATCAGTAGTAGCATTTAGAGATGGAAAGAATTTTTTAAAATGTTTACATAAAACATTTATTGGGGCAGCTTGGAACGTTCCTACTCATGACCACAGAATGTGAGCTCAGATCTACAGGGATGCAGAGGTCACATAGGCTCCTAAGCTGAATATGGGCCCCAGATCAGATCAAATCGATGAGGTTTACAGTCAACAATATTTATACCTCTTTCCCATATTTGGGAGCTACTCTCTTCCCTGACCCAGCTTTCTGGTCCTTTTCCAGCCATGACATCATCTCCCCAGACAATAACTTGGATCCACCTGCATATCAGATGTCAGGCTCAGAAACAAACAAACAAACAAACAAAACTAGTGTAGTCATGGCCCTTTGGAATATAACTAATATAAGCCTACTAACTGTCTTCAAAATGGAGACCCCCCAACTCATCATCTGCACTATTCCAGCCTTTAGATCCATGATTAGTCAACAATTTGTTTGGCTTTATATGTTAACTCTTTTTTCAGCCACCAGGTTCCAGATGTTAAGATGATGCCAATCAGACTTCCCTGGGCAGATGACCTCACCAATGTGTCCTGGAGCCCTGCTTCCCCAGACCCCAACCCACTAGGGAAAGAGAAAGACAGGCTGGGAGTATGGATCAGCCTGTCAACTCCCATGTTCAGCAGGGAAGCAATTACAGAAGCCAGACCTTCCACCTTCTGCACCCCATAATGACACTGGGTCCATGCTCCCAGAGGACTAAGGAATAGGAAAGCTATCAGGGAAGGGGATGGAATAAGGAGTTCTGGTGGTGGGAATTATGTGGAGTTGTATTCCTCTTATCCTGTGTTTTTTGTCATTGTTTCCTTCTTATAAATAAAACTTAAAAAAAAAAACATTTATTTTCCCTCCACTTTATTGGGGGAGGCACTACTAGTTTACACTATTTTATTGACACATAGGTAGGACCTCTCACCTCCCATGATTAGTGTCTGCATGACACCCTATCCCCGAACCATGATGTTTGAAACAAAAAGGGGGGCTTAAAGAGTGAAACAGGTGTCCATCTTTCTCCTTCTTTATCTTCCCCTCCTCTCTCAACTTCTCAGTGTCTCTTTGTACTATCCAATAAAATAGAAAACAATAAATAAATAAATAAATAACAAAAAAGAAAGAAAGAAAGAAAGAAAGAAAGAAAGAAAGAAAGAAAGAAAGAAAGGGCCACATGCAGTAGTGGAGTTTTTGTGCCAGCAATGAACCCCCCAGTGATAAGCCTGGTGGCAATAAAAAAATAAAACAAAAGAAAGAAAGAAAGAGAGAAAGAAAGAAAGATAGGACACCTTCCTAGCATCATATTGCTTTATCTCCAATCTGGAAAGTTACCTAAGGATCCTGTTGGAGTCTTATTAAAGTGGTGTAATTGATTAATGACCATATGGTGGAACTCATCTTTCTCTCTTCCTTAGAGTTTGGGATAATATTATAAAATTCAGAGCTGCAACTCTTTAATCACATGGTTGGTCTTTTTAATGTCGTCAGCCCTCATTCTTGATCACTTCATTATTATTAACTATCAGGTCTATAATGAGTTAAAAAAGATATTTTTGTCAATTTGAAAATTCTAAGGATTTAGAAGGTCCCTTCTCAGAAGTACATTTTTATAGACTTCTGATTTCTTTTGATATAGTAGCCATATTACTTTGATACTATTTTATCAAACTATACACTCCTTTTAGAAAGACAAAGAAATGAAAGTTTGTCAGTAGTGAACGTAGTCAAGAACCCTTTGTGGACTTTGCTGTCCACCAAGGCCATTCTGCACTCTGATTCTGATGCCTAGGATTTATGAACACCTGATCACTGAATTATTAATAGACTCAAGGCTCTGGAGGCTGGGCAGTGGATCACCTGGTCAAGCACACATAGTACTAAACTCAAAACCACCTGCAGGGGAGGCTTCACAAGCGGTGAAACAGGTGTCTGTATGCCTATCTTCCTCTCTTTCTCCCCCTCCTTCTCAATTTTCTCTGTTCTATTCAATAAAAATAATAAATAAATAAATAAGCCATAGGAGCAGTTGATTTATAGTGAGTGCTGGCACAGAACCCCAGGGATAACCTTGGAGGCAAAAAAAAAATTGATACAAGGCTCTGTGATTTTCTGGTAAACCACTATGAAGGATAAAATGTCTTGGTCCAACTGTGTAGATCTGAGGTTAGGATTACTGCTGCTCCCCAGGAAAAAGAAATCAAAATCTGCTAGCACAGTGTTCTTTGAATTCTCTGTCATGCTCTCCTCCTATTGTAGGTTTTACACTTGTACCAGTCAATTTCACCAGTTTTTTTTTAAATAAACAATATAGGAAAAGTTGTAGCATTTTCTATTAATATGCAAAGCAGCATTTATTAAGCACTGGTTATGGTGCAGGATATTGTTCTAAGATAAGCATATAAACGAGCACACTTAATTCTCAAAATATTTCTAACCTATGGAGCTAAGCCATCTTGACCGCTTCCTCCCTGCCCACTTCTCCCCCATACAAAATCTTAGAGAGAAATACTATATAAAAATGTCATTCATTTTGTGCACTATATACTTCTGGTTTCTGAAGATATTTTTGTTAGTCCTAATTCAACTTCACTTTTTTTGTTTTATTTTCCCTTTTTGTTGCCCCCACCCTCTTTTTTATTGTCGTTGTGGTTAATATTATTGTTATTTATGTTGTCGTTGTTGGATAGGACAGAGAAATGGAGGGAGGAGGGGAAGACAGAGAGGGGCAGAGAAAGACACCTGCAGACCTGCTTCATCACCTCTGAAATGACTCCCCTGCAGATGGGGAGCTGGGAGCTTGAACAGGGATCCTTAATGCAGGTCCTTGTGCTTTGCGCCTTGTGAGCTTAACCTGCTGCACTATCGCCCAATTCCCGCAACTTTGCTTCTAAGGATACGGTAGTATGTTAATGTCAGAACAGTGCTTGACAAAGATTTAATAGACATAATGCATTTACTATTTATTTTCCATCAACATTCCAAGATAGAAATTGTATAACTCTAACCTTTTACAACTTTATCTAAGCATCTTTTAAAAAATATTTATTTATTTATTCCCTTTTGTTGCCCTTGTTTTATTGTTATAGTTATTACTGATGCTGTCATTGCTGGATAAGACATAGAGAAATGGAGAGAGGAGGGGAAGACAGAGAGGGAGAGAGAAAGAGAGACACCTGCAGACCTTCTTCATCACCTGTGAAGCAACTCCCCTGCAGGTGGGGAGCTGGGAGCTTGAACCGGGATCCTTACGCAGGTCCTTGCACTTTGCATCTCCTGCACTACCACCAGACTCCCTAAGCATCTGTTTTTAAGAGGTGTTTAAAAATATATTTAGAGTCAACATGCTGGTTCAAAGCCCATCTCTTCAAGCTATCAAGATAACTCACCTAGAGAGTCTCTGCTTTGCCATGTGTACCACCCAAGTGCAAACCTGGTCCACACCTAAGTGGGGATGAACTTTGGTACTATCTTGTGTTTCCTTCTATTCCTTAGTCTCTTGTTTTTTTTTAGAAAGTTAAAGAATGGTGAAGCTCCAATGAGTACAAAAGAAAACGAGATCATTCTTCTCAGAATCACCCAGACACACAGGTCCATTTCTTTCTGTTAACAGACCTTTTCAGTTTTCTAAAACACGCTTGTTACCTTTTTGAACCTCTTAGATTCCTTTCCCATCCCTAAAGCCTCACACAGGCTGCTTGCCACCCTCTAGTCACATAGCACTTCACAGCTCTGCAGCTTCTTCTCACTGATATTGGTTTATAATTTTTGCACCAACACAGTGTGTGCCCCAGGAGACAGAGCCTTCATGGTGACACTATTTAACTTTTCAGGGCTAAAAGAATTAAGATCACAAAGGAAGTTCACACAAAGCTAAATTGAGTTAGTCTTCAATCTGGACAAAGATGATCTATGTCAGCTCTGTGAGGTCACTCAGCTCCAGAAATGTTATCTTGCCCTAACAACTCTTCTGTTTGATAAATCTCAGCTTATACTTTATATTCAATTTTTTATTTATTGAGTTTCTAATCTTGAGGTTTAATAGTGATGCCTTGATACTAACAGCCCCTGAACAAGATCAGCCCTTTTGCCTCAGAGTATAGAGACCTATCTGATGCAGTGAAAAGCTCAGAAGTGACCAAGAGGGATAGATGTAGCCTCTTTTTTTTCTTTATATAAGGGGTGCATAATCAACCTTGGAAATGAAGAGTAACATATTTTTTATTCAATAGGGACATGGCAGATTATTTGGAGTGTGAAATATGTAATAGATGTAGCTTTGGCACTCAGCAGCTTACTATTCAGTCACTGACACATCTATCTCTGTCTCTTTCTCTATCTCTAACTCTATCTCCATGTATATTGTCAGTTTTCTTCATTATTAGCTTGATGTCAGGTCTTGAGAATTTACCTGTTATCTGAATTGCTGTGTTCCCAATGTAGAGGATTGAAGACATTATTAAGATTTAGTTTCTTGGTTTAGGTTACCCCTGAAATAGACATCTGAGGAAGTCTAATAAGCTGCTATTTATTTACAAGTAAATAAACAAAGCAAATGCAAAGTGATTCTGGAAACCTTCCTTAGGGAATGAAAGCACTAGTTCAGGTAGTAAAGGCAACCAGTGAAGGTGATGTAATCAAGTGAGTTATTGCTATGTGAAATCTAAGAGCCAGTGTTCAGTGCCCCACAGGACTGCAGCAATTTGGGTAGTTGTGTGCCAATTTCTGTCATTCACAGATTGATAGCTACTCCAGACAAGAGTTAATTCCAAGTATTTGTGACTTGTCTCAAAAAGTTGCAAAGTAGGAAACAACGTAAGAGAAAACATGAGGAAAAAAAAAAATTGAAGTAATGATCAGGTTGAGAAAACAACCATAAGACACTGACAGCATCTATTATACCGGAACTTGAATCCTGGACTTTCAGTTAAGATTAAGGACAAGTCCAGCTGTGTCCTAAGTCCTCCTTTGTTAAATGGGGAGAAAAGCGCCTGCCTTATAGCACTGGTAAGATTAAAGGGGGTCTGGATCTGTGCAGTGCCAGACATACAGTGGAGCCTGAGACATCTTAAGATCTTCCTAAATCAGTGTTTGTTGTGTACTTCACTAATTGTCTGTGTAGTTAATTTATAGATTACTGTTTTTCCTGTATTTCTATCAGAGTCGATAGCATAAATATGCCATGATTTGGGGCTTTTTTTTTAAATCTCAATTCAGTTTCTGGAGTGGTAGAATATTGGGATTTTCAGTTATGAATGACGGAGGGTGGCAGCACCCACCTGTATTTGAGGGACTTGTAGCTTGCTTGCATCACCCGGAAATTTAGAATCCGATTACAGTTGTATGGAAATCTCTTTCCCAATTTCTCAGGCTAAAGTCTCTTGTTTTCACATAGTTGTTCTGCCCACGTTGTTAAGACCTTGCCACCTCAAGGGGCACCTCAATTTAAAGGAAAAATTGCTTGAACTTCCTCATTTCATGGACAAAAAGAATGCCAAGAAAGAGCAATTTACCAGGATTCCCTGTGGATAAAAACTTTTTATGGCCAAGTTATAATTACATTCAGAACTTAGTAACAGTCTCAAGTGAATTTTTTGAAGAGCCAAGGTCAAGGATGACCTTGAAATACTCAATTGTGAGACCTGCTTGATGAACTTTTTGGTGAATAATAATGCAGTTTAATATAATTTTATAAATATTGTACCCTAAATATTGAGGATAATATGAAAAATGAACCACATGACAAATTGTGTTTGCTAGGCATCCCAATTAGCAAGGTCTTGAAAGTAATTAGTCTAGGCTGAACAGAAACCAGGCAACAGGGGAGTGCAAAATTTAATCAAACTTGAAATTCTGACCTATTAAAACAGAATAGGTTTTAAACCTCTGATACTTGTACTACTTATCATTTAGGAGAGTCTATTTCCCTGCTAAATTTGGTAGCTGATGGACAAACTTTAAAATACAGAGTTTTTCTTCAACAGAATAGTTGGTTTCAGAGCATATTCCCCATCACACAGATTCAAGTTGTGAAAACTGATATATTTTAGCTCTCCACATGAAACAGCTTCGCTGTTAACAGTTTTTACAGTTCATGACCCCCAGAAAATTAATTTTTATATATTTTTTGTTTTTTATCTCCTTTATAAAGAGATTCCATTGTTGTGAGCTACCTAGCCTATAATCTTATTTGTAGAAATAAGGACATTTTGGGAAAATGGTGCTTAATTAAAAAGTGTTATAAACATGTTTAATGGATTAGAAATTCTTTATAATGCTAACTATTTAAAAATGTTCTGTTCTTTTAATTTTCATAATCTAGTGTTCAGTCCCGTGGAAAATTAGAGAGTGCACTATAATGATTATTTTTGTCCCATCACCAATTTTCAACCAGCTATTTCACTGTGGAAAGAGTCTCTATAAATGTTTCATATCTAACTTCTGAAAATAAAAATAAAACCTTGAAATTGCAAATTTTTTCACCCATGAAAATAAAATTTTTATTCTTAGATACTATATTTTGAATTTGTTAGATTTTTATGAATATTAGGATCTTAGTACATTGCTCTCCCCCTCCCCAAATCAAATATTGCCTTTGTGTCTGTTTCTCTGTCTTCTGCTCTTTTTTCTCTGATTGACTGATACAATCTTATGCACTGGGGACTTTCCATGGATTAGAAATAGCCCCAAACACATTACCTTCTTCTGACCCATGGAATGCTTCAAATCCCCTTTGATATGAAGACAGCAGCTGGTCTAGAAGATGGCCAGAATGGTCAACAGCCTCGGACAGATTTCCAAGGTCAATGAGGAGAGACTCCTATCTGTTCAAACTTCGCTTAACTTGAATGGTAATGGTTTCCAGACCAGTGGAGAGTTTTCCTTAGTGATAGTCAATGAATCTTCATTTCTTTGGGGCTAGTTTAACCACTTGCTCATCAGAATATGTGTTTATTATGATTCGTGAATGAGAGAAAATGAGTTGAGGATGCCAGAATAATATTCTTGTATTTCACTGGAACTATTTATGCTGAGCTGCTTTCACTTACTACCTCCTGTGCTACCACCTGCCAGAAGCAGCCCGTCTCATCGGAGCGCCGTCTGGTACTGCTGGAGCATGAGAGCCTTGGCCTCCCTGCAAAGGTGCTGTATGTTGGCACTGCAGGCCAGCAACCCCTCATGCTTGAGCGTAGTTGGCACCTTAAGATGAGCAGGAGTCATTTATTTTCTGGTCCAAGTATTCTTGCTAAGCCGTATCCACTTACTATGAAACCACAAAGTGACAGGAAAAATATACTGTTTTCTCTGAGATGTTTTTCTTTCTTTAGAAAGTAGTGTACAATTTATTGGTGAGATAGTATTAAACTGTACTATATGTTGTGTGTGTGTGCATGTGATAATATCAACTTTATCTTTACTTCTATCAAACTTTATTTATTTGTATTTTGGATACAGAGTGAAATGAAGTTTGAGAAGTCTCCAGTCTTGAAGTAAATTAGTGAAAGTGGACAATTATAGGTATAAAAGAGAAGTGAAATAAAGTTGTTGATAAAATTGAACTGCACAAATTTTAATTTATTAGTTGTGAAAAGTTAAATGTGTTAAACTTTCCCTCAATGTTGTTTTCTGAGTACAGAAGAAGAAACGTTTCATATATAAGTGATAATTCACCTTTACTGTCTATTTTGCCATAAAACATCTAAATGTGTGTGATCTTGATTTCTGGATCTTTTGTATTTTCTAGCAAAAGCTATCACCCACTGAGTGCAATAGTTGTGGTTTATGCTACAAAATGGAAGACCTTTTTTTTTAACTTCTCAATTTTATCATTTAGCTTCCCCAGGTCTTCTGTGTATTAGTGCAAAGATAGTAAGTCAGGTAAGCTTGATAATATGTAAGTTGAATTAAAATAACAAGTGTCATATGCACAGCAGGCTTTTTTTTTTCAGTCCTGCTGACTACCAGAGGTAGGCAAGTAAGACCTCTGTTCCATAGAGGAATTTCATGACCTTTCTGAGACAAACTCTGCTGACTTCCTATGATTAAAAGTCTAAGTCTCCTACAGCATGAAGGAGCTTCTATGAAAGGATTCTATGAACAGACTTAAAGGGGGTAAGTTTTTAGTTATTCATGTATTTTCATATATTAGTGGCTAGAAATTGGCTGTGCAATCACAACTACAAGAACAACTGGGAAATGTAATGTAGATATGTGACCTGCAGAAGGGTAGATTTCTCTATGCCACACTCTTGGTTGTGCCACTAATTTAGGAACAATACAAGGAGACAGTAAACCATGATATCAGGTGGTAACTGAAAGTTGAAAGTTTACTTAGTAAACAGCTAGCAATACCTACATTCAAACCCTGTGCTAACATCAAACAGAATGCAGATAATGAAAAGATGTCAGACTTCAAAATTTAGGAGGAAGGATGCTGGTGGCATTAGGATGAATACTTTGCATGAAGGTAGAGTTCTTGTTTGAATTGTTTTCAGCTAAGTCTCCAATGTCCAGAACACAGTGTAGCATATATTAGGATTTAGTCAATATATGATAAATAATATACTCTAAGTCAAGACAGATCATCTCTCAATCAAAAATAGGGTAAGGTAGATATATTATGTAAATTTTCCTTGAAGTTAAAATAAAATTTATTGTTATTTTTAAGAGAACAAGAAGAAGTGTGCACTGTTCAGTTCTGTGACACCAGGTACTGAGAATTCATGCATGACAGTCCATTGCTCTATTGCTGAGTGATCTTCCCTACCCCTAAAGAAGCTTTTGAAACTGACATCACAGTTACTCACAAGGCAACTGCTAAAATCACTTAAAATAGTTTATTTTTAAAAAGTTATCAAAGCTACGATTTTTCATTTTTATTTTTTTTTAAAAAAAATCAACTTTTCCTGAACTTTAACTCTCCCTTTCATGCAAACTGTGAACTCTCCATTGGATATGCTATAATAAAGATAAGTTATTCAGTGTTTTCAGGGAGTAATAGTCATATTTTATCACTCCCCATATCAATAATATTTAAAGGATCCTCCAAAGACACACTTATTAGTAGACAAATGAGGTAATAAGAATTTCTTTTACTTAAGCATGGCTTCATACTGGATTTATCTCCCCAGTATGGGTCATTACCAGTGTCGTAAGTGTTTCCAGAAAGGACTCCAGCCATCATTACCAAGTTTTTATTAGCAATTGAAGTCTGAAAAATGTTACAACAAAATTTCTGCCCAAGTCTACATATCACCCATTATCCCATATCGTCATTGACTCTGGCTCTAAGACCTTTCTTGTGTTTTTCAGATTCAGAAAGGTGCCTACATTCTTCTTATTTAGCAGAAACTCTCTCCGTAGTATCATAGTCCATTGTACTTAGAGAACACATTGTTTGAAATTCTGGGTGAGTGAAAAATCAGGGCTTTGTAACTTTAATATAAATAGTTCTTTTGTTTCTATACTTTACCTTAGGTTTTATGATTTTATTCAGGATGAGGTTGTGAAAGTCTTCAATTTGGAATTCCGGGTTAAGTTTATTTTATGGTGACCAAACTAAATCTACCTTTCTTTCTTTCTTTCTTTCTTTCTTTCTTTCTTTCTTTCTTTCTTTCTTTCTTTCTTTCTTTCTTTCTTTCTTCCTTTTTTAGGAATATATTTATTCATGAGAAAGATAGAAGAGAGAAAGAACCAGACATTACTCTGGTACATGTGCTGCCAGGGATTGAACTCTGGGCCTCATGCTTGAGAGTCCAATGCTTTATTCGCTGCACCACCTAACTAAACCTTTCAATGATAGCTTTGGGATTTTGAAATAAAGCAGTATTGGTTATTATACTTGACTGATAAAGTGAATAGTCACTTTAGTTTTCTAAGCTGCTCAAACCTTCCTGACAGTGTTTTTCTATCTTTTCTCAGGTTCTTTCTTAGAGATCCTACCATTTTATTTTTATTTGCTCACATTCTACTTGTTGGGTGAGCCTACAACAAATACCATTGCCTTTCCCAGAACCTTTCTAGATATAATCTTGTCTGTGTTTAAATGCTATTTATCCTAGTTTTGTAGTTATTTGCCTACTGTGCTCTCCCCTCGTAAATCATAAGGTTTTTTTTTTTGCCAGTCATTGTTTTTGTCTTTTCATTTCTTCTACAACCCAATCACTGAGCCTATCCTATAGTAGTGATACAAATATATAGTCAAATGAACTGTAGCAGAAGGCATTATGTTTGAAATAGCAGTCATGTTTAAACATCAAAAATACTGACTTGTGGGATCCTTTAATGGTAAATATGATCATAATTCCAAGTTCAAATTGCCTTACTTGACTGCAGTAAAAAAATGCTAATTATTCCTATTTGTGGTGCTGAGAGATATATGTGCTCAGAGAGGAGATTCAAAGGTAGTAGCACTATGAAAATTCAACCTTAGCTCTTACTCATAAATGCACAACTGTAGCATATATGTACTTGCACAGAATTTAAATTATTTTGTTTATTTTATGAAAGAGAGACAAGCACTGCTCAAGTCTAATATACATGGCAGTAGGAATTGACTCTCAATCTACTTGTAAATTTTTTGTTTTTCCTAGAGTCACCTCCTTGCTGCTGGAATACAATTCTTAACATTGCATATCATACAATCATCAATACTATACACATGTACAAGCAACTGTATTTTACTGTTGACTGTAAATCACTAATCCAATAAAGAAAAACAGAACCAATACTGTATGATTCTGCATTCACATCTTTAAATATGTATCAATAATTCTATTTATCAGTGCATCGTAATGCTATATTGCTTCTTAGGCACTGGGATTACTTAAGTAAAAATTATGATATATTTTCCCCAATCACTTTCCAAAAATTTAAAATTTTTTTTTTTTATTTAAGAAAGGATTAATTAACAAAACCATAGGGTAGGAGGGGTAGAACTCCACACAATTCTCACCACCCAATCTCCATAACCCACCCCGTCCCATGATAGCTTTCCCATTCTCTATCTCTCTGGGAGCATGGACCCAGGGTCATTGAGGGTTGCAGAAGGTAGAAGGTCTGGCTTCTGTAATTGCTTCCCCACTGAACATGTGTGTTGACTGGTCGGTCCATACTCCCAGTCTGCCTCTCTCTTTCCCTAGTAGGGTGTGTCTCTGGGGAAGCTGAGCTCCAGGACATATTGGTGGGGTCTTCAGTCCAGGGAAGCCTGGCCAGCATCCTGGTGGCATCTGGAACCTGGTGATTGAAAAGAGAGTTAACACAGGAAGCCAAACAAATTGTTGAGCAATCATGGACCCAAAGCTTGGAATAGTGGAGAGGAAGTGTTAGGGAGGTACTCACTGCAAACTCTAGTGTACTTCTGCTTTCAGGTATATATTTTGCAGTAGTTTATGGATACGTGTGAACATAAGCTCTCTCTCACAGAAACTGGTGTATATCTAGGTTATGGGACTTCCACTTTCCAAAATTTTATTGGAAAGTTTTAGACACAAAAAAATGGAAAGCAGACAGAACAACCACTTTTGGCCTTATCTTCATCATATAAATAGCTGAGAATTTATTTCTACTATTCTTATAAGAAGACAAAACTGGACAAGCAGAAAGTTAATGTTTCCTTGGACTCACCAAAGAATTAAATAGAAAAATCAAACTACAGTGCTAAAATCTGGAGAGAAAAACCTATAGAATAATAGAGACAGGATCTACTTACATGGAGCCCATAATACTGAAAAAATATGTTATAACACTCAAATGGAAATACTGATTAATTACTAGAGACTGACTGTGGAGTAACTTGAGTGCAGAAAACTCCTGCTGACCTGGCAAGGGGAAGATTGGAGTAACCATAGTGAAATAAGCATACTCTCCTGAGGAAAGGCTTTGCCAGAACCTTCATTTCTGGGTATTTCCAGTGCATAAAAACACATGCCAAAAATACATTATTGAAAAGGTAAAATAAAATAAATTCTCTTTTACTTGTCCGATGTAAAATGCACTATGGAATGCATTTTACTTCTTGTTGTTATGTTTGTGTATTTTCTCCCTTAATTCTGTTGATCTGTTTGATCATAGATGTTTGCTATGTGAATTGTGGTGTGCAAATATCTTTTCCCAGTTGCTAGGCTTTCTGCTTATTCTTATGGGATTTTCTTTTGATGTGTAGAAGTTTCAGTTTGATGTAGTTCTTAGATACATCTTTGAGTTAGTGTTATGAACTGTTTCACCGACTTGTACTTCTTTTTTTAATATTTATTTATTCTCTTTTGTTGCCCTTGTTGCTTTATTGTAGTTATTATTATTGTTCTTGATGTCGTTGTTGTTGGATAAGACAGAGAGAAATGGAGAGAGGAGGGGAAGACAGAGATGAGGAGAGAAAGATAGACACCTGCAGACAGCTTCACCACTTGTGAAGCGACTCCCCTGCAGGTGGGGAGCCGGGGCTGGAACCAGGATCCTTAACGCTGGTCCTTGGCGCTTTGTGCCACCTGCACTTAAGGATTTGAACTTATATGTACTTTATATTTTCAGGTCTAATATCCAGATGTTTGAGCTAATTTTGTTGTATGGTGTGAGATGATGGTCTCGTTTCATTATTCTATATGTGGCTGTCCAGTTTTCCCAGCACCATTTGTTAAAGAGACCGCCTTGTTCCCACTGGGCAGTTTAGGCCCCTTTGTCCTTTAGAAGGTACCCATACATGTGTGGGTTTAGTTCTGGGTTTTCTATCCTGTTCCATGGGTCTATATGTCTGTTTTTGTTCCAGTACCACACTGTTTTAATTAATATTGCTTTGTAGTATAAGCTGAAGTTGGGCATTGTGATGACTCCATTTTTCATCCTTTTTTTTTTCCTTTTGCTATTTGTGCTTTCTTATAGTTTCAAACAAATTTTTGAATAAATTGTTCAATTTACTTAAAATATGTCATTGGTATTTTAACAAGGGCTGCATTGAATCTATAGATTGCTTTGGCAGGAATGCCATTTTAATACTTATTCTTCCAGTTCGTGAACAAGGGGTGTTCTTCCATTTCTTTTTTGTCAGTCTCTATTTCTTTTAAAAATGTCTTATAGTTTTCACTGAAAAGGTCCTTCACCTCCTTTGTTATATTTTTGCCTAAGTATTTTAATTTTTTTCCTCTGGCCCTTTTTTCATATTAAGAAATGCCACAGTTATGAATATAGTTAGCCTTTGGATAGTCATATGTTGCCTTTATATATTGAGGAATTTTCCTTCCACTCCCAATTTCTTGTGGACCTTTATCATAAATGGATGATGGGCCGTATCAAATATTTTTTTCTGTATCAGTTGATAAAATCATGTTATTTTTCTTTTTTTTCAACATTTAAAATTTTATTTTATATTTAGTGCTATGTCTACAGTATTTTATTCTTTCCTCTATTTTTTCAACATAGCCTTGGACATATACATAGGCATCTATTTATTAGTGTCTTTTAAATTTTTATTATCTTTATTTACTTATTGGATAGAGACAGCCAGAAATCACGAAGGAAGGGGGTGATAGAGAGGGAGAGAGACAGAGAGACACCTGCAGCACTGCTTCACAATCTGCAAAGCTTTCCGCCTACAGGTGGGGACCAGGGGCTCAAACCCTGGTCCTTGTGCATTGTAACGTGTGCCCAACCAGGTGCACCACCACCCAGTCCCTCTTTATTAGTGTCTTTTCTTTTTCTTTTTTTACCTCCTTTTTAAAATTGATTTACTGATGATTGACAAGACCATAGGATAAGAAGGATACAATTCCGCACAATTCCCACCACCATAGTTCTGTATCCCTTCCCTCCCATTGGAAGCTCTCCTATTCTTTATCTCTCTGGGAGTATAGACCCAGGATCATCATGGGGTGCAGATGGTGGAAGGTCTGGCTTCTGTAATTGCTTCTCCACTGGACATGGGCATTGGCAGGTCAATCCATACTCCCAGTTTATCTCTATCTTTCCCTAGTGGGGAAGGGCTCTGGAGAGGCGTGGTTCCAGGATACATTGGTGAGGTTTTCTGCCAGGAAAGTCACGTTGGTGTCATGGTAGCATGTGCAACTTGGTGGCAGAGCAATGGAACTGAAGGGTTGGCATCCCATATCTGGCATTTCTGGACACAATTTGAAGTGAGACATATCAGGGTGGTACTGGTTGCACTGATTTGGTTGAAATCAGCAGATGCTGTATCCAATGGTTTGGACTGAGAGAAGTATGTTGGAAAAGGAGCCCCATCTCAGAGGTTCCAGTCCTGGAATAAATATGTGTTTTATAGAGATAGGGAAGGTTCCAGCTGTCTTAGAGTTTAAGAAGGCAATAGATAGTTATAACCAAGTTATTTGGGAATTTGGTTTACTTTAAAAATCTCATCATTAAGATTTATTGTACTATATAACACCTTACCATGATTTATGTCATTTAATGCTATTTACAAATAACTGTATCTTATATACTGACAAGACCAGTTGCATTTAGTCTCCTTTGTCTAAGATTATAGGTGACTTAATATTTCAAGGAAAAATCCATTATTAAACATATATTAACAATTTAAGCTCACTGTTAAAATTCAGTCAGGTTACCCATGTGAAATCTTAAGTGCTTAGTATAAAAGAATATATACTCAGAACTGTAGTCTATGCATCAACAAATTTGAGATAATATATTTTTCCCCTATCAGATTGACTAAGCAGTGATTTATAGTATTAAATGTTAATAGGAGTATATCATTCCTGCCACCAAAGGTCTGTGTCCCTATTCCTACCCTCCTATAGTGAAGCTGAAAATATACCTTCACCTTCACCCTCTCCCCAGAGATTATACTTTGGTGAAATAATCCAAACTCAATCAATTCTACTTTGCTTTTCTCTGTTTGTTCTTCCTTCTCAACTTCTGTTTATGAGTGGGATCATCCCATACTCATATTTCTCTTTATGACTTATCTCACTTAACATAACTCCTACAAGCTCCATCCAAGAAGGGTTAGAAAAGGTAGGTTCATTACTCTTAATAGCTGAGTAGTATTTCATTGTGCATATATACCACAACTTTCTCAGCCATTCATCTATTGTTAGGCACCTGGATTGCTTCCAGGTTTTGGGTATTACAAAGTGTGCTGCTATGAACATAGGTGCACACATATATTTTTGGATGGGTGTGCTTGATGACAGAATATATACCTAGGAGAGGAATTATTAGATCATAGGAAGGTCCATTATAGCCTTGTGAGGGTTCTCCCAACTGCTCTTCACAGGGGTTGGGTCAGTTTACATTCCTACCAGCAGTGCAGGAGGGATCTTTTGTACCCATAACCTCTCCAGCATTTGTTGCTGCTATCATTTCTGATGTATGGCATTCTCACAGGGGTTAGATGGTATCTCATTGTTGTCTTATTTGCATTTCTCTGACAATCAGTGACTTGGAACAATTCTTCATATATATCTGTTGGCCTTTTTTATCTCTTCCATAGTGAATATTCTGTTCATACACTTTCCCCACTTTTGAATTGGGTCATTGGGTTTTTTGATGCTGAATTTGGTGAACTCTTTCTATACTTTGATTATTAGTCTGTTGTCTGATGTATATGATGTATAGTATGTAGAGATCCTCTCCCATTCTGTAAGGAGTTTTTGGGGGGTGATGTTTTCTTTGCTGTGCAGAAGCTTTTCAATTTGATGTACTCCCATTGATTTGTTTTTGTTTTGGTATTCCTTGCACTTGGGTTTGTATCAACAAAGATGCACTTGAGATTTAGATGATAATGTGTTCCGCCAATATTTTCCACTAAATACTTGATGGTTTCTGTTCTAACATCCAGGTCCTTGATCCATTTGGAGTTGACTTTTGTTTCTGGTGATATAAAGTGGTTCAGTTTCATTCTTCTTCACATTTCAACCCAGTTTTCTCAGCACCATTTATTGAAAAGACCGCCTATTCTCAGTTTAATAATTTGGGCCACCTTATCAAAAATTAGATGTCCACAGGTGTGGGAGTTTATTTATGGTACTACAGTTCTGTTCCACTGGTCTGTTTATCTATTTCTGTCCCAGTACCAGTATATATATTTTTTAATTTTTATTTATAAAAAGGAAAAACTGACAAAAACCATAGGATAAGAGGGGTACATTTCCACACAGTTCCCACCACCATAATTTCATGTCCCCTCCCCTCTCCTGATAGCTTTCCTATTCTTTAACCCTCTGGGAGTATGAACCCAAGGTCATTGTGGGATGCAGAAGGTGGATGAGCTGGCTTCTGTAAATGCTTCCCCGCTGAACATGGTGGTTGACAGGTTGATCCATACTCCCAGCCTGCCTCTTTATTTCCTTAGTGGAATGGGGTTCTGGAAAATCGAAGCTCCAGGACACATTGATGGTGTTGTCTGTCCAGGGAAGTCTGGTTGACGTCATGATAGCATCTGGAACCCGGTGGCTGAAAAGAATTAACATATAAAGCCAAAAAAATTCTTGACTAAATTTTAATTATATTCCAAAGGGCCTGTGGCTATACTAGTTTTTTTTTTCTTTTCCCCAAACCTGAAATCTGATATGCAGCTGGATCCAAGTTATTGTCTGGGGAGATGATGTCATGGCTGCAAAAAGGACCAGAAAGCCGAATCAGGGAAGAGAGTAGCTCCCTAATATGGAAAAGGTGTATAAATATTGTTGACTGTAAGCCACATGGATTTGATGTGATCTGGGGCCCACATTCAGCTTAGGAGCCTATGTGACCTCTGCATCCCTGTGGATTTGAGCTCACATTCTGTGGTCATAAGTAGGAATGTACCAAGCTGCCCCAATATCAGGACCAGTTTGATGATCTTATAATATAGCTTGACATCTGGGAGATTGATGCCTTCATTTCTGTTTCTTTTTCTAAGGGTTGTTTTGGCAATTCTAAGTGTTCTCTGGTTTCAAATAAATTATTGTAATTTTTGTTCAATTGTCTTAAAGAAAATTGGTAGGACCTCAATGGGTATCACATTACAGTTTTATATGGCTCTGGATAGAATATTCATTTTGATGATGTTACTTCTTCCAATCCATGAGCATGGGACATTTTCCATTTCTTTGTATCATTTTCTAGTTCATTGAATAGCAACTCAGTTTTCAGTATACAAGTCTTTCATGTCTTTGGTTGCGTTTATTCCTGTATATTTTATTGATTTTGCTGTGATAGTGAATCAGAGTGAATTCTGTATATCATCTTCTTCGACTTAGTGTTTCCATAAAGGAATGCCATTGACTTTTATACATTAATTTTGTAGCCTGACACTTTGCTATATTATCTAATGATTTTCAGTAGCTTTCTGCTTGATTATTTAGGTTTTTTCTATGTATACTATCATATCATCTGCAAATAATGAGAGTTTGACTTCTTCCCTTCCAGTCTGTAGTCCTTTGATTCCATTCTCTTGCCTGATTGCTATGGCAAGAACTTCCAGTACTGTGTTAAAGAGTAATGGTGATAATGGACAGCCCTGTCTAATCCCTAATCTGAGGGGGAATGCTTTCAGCTTCTGTCCATTGAGAATGATGTTGCCTGTAGGTTTGTTGTATATGGACTCTACTACCTTGAGGAATTTTCTATCCATTCTTGGGTCCTTGCACATAGTTGCCTCCTTTAACTGTTGCTTTTATTTATCTATTTTTAATTTTTAAATTATATTTATTAATTGAATAGAGACAGCCAGAAATCAAGAGAGAAGGGAGTGATGGAGAGGGAGAGAGACAGAGAGACACCTGCAGCCCTGCTTCACCATTCATAAAGCTTTCCACCTGCAGGTGGGGACTGGGGGCTTGAACCCAGGTCCTTGAGCATCGTGATACATGCACTTAACCAGGTGTGCCATTACCCAGCCCCAACTGTTGCTTTTTTGAGAGGGTTTTTATCCTTCCAGCTAGTCTGAATGACATTCTAGTAGGATATACTATTCTTGGTTGAAACTGTTTTTCATTGATAGCTTTGCAGATACCTTGTCATTCTCTTCTGGTTTTTAGAAGTCTCCTGATAGAAATATGGGTTTTCCTCTGTATGTGACTTCTTGTTTTTCTCTTGCAGACTTCACAATCCTTTCTTTATCTTTACTTCTTTCTATTGTAACTATTATGTTTCTTGATGTCTTCAGGTCTGGACTGATTCTATTTGGCACTCTCTGAGCCTCAGTTCTCTAATTACCTCAAGATAACTCGTGTTTTCTTCAGGGTCTCATAGATTATTTCCATATTTCTGAGAGTATGTCCTCAGTCCTGTGATTAATGTATCAATCAATGTTTGGATATTTCCCTCATTTTTAGTCACTTATAGCTTACTTGGAATTTCTTCTGGGCTCCTGTCCTGATTAATTGCTATAGTTGATTTAGCCATTTTTTATTTAACCATTTTTGGGGTGTGTTTTGTGGTTTTGTGTCCTGGCTATTATTGTTCAGTTATTGTTTTGTATGAGGTAAAGCCATACCAAACCAAAGTCCCCTCACAAATGGAATCACAAACCTCAGCAAATATAATTACATCAACAAAAGTGAAGATGAATGCAATTCAACCACAACCAGTTAGCCAAGCAAAATCCCCACACACACACCCCCAAAGACAAAGCATGAACAGCTATCAAACATATATTCAAAAGATAGTGGTAAAGAAGAGAGATAGAGAGAGAGAGAAAGAGAGAGAGAGAGAGAGGATAGCCATACTGAGTCAAATTTCTTCCACAAAATAAATCAAAACAAGCACAAGTGAATACAGTTAAAACAGCAGCAAAAGCTAAGATTTTTCAAATCAGAGAAGAGGAAAGAAAAAGAAAACAGAAGAAAAGAAAGAATAATAACAAGCTCCCCCCCACAACTAATCACCAGCCAATGCAACAAGAATAACAGCTAATTTGGTCAAACCAGAGAGAAAAGAAAACAAGAACAGAAACAAAACAACAACAACAAAAACAGCAACAATGAAAAAAAACCTAAGAAATAGTCTGCAGATTAATCTATACTAAATTAACTAAACAAAGCAAAAACAACTACAAAAAGCAACTATCATACATAAACTCAAGAGATGGAGGGAAGAAAGAAAAATATATAATGTAAACTAAGAGAATCCAAACCTGATTACTCCCACAGGAGAAAACACAAACAACCCTCAATGTATACAGCACCAGCAAAGGCAGATTGGTCACCAGCCCCCTTGAAGAAAAATGTGGCTTGTGAATTTCTGTAGTTCAGTCAATAAATTTCCTCCTCCTTCAGATGACTCCCTGCTTGGAATCTTGCTTAATGAGATTAACTCCCCAAGAGAGGTTCTTTGTCCCCTTATCAGAGTAAGCCACCTTTGGCATGGGAGTTGATTTTGGTGGTGGTGGTGGTGGGGGAAATAGATGAACAGAAAAAACTCATGGCCAACTCCAGGTCTCCTTTGTCCTTTTTAACAGCCCATTGCCAGCTTATAGAGGAGTTAGAATGTTCCACCATGGTTCCTCTTTGTCCTTTCTTGTATAATTTCTCTCCTACTGGGCTGGAAATCCTGTCACTCGGAATTCCCAGGTGTAAAGCAGCTTTTTTGCAGACAGTAAGCCAGGTGTTGCTATCAAGCCACCAGCTTGACTCCACCCCCCCTTCTTTCTTTTTGTTGATATGGTAGCTTACATTGATTGACTTCTGGATGTTGAACCATTCTTGTTTCCCAGGAATGAATCCCACTTGATCTTGGTGAATTACTTTCTTAATATATTGTTGGATTCAATTAGCTAGGATTTAGTTAAGTATCCATGCATCAGTGTTCATCAGGGATATGGGTCTATAGTTTTCTTTTTTTTAGTAAAATCCTTTCCTGCTTTGGGGATCAGAGTGATACTAACCTCATAAAATGTGTTAGGAAGTATTCCCTTTACTTCTATTTTCTGGAAGAAATTGAGGAACATGGGTGTTCTTTGAATGTTTTATAGAAATCATTACTGTAGCCATTTGGACCTGAACTTTTGCTCTTAGGGAAACTTTTAACTGTTTCAATTTATGCACTTGTGATTGACCTCTTATCTATTTACTTTTGTGTCAAGGTTGGCAGCTGGTATAGTTCTAAGAATATGTCTACTTTTTCTTAGTTGCCAAATTTATTTATATAGATATCCATAATAGTCTTGCATGATCTTTTGTACCTTTGTGTTGTCTGTTCTAATATCTCCTCTCTCATTTCTGAGTGATTTTATCATAGCTTTCTCTCTTTTATTAGTTATAGCAAATGTTTCATCTTTTTTATTTCGCCTTTCAAAGAACCAGATCTTGGTTTCATTGATCTTCCTGATAATCTTTTTGTTTTCTGTTTGTTTTGTGCTCTAATTTTAAGTATTTCCTGCTGACTGTTGGGTCTTTGTTGTTCCATTTCTAGTTGGTTCAGTTAGTTTGTTAAATGGCTTACTAGTAGTTTCTATTTATTAATGTGAACCTGTATTGCTATGAACTTCCCTCTCAAGACTACTTTTGCTGCATCTCATATTGTCTGATAGCTGGTTTCTTTATTTACACTGATATCGAGGTAATTCTTTCTTTATTTTTTTATCTCTTTAATGGTCCATGTGTTATTCAGAAGCATGTAGCATGGTTTTCAGACTTTGGGTTTTTTTGTTTGTTTGTTTGTTTCTTGTGGTTGATTTCTACTATCATATCTTCATTGTCTGAGAAGATGCATTTTATCATATTAATATTCACATATTTTTAAGCTAAGTGACCCAGCTTATGGTCAATCCTTATGAATGTTCCATCTGTACTTGAGAAGACTGTGTATTCATTTTTTGGGAGAAGGAAAGTTCTGTAAATATCTGTTACATCTATTTCATCTATGGTTTCATTTAAATCATTATTTCCCTACTGATTTTTTTGTCCAGATAATCCGTCTCTTGCTGAAAGTGTAGTGTTAAGATCTGTTAATACTGTTAGTATTGTGTTGCCGTCAGTGCCTCCCTTAAGTTCAGTAAGTTTTTGTTTTATATATTTGAGTGCAGCTAAGTTAGGGGAATATATTATTTATGATTGTTATGTCTTCTTTGACCATTATGTAGTCCCTCTCTGTCTCTGCTTACTTTTTTTTTTTTTTTTACCTAAAAGTTTATTTTATCAGAAAACAGAATCACTGTCCCTGCCCCCTACCCTTTTTTTTCTTGAATTATTATCTTGGAACATCTTACACCAACATTTTACATTTACTCTGTGTCTTTTCTTTGGATGTGTGTTTCCTTAAGACATATGATATTTGGATCCTGTTCATTAAACCATTAGCTTCTCTCAGTCTTTTGACAAGTAAACATAGGCCATTCACATTTAGGGTGATTATTGATATATGTGATTTCCTTATATATACTCTGGTTTCTTTTTCAAGGTTGCTTTAAATTTTCTATTCTTTCCCCATTTTCTTTTAACTGTCATTTTGTGTGGATGGTTTTCTGTGATGAGATACTGATCTCTCTTATATTTTCTGTAAATCTCTGTTCCCTATTTTGTATTGTGGCAACCATAATTATAATAACTAACATAGTGGAAGGGGGGGTTGTGAGTGGTAGTTGGTACATTATAGAACTATATCCTGTAATCTTAAAGTCTTTTAAATCACTATTAACAACAAATAAACACAATGACTCAAATCCCACAAAATTATATGCAATTTATTTTACTTTGATCTTATGTCAAACACTTGAAAACATTCCTCAACTATTTATAGTACTATTTACACTACTAAAATTGGTATTTCCTGACAAAACATTCATAATTTGCCCTTTTTCCATTATTTCTTCACCTTTTAGTTTTTATCAATCTGTAATTGAAGAACTCTGTATATTTGTAAAAGTCTCCTATATAAGAAATCTCATTTTCACTTATACTGCTCTGATACTAACATTTTTCTTGATGTTATTGATAGTAATTTTCACAACATTATGTTATTATTGCTCACTTGATTCGTACTTTAAAATTCAAGGCTGTTCAGTTATAGCACGGCTTTCTCAATCATGAATTTCTTTGGTCATCTCTCAGTGATGGGAAGTATTTAAATATATACCTTTTAAGTAATTAAAAAGTCATTACTTCATACATTTATCATGCAAACCCTATGAGATAATATTGTCTGTATTTTTACATGTGAAAAATTGTTCTACCTTAGTGAGATAAAGTATTTTGCATATATATATATCAAAAAGAAAAAACATGGAATATGATTTGAACTTTTGCCTTTGTATTCCGAAGACTCAACCCTTTCTTCGATCTTACCACAATTTGTTTTCACATGTAAGGTCTTCAAATGGTCATTGCCTACCTCAAACCTCAGTATTTGACATGGATGTCTTCATTGTGCTAACTCTGTTACAATTACAGGTCTTTGCCAAAGCAGACAATTTGTTAGCAACCTCTCAACTGGAAGCTAGGATAATAACAGCTATTATCCATTGAACATCCACAGTACTAGGCATGATGCCAAGTGCTTTACTAGTTAAGTATATCATTTCTATTTAACAAGGGAAAAAAAAAAAACCTTAAGCTTGTCTATTATCACCTAGCTGGTAGGTTGTGGAGCCAGGATTAGATTACATATTTCTCTAATTCAAAAAGCCTGGTCCTTAACCACCATGTAACTTTGTCTTAATGAAATCAGAATCTTGTGTTGTTGGGCATTTATGTGACTACTCAGTCAAATTCTTTGTTAGTCTTGACTGAATTGACTTACTTTTCCTGAATTTCTGGTTAGCTCTTGGATCCTCCTATTGAGAAAGCTTTATCCTTAGTTTTAGCTCATTTTGTTGTATGTCATGTCTGACTTGCTTTTTTATTTCCCTCATCTTTCTTAAGATAATACTTAATCTTCAGTACTTAATCTTCAGTTGTTGCCTGAGAGCACTTAGTCTTGCATACATGTTTATTTTCTAGTATTTCCACTGGTTAATGTTTCCTTGGTGTAAGTTTTAGATCAGACTTGCTTTGGAGGTCTCAGGAAGACACCATTTGATGCTTTAATCTAGCTACCTTTGGTTTTCATGTGGTTCATATAGTTAGTATACATGAATGAAATAAGTTTTCCTAATAACAAACGCAGTGACTCTTCAAAGCTAAGATACATATTGACATCACTCATTAGTGGGTTTATGAGGCTGAACGATCATAGTAAATGTAATTATGTGTAAAATGTATAACGTAAGATCGAATTTGCATGGTGGTAGAAAACAGTAGAAAGCTATAGTTCTTTAGAAAACCCAAATGGATAAGGATTTGTCATTGTTCATCCAGCACTTTAAAAATGGAAAGACCAGCTCATCTGGTCATTCCACTGAGTGTCAGATGTTTCATCAGAGTTTATAGTATCTTCATAAAAGAACTTCTGGTGACTATGCAACTTACTTTTCTTCAGTTGCAGTTACAGGAAAAGCCTCCTGGTTATAAAAGTAGCTTCTTTGGTTGGGGAGATAGCATAGTGGTTATACAAAAGATTTTCATGCCCAAGAGACTGAGCTCCTAGATTCGATCCCGAGCACCACCATAAACCAGAACTAGGCAGTGCTCTGGTCTCTGTCTCTCTGCATCTTTCTTTCATTAAAAGAAATAAAAAAATATTTTAGAAGGTAGTGATTTTCATTTAAAAAATCATCAGCTTCTCAAATAAAAAAATAAGAGAAGACAAATATTTCAGGCAATAGACATTTTTTCTGTAATTGTACATTTATATGTCATAAATATATTGGTGTTTTGATGTATATGAAGTCATTTGTGGGTTTTGTAAATAAACATCATTTCTGGGAAACTGATTGACTTCAGAGATAATTAATAAAACTAAGGACTAAAAATTAAGATAGATTGCTAATGGTTATTATGTCAAGGTCCTCTTCATGGACTGTCTTCTGAATGACTTTCCATTTGCCACCAGTTTACTACTTTCTTAATTTTTCCAATAATGAACGAAAACCCAGTGTAATGAAGTTCCATTTCTCTACTGAATGTTGCCACTAGAATTACTTAAGAAGGCTTTATCTAGAGATGTAAGAGCACATTCTGATATAAGGACTTAAGGTATTAGGAAGTATAAATTTAATTTTATTGAGAATGAGATAACAGTGATTGAACAGGTGGTTCAGTGGGTAAAGCACATTCCTTAAAGTCCCTGAGTTCTATCCCTGTCACTGGATATGGCAGAGTGGTGTCCCTATTTCTCTTTTTTCTCAAATAAATAAAGCCCAAAATAACAATAGATTCTAGTTTAAAACTAAATTATCTTTAACTTGCAATGTGTCTATAGAATATTGACTTCAAGTACCACAGGACTTCTGAAGACCAATACTGGATATTTTTAGCTTGATACTTTAGTCTTCAATTGTCACAACAATTTAACTTAATTTTTTTTTTGAAACCAAGGTTATTGCAAAGGCTCAGTAACAGCACTAAGAATTCACCGCTCCCAGTGGCCCCCGCTTTTTTTTTTCTGTTTTATTTGATAGAATAGAGAGAAATTAAGAGGAGAGGAGATAGAGAGGCAGTAAGATAGACATCTGCAGACTTGCCTCATCACTTGTGAAGCATCTTCCCTGCAGGTGGGGAACGTGGGTTTGAATCTTGATTCTGGAGCATGATAATGTGTGTGCTCAACTAGGTCTGTTACCACCTGGCACCCAACAATTTAATTTTGTGTCTAGAGTTAAAATATTATTAATCTTTCATTTTAAACCAGTTCTTTATTGGAACAAAAAGTTGTCCTATGAATGTTTTCTTTTAAATCTCAAACATAAATATAAAAAAGAAAATTAGACTTAACTACCTAGAAAAATGAGAGAATGATGAATGCTAAGGAGTCCCATGTTCTGCTGTTGACAAAGCTAAAGATTCCACTGAATGTATCACCATGGTCAGAAATACCCTGTGACAAGTCACATTGTCCACTTCCACTGCTACCTTGCTTAGCTAGTTCTTGGCACCCACTATTTGGTTAAAAATAGAAATTCTGTGCAGTACATAGCACAGCATCCCAAAACTACCTCTAGGCATTACATAAATGGCACTTTGGCTAACTAAGCAATTCAGTGTTATTTACTTTGATTTTTAAGGTTTCATATTGCAGTAGTAGATACATTTTTTCTTTCTGGTTTTCTCTCTTTCGTTTTTAAATTTTTATTAGTGATTTAATATTGGTTTACAAAAATGGTACCAGTACCTGTGGAACACTCCAACTTCTGACTGATAGTGAATGACACCTAAGCTCCTATAGCACGAGGGGAAGAATGGGACTCGAGAATGAGTGTCTACTATTTCCTTTCCCTTAATTTTAAGCCATTTCCCAGTTTCGAATTACGTCCATGTACATGAGGAGAATATACTTTGTTGTATGAGAAAAAAAAACCACTAGATGAGAGTAGGAATTATGACAGCATGTCTGTAGCAATGCCTCATTAGAAAGAAATATTTAGAATGACCTGTAGAAAGAAGATTTGTGTATTTTTTTCTCAGGTTGGCATGTCTGAAAATATATATAAACTTCAAAGTAAAGGTAGATTTGCTTCTATTTTATTTTGTTGCCATTCTTCTACTCATCTTTCCCATGAGTGTATATTTGCGAAGTCTATTTTGCCTTTTCCACAAGATAAACTAGTTGTATATGCTCAAAATATCTTTAATATATCCTAAATTATTTGAAGTATATGGGCACCAATGTTGGTGAAACCTAGTGGTCACTAAGTATCCATCTTCATTGAGGTCTAGGTTTATCGGAAAGTTCTATACCTTTTAACATGGGAAATTTATAGAATAACTTATTGAGAACTTTCTGATCCATCATCAGTTGAGTAAAAAAAGTGAAAATAAGAGGGTAGCAAACTCCCAATAAAGTGAAATGTTGTTATTGTGGATGATAAGAGGGTTGGAAAGGTAATACTTTGGTCATTATCTGCTTCACACCCCAGGAAATAGAAACTAAAATTGCTATTATTTATTTCTATTCTATTCTGACATTTCTTTCCTTTTGTAAGTTTTTAAAAAAAATTTATATTTATTTTTCCCTTTTTGTTGCCCTTGTTTTTTTATTGTTGTTGTAGTTATTATTGTTATTGATGTCGTTGTTGTTGGATAGGACAGAGAGAAATGGAGAGAGGAGGGGAAGACAGAGAGGGGAAGGGAAAAATAGACACCTGCCAACGTGCTTCACCGCTTGTGAAGCGACTCCCCTGCAGGTGGGGAGCCAGGGCTCGAACAGGGATCTTTCCGCCAGTCCTTGTGCTTTGTGCCACGTGCGCGTAACCTGCTGTGCTATTGCCTGGCTCCCTTGTAAGTTTTTTTTTATTTGTGGAAAATGAAATATTAGAAATAAAAACATATCATCTGTATACCCATTTGGACTCATCCACTGGTCTGAATATATTAACCCTATCAGTATGTCCATCTATGCTCCTGGGCTCTGAAAACTTCTGTCAACTTTTTCTCTTCATCCAGAATATTTTCTTGGTCTTCAGAATTGTTTCAGGCAAACTCACTGGCCTTCCCACATGACCTTAACACACACTGTCCTGTCACTAATTATCCTGAATTATATCCACCTACCTTTTAGACTGCATGTCTCATAAGGGAGGGACTATGACATTTTATTTAAACTCTAATATCACTTTATTGAAATTGGTTTACAAAATTTTATTGTTACACAGGCACATTTTCACATCAGATAATACAATGGTACATGAATTTGTTCTGTTCAAATGGGATTGTCAAGATAGAACAAATATGTGTCAATGTCCCTCTGAAAACAGTGTCAGTAGGTTGTATAGATTTTTACCAGAGAATTCTGACAAATAACTTTGCATAAAGGCGCTAATAGTTACCTCTGTTACAATATATACGTAAGATTGATATTCCAGTGAAAGTACTTGTTTGTGCATGGAACCTTATAGAATCTTAGAAAATTAGGACTGTTAGGGATTATGGAAATTATTACTTTTATGATAGGTGTGTTACTTTTTAAGAAGAGGATGTGTACGCCTACGGAGGGACTGATTTGTTCCCCAAACATACAGTCACCCCAAGAATTAGTATCCATTCTCTGGGGCCAGGAGGTAGTGCACCTGCTTGAATACACATTAATTTTTCATGTTTTTTTTTTTATTGGAGGGATGAATGGTTTACATTTAGCAGTAAATACAGCTGTTAATACATGTGCATTCCCAGTTTTCTGCAAAACCACTCTAACCCCCAAACCTAGGTCATCCTCCACTGTCATGTACCAAAACATAAAATCCCCCTACCCGAAGTCCTTTACTTTGGTACAATACACAAAACCCAGTCCAAGTTCTACTTTGTGTTTCCTCTTCTGTTCTTATTTCTCAACTTCTGTCTATGAATTAGATCATCTGAATAAGATTATCCCAAATTCATCCATCCTTTTCTGGGATTAATGGTTGGGAAAGTTGTGGTATATATACACAATGCAATATACTCAGCTATTAAAAATGATGAATTCACCTTCTTTGCCTCATCTTGTGTTGGGTAGTATGCCAGCTCCCCCTGGCTTCTGCTTAACCAAGCACCGGTATGCCTATATAGGGATTGGTTTCATCCCATTCAAAGCAGTCTATTTACATAAATTACTTTTACATTTACATAAAGCACCACACTCCCTCCAGGGCATTAGTGGTTTAGTGGTAAAATTCTCACCTGCTCTGCCCCCTCTCCTTGTCCCACCCTGATCCTCTTCTTGTCACACCCTGATCTTCCACCAGTCACTTTTCACTCCATCCTCTCTATGTCACATCCTGTTTCCACCCTACTTGGAGAGTATAAAAACAGCTGCTCTTCTGATTAAACACACTTGGAAATTGCTTTCCGGCTCCGAGGGTTCCAGAGTGTATCTCCTGCGAAGTTAGTGTGGCATGAGTTCCTGATCCCTCTCCCACGCAGCAACCTAGATCAGCTCCAGTTGAGTTCTCTCCAACCCAGAGAGCACTAGCTCGGGAAGAAGCACCCTCAGGCTATCCCAGCATTTGGTGCCCGGAACAGCGACACATAAGCAGCAGATTTACAAGAAGACATCCTAGATAAGTACACACCTTTTGGGTATCTGCAATATTGTGTTAAGGCACTGTGATTTTTTTTTCTTTCTTATTGATTTCCTGAGATCTCTCCACCATGGAAAATCTTTTCCAAATTCTGCATTCTTTTTCCAGTATACAATTTTTATATATCTGGGACATTTTTCTCGGGGCTGCACCTTATATCCTGTTGATTATCATAGCAGCTTTTAAGAGATCTATAGGGCAGCCTCTCAAAAGGCTTAAAGACCAAGAGGCTGAGATCCAAGAGATAAAGGAAGTGATCATAGAACTTAACCAGCACCTTAAAAACAAGAAGAAGCAAAGGCCTGTCGTGATCCTGACCCACCCTAATTCCTCTGCATCTTGCCCTGAGGCCTCTATTTTGGCATCTTGCCCTGAGGCCCCTATTTTGGCAGAC